>NW_022900918.1:26071673-26136533 GCF_012274545.1 Fukomys damarensis | reverse complement strand
AGTCCCAGCACTCTGGGAGCCTGAGGCAGGAGGATTGCAAGTTTGAGCCAGCCTACAGAACTTATCATCTTAGGGAGAACTTGTCTCAAAATAGAAAATAAAAATTGGTTAGGGATATAGCTAAGTGTGAAGGCTAAAGATTCAACCCCCAGTAGCGCATGCGTGTGCACGCGCACGCGCATGTGCACACAAACACACACACACTCACACACACACACAAATACAGGTAAGCAAACAACCCTACAACTTTTTATCGGTGTATCAACCATACATCAGCAATAGCTTGGTAAAATGGATTTATTGTTTTCAACCTGGCTCCAAAGTGTCACCATTGCCTTGAGCTCTTTTTACCTTTCTGGTACTTTGCGCTCCACATGCTGCTTTTTCTCTTCCTCCTTACGAGACGGCCACTTGGCCTTCAACCTTTTGATCTCACTCTTGAAGAGAAAAAGAAAAAGGAGAAGTTGAGTGGGCACCTGCATTAAGAAGCCAAAATCCTGTCATCCACCACGGTACCTCACTGGTGAGAACTGTGTACCTGGATACATTTTCACCCTGAAGAAAAAAATGAAGTTCTCTTGAGAAAAATGAAGGAAGCATGGGTGTTAGGCATTAGTAGCAGTTGCTACAATGCTTTAAACCAACTTTAAGCAAACTGTCCTTTGTCAGTTTCCACCAAAGATCACTCCACACCAAATATTTCAAGAGTTTAATAATTTTATTAAAGAGGTGTAGTGAAATCAAAAATGAGTAGTGTCTCAAATGCCATGCTTTCTCTACTCCTCCTCTTCCTCCTCCTGGGCTACAGTTTGGACACAGTTTGTGGGTCCTCCCAAGAGTCTTGTGTTGGAAGCTTGATCCTCAGGTGGAGGCGTGAAAAGGTGGGATGGCACCTTTTAGAGGCGAGGTCTAGTAGGAAGTAAGTAGGTTTTAGAGGGTACTACCCTCGGAGGAACTGATATGTTCTCATGGACCCTGGTTGATTCTTTCAAGAAGGTTGTTATAAAAGGAATGCTTGGCCCTTGCCCAGCCTCTCTCTGGCTTCCTTTCTAACTCTGAGATTCTCTATGTCTCTCTGTGCCTCTCTCTCTCTCTCTCTCTCTCTCTCTCTCTCTCTCTCTCTCTCTCTCTCTCTCTCTGTCTCTCTCTCTCTCGCATTCTTTCCACCATGCATCTGCTGTGGTATCCTCACTAGTGCTGAGCTGATGCTAGCACTATGATTTTGAACCTTCAAGACTGTGAGTCGAATCAGCCTTCTTTCTTTATCAAATACCAAGTTTCAGATATTTGATTATACTTAACAGAAAATGGGACTAATACATTCTCAATATTTATACGAACAGGATAATCTTAATACCGAATGTCTAAGATGAAGGCCTATGCTAGACATTAATATAATAATTTCTCATTATTGAATACATGGTGTTTTGATATAAAAATAGAGTTTAACAAGAAATAAGTATGCATGCTGTACACATACGTTGTCCAAAGAATAATATGTTCTACATTCATGTGTTTCAATCTCCAGAAATTCAGTATCATAGTTCATATAGAGATAAGCTGTTGCCATGCTGTGAGGAAGAAAGTTTTGAAACTATTCGCCTGGCCTAAATATATTTTTTAGATTCCATAGGTGTAAGGTGCTTGACAGAAGAGAGTCTGAAGCTATTGTATTAGAAGTTGAGAGACTGGGTACTTTTTTTCCCCCTTTTGCTACAACACTAAGAATAATCTCTGTAAGAAGCTAGAAGAGTTACATTAGCTCTGAACCTCATGTTCTTGTTCTGTAAAATGGAATAGGTCAGAATACCCTAAGTTCTGAGAGTAATGAGCCTCCTTTTTTTTTTTTAACATCAAAGAGGACTATGAACAAAGAAAGATGGGAGGTGCGAGGAGAGAGCGCTAGAGAAGGAGAGAGGCGGGGAAGGAGGCACCAGTAAGGAAGCAAACGGGAGAGCTGCTAGGCTGACGTGTGTAGGCAGTTGTAACGGCAGCAGGACCAAGGGGAACCAGCACCTACTTCATCCTCCACTTTCGGAGTGAATGGACACCCTTGTTTGTCGGTCAGTTCCCTCGGGAGACTGGAGACACTCACTGTTACTTCTGTGCCATTATTTACGTTATCCCCAGCATGAGGAGATTAATACATGATGAACATTCCTTCTGCCCCCACTGTGCTGAGTACCCTGCCACCCTTCCGAGTAGGCACAGGAAATACCATCCCTACAGGAAAGCTCTCGACCTTTTGCCAGCCCCCTAAATTCATACCCATTTGGAGTTTTGTTTCCTTCTATCATTTTTTGTCTAATGATGACATTTCTTGGAAAGCATTAGGTCAGAGAGTTTGCTGAGCAGATATATGAAAGAAAGCACCAGGAGAGGTAATGGGATGAAAGAAATGTAAGACAGTGCTGTTTTCAGGGACTGAGTAGTCTCTGAGGAAAAATAAAGGAAAGATCAATGCCATGTTAGTAACACATACACAGTTTCACGGGAGCAAAGAAGGGTGACATTTAAATAAAATGAAAAGAAGCAGAAGCAGAAGCAGTTTTGAGAGAAGACTCATTCCTAGGCTGAGACTTGAAGAATAAGAGTGAGCAAAAAAGCAAGTTTAGCAGGCACGGCAAGCAGAAGGCACAACAAAGCAAAGGATACGAGACACACATGCCGCTTGAGCTTGTGCGGTCACTTGGCCATAAGAGATTGCTGTACTGGTCGTAGTGAGCGAGAACGTTCAGAAGGGTCATGGCTACAAAGAGCAAGTTTATCATAAAACTCCGGAAGCCGCGGGGAGGTTATAACTAAGGATGCGATGCGAGCATTCACACATGGGACGCTACAAAAACACTGTGAATATTTTTTAACCTTTGTTTCCAATTAGATGGTGCGAAATCGTACTCGCTTGCTTCCTCCTCTGTGTGGCCCACTCGATTATACATATCTTCGGAGATGGGAACATGTGTCATTGGCAACTCTGCTCATCCTCAGATTAGGTAGGCGTTTAATAAATATCTGTTGAGTGGATGAAAACATGAACAGAAAGGAAAGCAAGCCTCTTGACATATTGGGAGACAAATTAAAGGGAAAACTGAAGCGAAATGGCCGGGTTCCTCCAACGGCTCTAAGAGCTAAAACTGAAATCTCCCAACGTGGAGGTTACAGAAATTTGTGGCATAGAAGTAGATTTTTAGTGGCTTAAATCTTGAAAATAAAACACCTTTACAAACAGTGAGGGAACAGGACGTTTTATTTATTACAAAACAGTGGCGGCTCCCGTGCCTGGCAAGCACAAGGTCCTAAGTTTGATTCTTGGAACCTGAAAAACAAAACAAAACAGTGAATACCAACAGTTAATGAATTACAAAAGAGACCAATGTGAATTGTTAAAATGTATTTGATTCCTAAATTAATTGCAAACAGTAGTATAGGCAAAGTATTTAATTAGTAAACTGTAACTTTTTAGTAAACTATAACGTTACTGATATGATTTTTTAATTTAGAAAAAAAAAGCATTCTTGACTAGGTCAGGTGAATTTTTTGAGACAAACTTTTGCGCCTGTCTTTGCTGAAACATTTTGTTTGTTTGTTTGTTTATGGTACCGGGTGGTGAACTCGGGTCCTTGCACTTGTGAGGCAGGTGGAAGAAACTCTGAGCTAAATCCCTGGTCCTGAAACATTTTGATTTGTTAAATTAAAGTAGCCGCGTGACCCATCCCATCCCACTTCTAGGATGGTATCTAGGAGTAAATATTCATAAGCTCATCTTTTAAAGTTCAGCCATATTTCAGGAAGGGTAAATGTGTGCAAAGTAGTGAAGAAGAAATTTTCTGTGATCTCTCTTAACTAACCACGCCAATGGGAAACCTCATCATTCAAGCCTCTGCATCCCTGACTAAGGTAAACCTCAGGGCTGGTGCCATAGGATATTAAACTGCAGGCCTAATTCTTAAGGGATAAACAGTTTCAAGGTACTGGCTTTGCAAACTCATGCCTATGAAATACGACAAACTTTATATATGTTTTACTCTTTGTCACAAGGACCTCCAAATGCTTTATGGACAGATTAATCCTCGTAACCTCTATTTGGGAGACATCAAGAATTGTCTTCATTTTATAGAATGAAAAATGTTGTCACCTAGAGATCTTGGCCTCTACCCAGTTAGCAGAACTGGAATGCCACAGGGAAGAAAAGAAATCTTAGATGTGTTGCTGCTTGGTTTAAAGCTTCACTCACCAAAGTTTGGCAGATACCTAGATTGTACATTGTAAATTAATTTCACCTTGATATTTATTCTCATTAGATGCTTTTCTACTAGTCAAATTTATACAGTGCCTAGGGCAGAGGCATTTTTCCCCTAGGATTTCCCTTAGTTGAATTTGAAAGTTGATAAAAGTAATTTTGCTGACTGATGGGGGGGTCACTAAAAATTTATTCAAAGTTTCAGAGCTGTGACAGTTGATCATTAAACCAAGCTCGGGGTACAATGTGGTCACACAGTTGTACACTTGGTTGTTTTTGTTTTGTTTTGTTTTGTTTTGCATCAAGTAAGATATGCATACAATTACAAATACAAATCTTTCATGTGCTACAACCAAAGGTAAAGGAATGCATCACATGACAAAAGTTTTGCATGCTTCAAGCTAATTTATTATTTTCAAAAAATTTAACTACCTAAACTAAAATGTACAAGCAATATATATTATCCAAAAGCTATAAATGTTATATATTTGGTGTAAGGTCATATGCATGGTGTGAAAATAATAGTAATACCAAACACCCACAAAGCCATTAGTTGGCTTATGAAATGCATTTCAAATCACAGAGCCCTCTTTCATTCCTGGGAGTAACCACTGAATGATGTGTTTTTAATTTTCTTAATTTCTTTATAGTCTTACCATATGTGAACCAATTTCCTAAACAAAACATATTGTTTTGTCTGTTTTGAACTCTGTATAAATGGGGTAATACTGTATGCATTCTTCTTTGATTTGCTTCTTAAGTCATTTTAACCCTAGTAGTTAATTCTATTATTTATATACCACAAATTATTTTTCTACACTATGTCAAGTGATATTTAGTTTTCTTTCTTTTCTTTTCCCCCTGTTCAACTCCTACCCTTCATGAATATTGCTGCTACAGAAATTCCAGAAGGTAATTCCTACCTGAGGGAGAGGGCAGGAATGAAAGCAGAACTCGAGCTACCCATAAAACAGATTATTTGGAAATTGATCTTAAGGAGAGTAGAGAGCCAGAATTCTCTGACTGAAACAAAAACGAGAGTCCAATAGACTGTTGTCTGTGATGAACTGAAAGTTTGGTCCATCTATAAAATCCATGGGCCAGTCCTCACCTCTAGTGTGATTGTGTAAGGGTGGAGGACATCTAAGGAAGTAACTGAGGCCAAATGAGATGATAAGGTTGGAAATTTGGTCCTGTCAGATTAGCGTTCTTCTAAGAAGAAACTCCAGAGTTGTTGCTCCCTCACTCCCTATCACATGAGGACACACTTGTAGCACAAATGTGGCTATCTGCGAGCCAGAAAGAGAATCTGTGTCAGAAACAGAGTCAGCAAGGACTTCAGTCCAGAACTTCTAGCCTCTAGAAGTGTGAGCAAATGATTTTCTGTTGTTTAAGCCACCCAGTAGGCAGGATTAGCAGACTACAGTATTTTCCATTGCAATGGGCAAATACATAGTGGTTATTTCTAAATTTATATTGCCTTGGCTTTCACTGTGAGAAGAGGAAACCTTCCTCACACCGGAAGTAAAGCCGTTGTGTGCAGCTCTCTGCCTCCTGCAGTAGCTCAGTGTGGTCAATCCAGGTATTCGTCCCACATAACCACCTCTAAGGTGCATAGAATTAAACCCACTGGGCTCATCTCCTCGATGCCCATACCCTTCATGAACTGTGCAGCTGTGCTGCAGTGACCTCTCCTAAGTCACAACATGCCTTCCTGTGACTCGTGTCTGCGTCATAAACCCACAGTTTAGAACTTGCTGTAGGGGAGCCGCTCAGGTAACCCTCATGTCCCCTCTTTCTGGCTCCTCACCTCCTGGCGTTGTGCAGTACCCCTAAAGCTTTCTCACCAGTTTTTGTTGGTAATCTTCTCTTTTCTGGATCTGTAAGTAACAAACTATTTGTTACTTATGCCATTTTGTCGGGCTGCCTCCTCTGCACCTCACCTGACTAATACACTGAAGTCTAACTTTTGTCCCAACTCTTTCCACAGAGTGGCTGTCTTGGCTTGAATCTTAGACACAGCTCAAAAGACAGCCGCAGTGGTGTCTACCAGTATAAACAAGTTTCCTGTGAGAGGCAAAGCTGCTCATGGGTTGGTTGGATACTTAAGCATTAAACCATCTGCTAAGATACAGAATTACACAGTGAAAAGCATACCATACACATCATAATGAAGTCCTCAGGGCTTCACTCAAGCTAGAGTTTATAGCCATGAGATGGCGGGGGGAGAGAGAAGGGGAGAGGGGAGGGGAAGAATTAGAAAGAAATAACAAAATGCTGGAAATGTAGCTCAGTGGTAGCACACTTTCCTGGGATGTAGGAGGCCCTGGGTACCTGGGTTCAATCCCCAGTACTGCAAACTAATATAAGTTAAAAAAAATCATTCATAAAACAACAGGGTTTCTTATTGTCTAGGAAAGACAGGAGAGGCTTTTGAAAAACTAAATTTTTTATTTAGATAATTGGTTTTATCACTGCTTTTTGGTCTTATAGATTAGTTAGTCTAATACCCTTCATTTTGACTCAAGGGATTCTTTCCATATTTCTTGTATGGTTGGTCTGCTAGAAGCCAATTATTTTAGTAGTGGCTTATCTGATAATACCTTACTTTATCCTTTGGATTTTGAATGTTTTGCTGGATATAAAATTCTTGGTTAAGAAGCTTTATTTTCAACACTCTGAATATATAGTACCACCTAACTGCCTTCTGGTTGCATGATTTCTGTTGCAAAAATCAGAAAGTTCTTGATTTATTCCTTATGACATCACAGCGTAGTGGTCAGAATGAGACAGCCTGAATTCAAATTCTTTCTCTGCCACTTACTGATAGTATATTTTAAGGCAAGTTTCCACCTATAGGCTTAAATTTCTTTCTTTCTTTTCTCTTTCTTTCTTTCTTTTTTGTTTTGTTTTGTTTTTTGAGACAGGGTCTCACTATGTAGTTGAGACTGACCTGGAACTCACTATGTACCCCAGGGTAGTCTCGAACTCACAGCAATCATCCTGCCTCAGCCTCCCTGAGTGCTGGGATTATAGGTGTGCACCACCACACCCAGCAGGGGCTTAAATTTCATATCCTGTAAAATTAGAAGCAATTGCTATAAGCATAAAATAACATGGGTAGAAATAAATGACACAGTTCTAGACACATAGAAACCATTAATAAATTATATCAGTAAATTCCATTATAAAGAACAGTATAAAGTTCATCAATGTACAGAGGCAACAAAGTCAAATAAAATGAAATTTCATATGATTATTAATAAGTAAAAGAAAAAAAAAAAGAGCTGGGGATTTAGCTCAGTGGTTCTGCTGCCTGCATTGCAAGTTCAAGGTCCTGAGTTCAATCCCCATTACAAAAAAAAAAAAAAGAAGTAAAATAATTCCTTACATCCAAGTAAAATTTTCCAGTTCTGAAGAATGCTTCAACATATGTAGTTGTAATAATAGAATGCATTTCTGTGTCTCTGATCCATCCTGTATTCTTGATACGATGTTGACTGCACACCAGATTGCTTCTCTAAACTATTATATTCCCATTATTTTATTGATCTGTAAGTTTTTCTCCCAGTGGGAGTGCATCATGTAAAGCATCAAATGCTTATCTTGCGTCCAACTCCTACCTCCATTTTATTACCAACATTTATTTTAAATGTTTCTTCTGCTATTTTTTCATGCTAAATTTTGACTAGAACCAAGATGCATCATGTAAAGGTACAAGATCCCAATAATGAATGTAACTGCTTTATATACCTAAAATGTACCAATAAACTCAATGAAAAAAAGAAATAACCACTTTTCAAATGTCTTGTTTTGCTGCTTTTTCCTTGCCTTCAAATCAACCGGCTCACCCCTCAAACTGTGATCCTCTTTGCTCCAGATTCTTTTTCTAAATGTATGCACAGTTAAAGAACAATCATATGTTGTATGAAGTCTTCTGTATTTTGGTTGTTTTATCAATGTAATGCTATCATTACAGAAATAATATTTAATGTTCTTTAATGATTATTGAAGAAATATACAGAAATATTTTATGATTTTAAAACCACCTTTACAACTTACATTTTGTAAAAATTTAGTCTTAGCCAATCATCCTTTCCTATTATGCAGAACCCACTTCATCTTGTGTTTTAGGACATTTTATATGCTCTGATCAAATGAATCTGTTTACAGTTCTATTCTATTAATACATTTTAAATTATATGCTGTTTAAATTATGAGTTTATCAGGGAGCAGATATGTCTGTTTCTCTGTAACAGAGGCCTAAAAAATGAACTGTGCTGTTATTAATTAATTAATTAATTGGTACCGGGTTCGAACCCGGATCCTTGCGCTTGCAAGGCCAGCCACGGAACCGCTGAGCTAAATCCCCGGCCCCATTAATTTGTTGATTTTAAAATAGAAGAATGAAGTTGAGAGTAAGAGGAGTGTCCTCCGCATGTACTGCAAATATGGACCAGCAACTGAAGGAGGGAAAACTTGATTGGGGGAAAACTGCAATGGGTTCCTGGGAGCTTTCTCTTCTGGCCAGTGTAGGGAAGATGCAGAGAGGGAGATATTG
Source organism: Fukomys damarensis (assembly GCF_012274545.1). Taxonomy (NCBI): domain Eukaryota; kingdom Metazoa; phylum Chordata; class Mammalia; order Rodentia; family Bathyergidae; genus Fukomys; species Fukomys damarensis. Next base: position 26,127,732 of record NW_022900918.1, on the reverse strand, counting down.
ACGAAGACACTTAGTATCCGTCGAGAATCCGTCTCTGCTAGCTTAGAATCCGTCTCTGCTAGCTCTTTTGTTTCTATTATTTGTAACTGGGAAAGAAAGTCAACTAGAAAACACTGGCTATCTCTTTTTAGAGCAACAAAACTAAATGTTTTTGTAGCCACATGCTAGCAGAGTTTTGTATGCAACCTGACAACACGAACAGCAGGGAAAATTGTTTTGTTCTTAGCAAAAGGTAGAACAAAAATTCAGTAAAACATCAATAATAATTAAAGATAAATAAAATGTCCTGTGTTTGTTTATTTTAGCTTTAAATTTTTCTCCTTTAAAATGAACTCCACTCAGGGGCTGGGGATTTAGCTCAATGGTTCTACCTGCCTCACAAGCGCAAGGTCCTGAGTTCGATCCCCAGTACCAAAAAACAAAACAAAACAAACAAAAAAAAATTTAAAACAAAGGCTTGTAACTAAAAATGAAGTAAGCAGCTTCTGAATATTGAATCAGCAGACCTTGCAAGAAATCCACCTCATATTTAATTAGAATCCTTATATTCCAGACTGTTACTCCTCCCTCGGTGTTGGTGAAGGATGCATCCTGAATAAATAGATTTCCAGTGAAAACTAGTGGAGCCAACCAGCTTGGCCTCTTACTTTCATAGGTTTCCTGCAAGGATTGTGATGGATTTCAATATTGTGTTATCTGGTTATGTATTTTCATAAAATCTTCAAAGTTACAATATTTTTGATGTACTCAGACTGCTCCCACTTTGTATTTTTACTTGCCACTGCCATGGGTTTCCTTGGTGCAAGGAAGACAAGTATAATGACCATGGGCATTTCGGGAGTCCAGCTGAAGTGAAGTGGAGTATTATATATATGTAGTTTGGGTGGACTGGACATATTTTTATGGCTCACAATCACTTACTTCTATGTGCAGTTCAGTTGTTCCCAATTATTGCACAGTAATAATTATTTCCAGGAATATTCAGAATTATTATTGCTTACTGGTAACATACCAGGCATCATGAAAGGAAGATTTGGTGCCAGACATTGTCAAATGATATGAGCTGTCCTCTGGCCTCTAGACCTAATTAGCAAATAAGAACAAATGAGTGTCAAAGTACGGTGCTATCTTGGTTTATGAATTTAATTTGTGTTACACTTTTGGGGACGATGGCTACTTTTGGGATTGTGTGGAGGAAGATGGCCAAGGTCGTGTTTGTCACCTGATGTGGACTTTGCAAACAGAATCAAAGTCTTGCTGAGCGCTTTTGTTTGTGAACCAAATTGTTTGCAAACAGGTTTCATGAACCAAGGCAGTGTTTCACTGTCTATGAGTCCAGAAGCTAATCTGTGGAAAAGTCTTCCATTTGTCTAATCCGTAAAACTGTAAGTAGAGAATGAGTATTCACAACTCCTAGTAGCAAGGGAAATTCAACCTCATCAGGAATGGTTGTAATGCATCATAAGGAATGATCAATATATTATGCATATTTTTCCTTTTTGTTGCAAATTATACAATGAAGAATTGGTTTTGTGAAACACAACCCATGACACAACCCTGTTGGTGTGAAGTAACATGTTTCTGTACATTATAAACTAAAAAAAAATGATTAGCTTTCTAGATAAAAAGATTGTACTGCCTTTCTATTCATTATCTATAAAATTAGATAAGAACATTGTCATATAATGAGGGAAATTGTAGGAAATATAAAAATGTAACAGGCATTCAATAAAATAATACATATTTTAAAATATTTGACATTTGTATTTGTCATTTTAAAAAATATTATAATCTGTGTATTTTTCTCATTCCAAAAAATGAATGATCTTTGAGTAACTTTTTTGTTTTCTTTTCCTTAAAAGTGTCCCCTACATATGTTTTATCCCTAAATTTCTGTTTTCCCATTTGCACTATGTAATGATAATTAAATTTCTAGCTCAAAAGATCAGGTGAGACACTCAAACATGTTTTTAACACTCAAATATTAATGAAAGCTATAGAAAGTATAAGAAGTTCCCATATACTATAAAAGTCACTCTTCCTCCTTTTCTTTCCTAGTGCTGAGAATCAAACTCAGAGGCTTGCATATGCTATGGTAGCACTCTACCATTGAGCTACAACCCTAGTCTAGTCCTAGTTTCTTTAATCTCTACGTATGTGTTATATTTTGAATGCCATAACTGTCCAATAGAGATTTTTAAGCATTCAGTATCTATGCTGTGTAAATATGTTAGCCACTAACCATATATTACTACTGAGCAGTGGAGATGTAGCTGCTAAGGCTAAGAAATGAAATATAAATCTTAATTGATTTACAGTTACATAGCCAACCATGTCTAGTAGTTCTCATATTTGGCAACTGTTTACACTTTTAATCACCTTTGGTATTATCCCATCTTGTCTTATTGACATCTCTACCTGTTTTTGGGTATAGAAATTTATATATGCAGTAAAATTCCAACTCACAACTAACACAATATGTATTATGTACAAAGTTTCGGTTTCTCAAACTTCTCAAACCAGATATTCTTGTATTCTGAATATAAAATATTGTGGATATTTGTATGAGCAAGACCATATTTATTTTATTTATAGTTGGCAGAGGCTGGAGAACTTAAGTGGTGTGGAAATTCCCCTTTGAAGCATGCTTTTCAATGTGATACAAACAATTGATGGAGAATACTTTAAATGGGTAAACTCTGCAGAACCTGATGACATGTGCATTGCCTAAAATTTGTGCTTACTTGAAATGAACTTGAAAAAAGTTTGATGTGTTTAACACATGGAGATCTTGTGTTAATCAGAATTCACTTGACAGGTCTTCTTCACAAGCTATTCATATGCTATACAAGTATAGGGTGATAGACAAGACAGATACAGCCGTGACCTACTCCTTGGAGGATCAAGAGCAATTCCTGGAAAGCAAGAGGAAGCGCTGCTCCTGACCATAGAACTAAGCAGGTTATTTCTCCAGGTTTCCCATTAGAGGAATGACTGGTTTCTATTCCCCTCCCAGCACAGAAGAAAATCATCCTGAAAACCACAGAGACAGAGAGAATAAAAATACATACGTAAAACAAATATGACTTTCCCCAGATTTAGGATTGTTTGTAGACTAATTCCCAGATAACTATTGTAGCAGCTAGAGTTGGGAATCTAAAAAACCAGAAAAATCAAGATCAGTCCAGATATTGAATTCCAGTCTATTGTAAAATTGCACTGACATTCAATGGTAATTTCTAAACAATCTTCCAATCTCTTGGGCCATAAAAATTTACTGAAGCCTGAAAATCTGAGCCCATAGAATTTTTCATTGTTACTTTTATTTTTCATGATACCTTTATGTTTTTTGATAATATTTTCATGCCACTGGATAGAAATAATACAATTATTTTGCTCTCAAATATAATAGTCCATATATATATGTGTGTGTGTGTGTGTGTGTGTGTGTGTGTGTGTGTCTATGTGTGTGATTAGATACAGGGATAAATCTTAAATATGGTACGTTCAAGATATTTTCATTTCAGTTAATTGTGCCTTTAGGCAAGTAGGTAATAACACATTTTTCTTCGGTTTTCATTTAAAATGAACCTTACTGCTGGGTGACTCAAATTCAGCTTACTGAAAAGAAACAATAAAAACACAAATTAATAAAAGCTTTTTAGTTGGCTTAATTTTACTTAATCTTATATTTTGGTATTTAGATTCTTGGAGTGTGAACATTTGCTGGTTTTTCTGACAGGATTCACATTTTTTGTAGAAAAGTAATTATTTTTATCAAATTTATGTACTGATAGAATAAATTCTGACATAACATAATAGAGTCTAGAGATACATGAACGTGCATTTGCAATTGCTTCTAGAAAAAAGGTGCACAGGCAATTATGTGGAGAAAGGATAGTATTTTCAACAAATGGGACTGTTAAAATAGATACACACACACACACACACACACACAAAGTACAATGTAATCCTACCTCATATAACCTCAAAATTTATCTCAAAAGTTATCATTGGTCCAAATATTAATCCTAAAAGTATAAAACTTGGAAGCATAGGAGAAAGCCCCTGTGTTCCTGGCTTGGACAGTTTTCAGCTCTGATAACAAAGTGTAATTAAAACAATAATGTGAAAAATTGTACATCATCAACATGAAGACTTCTGCTGGGCGTGGTGGCGCTCACCTGTAAGCCCAGCCCTCAGGAGACTGAGGCACGAGGATTACTGTGAGTTTGAGACCAGCCTGGACTATATAGTGAGTTCCTAGTCAGTCTCAACTACATAGTGAGACCCTGTCTCAAAAAACCAAAACAAAATAAACCAACAATGACAATAAAAAAGCAAAAACATAAAGATGTCTGCTTCATGAAAGACATTATGAGAATGAAAAGATAAAGCACAGACTAGAAGAAAAAATTAACAATCACATGCTTGATAAAGACATGTACCAGAATATTTAATGAGCTCAAACTTTATGAAAATATAATAGCAAAAACAATGAAAATAATGACCAAGAGATTTGAAAAGACATTTCCCTAGGAGATATGGAAAAACTATTCTGAAAGATTCTCAATATCATTATTAAATAGAAACATGATATATATATATATATATATATATATATATATATATATATATATATATATATATATATATATATATATATATATATATATATATATATATATATATATATATATATATATATATATATATATATATATATATATATATATATATATATATTAAATGAGATATCTTTGCATACCCTTTAGAACACTGAAAATTAAAAGAAATCACCAGGCAAGTGTTGGTAAGAATGTGGGGGAACTAGAATTTAAACATTCTGCTTGTGGGAATGTAAAGTGATTAAGCCATTTTGGAAAACCATATGGGCAGTTTTTAAAGCAGTTAAATAAATACCTACCTGTAAACAACCCAGCCCTTTCAATTCTAGATATTTCTGTAAATGAAAGACTCAAAGACTTGTATATTAGTGTTCATAACAGTCTTACTTGTAATAGTCAACAACTGGAAATAACTTCAGCATCATCAACAGGTGAAGTATGAACAGGTAGTGTAAAAATAAGAGTGGATTACACATAAAATACTACTCAGCACTCAAAAAGGAATATGCATCTCAACATAGAAAAACTCTCAAAATAAAAAGCACATAATGTACTTATCTACTGGGAATCCTGGAGACCTTACTGGAAAAGCTTGCAGTGTGTTCCAGTTTCCTGCTCAGTGTAAGATGCAAGCCTGTGAAAAAAAAGCTAGAAGACAGAACCAAGAGAGAAGAAAGTGGGGAGCCAGGACAGCCAATGCTACTTTAGCAAAAGGCACTGGTCTGTCCAGGCCATTGCTTTTTATTGGTAATCAGTCAGTGTAAAGGTTAGCCACATGTGAGGGTAGGCCTGTGTGAGAAGATGCACAGTCAGTTGTGTGGTTTCTATGGAGATTGATATAAGCAAGACTCATAAAGGACATAAAAAGCTTTCTGGAATTAAGAACAGAATAGACAAAATATATGATTACAAGTAGAACATTGTCTTTCTAGTAAGAAGGTTTTAATTGTGGGAATGGAATTTGGGTGTGAGATACCTCAGCAGGTAGGCTTTGGCTGGATTCACTTCAGTAAAAATGCCAATTGGGAGTTAACTCTTAATTGCCTACGCTGCTTATAGCATGCTTTGAGCATAATCAGTACTGCAGTTCCCTGCATCTCCCCCTTCTTTGCTTGGAAATGGTAGCAGCTGCATCAGGGCGAGCTGTGATTCTCCTTGGGGCCTGTTTGCTCCTGGGTTTCATCGGTGGGCGGTGCCTGAGGTCCGGTGATCTCTGCAAATCGGAGGGCCAACCCGGAAGAGGGGAATTGCTCAGGCACAGCCTTTGCATGGCTCAATACAGTGTTGCCATATCCTGCCACTTGTAGTGAATCCATCATCTCTGTCCATGCTCATACGTTCCGGGAAGATGGACGCAGCATCTTTCTATTTTCGGTTGAAAAATAAACATATCCTGGCCCCTATGTTATTAATTATATTGAGCCATTTACTTTTTAATCAGGACATTCTTTGACAACAATTGTGTCTAGGACATGTCTGTAGATTTATCTTCGTGTCAGTGCAGTTTGGACGGAGTATATTTACTTTCCATAAGTGGATTTAAAATTTTTAAAATGAAAGTAACAAGAGAATATAATGAAATCTAATTGAGTTTATGGAGGTAGCTGTATTCTTTTTTGTTTTGTTTTTTATTATGTAATTGTGCTCTTAGGGAAAGGTGAGCATGCCCAACAATCACTTGTCCTTGTGTGTTGCCTAATGGACATGTGTTACGAGGACCTATAATGTGTCTCACTGACTTAGCTGTTTATAATCGTTCTCCCTCCAAAGAGCTATTCCCAACTGCAGATAGGGGAGACTGGGTACAGTTTCTAACTATCTGCTTTGATCTGAGAAGTGTCCATGTAGGGAAGACCACAGTTAAGGGTTCTCTTCAGGTAGTTAATTTAATAGTCTTCAAATAAAAATTCTAATTTAGCAATTATAAAGTCTCTTTATAAAGTCAATCTGGTGGATTTTGATTTTTAAAAAAGTCTAGTACATCTGTTATTGATATCATCTATATGATCACTTGGAGTTTGGCAGCCTATAGGCAAGAATAAACAATTTTTTAAAGAAATTGGACCACGCAAAAGCAAAGTATAAGTATTAATATAAACTCTTCACAGTACACACTGATTACAGCCTGCTTTGGGCATAATCAACATTGCAGTCCCCTGCACTTACCAAACCAACTATTCCCATTTTGGGTATCTTCTCAAAAGAGTTAAAAACATCACACCACAGTGATGTAGGTGCACCCATGTTTATAGCAGCATAATTAATAATCACTAAATCTTGAAACAGCCTATATGATCATCAGTAGATGAAGGGAAAAGAAACTGTGGTATTTATACACAATAGAGTAACACTCTGCTATTAAGAAAGATAAACCTCAGCATCTGTAGAAAAATAGATGCACCTCAAGGCTATAATGTTAAGTGATGTAAATCAGACTCACAAAGTTGAATGTGATTTGGTTTCCCTTATATGAAAAAGTTAATAAGAGAGAAGAGATAGAGAGAGAGAGAGACACACACACACACAGAAGTTATTGTATTTTAAGTTGTTTCTACTGTCAGCTGCTGTTTTCACGCCAATATGGTGTGAGCTCACTTCCTAGGATTACCATTTCTTTAAATATATTAAGGTCTTTATTGTTGCTAGGAATGGGGTCTATTTTGAATTAAAAAAAATAAATTCCCAGAAAAAAAACCCTGAGATTTTACAAGTTGGCTTTATATCCATGCCTCTTGCTGAATGCTGTTATTACTTATCCTTTAATTCACTTGAATTTAAGACAACATTCATGTAACCTAATGGCAATTGTTTTTTCCTTTCTTTTCATTGTTTTAATCTATTGTTTCTTTTTCTTATTTTATTTCGTTGATCTGAACTTTCAGAAATAGTACCTACAGAAGTACATGTCTCCATCTTTTTTCTGAATTTTTGATGCTACACCTTCCAGCATCTTTCTTGCTGAAAATTCTGTCAAAGATGATGTCTATTTATGGCTTGTAAAGCTCTATATTTTAAAAATTGCCAATAAACACTGGCTTCAATTAAAAAGGAATGCTATAACCATATTTTGTTTGTAAATATAAATATATTATACATAAATTTCTAGAGAATGCGATTTAATCTGTAGTGACACCCCCCAAAAAAAACAAAAAACAAAAAAACAAAACCCCCACAACAGATTATTTGTTGCCTGGGCTGAGGTCAGGTGAGATGTGAGGAGAAAGATTACAAAGGACCAGAAGGAAATTTTGGGAGTGTCATGCGCATGTTAATGATCATGCTTATGGTGCTGTTTGCACAGAACGGTATGTGAAAATTTTCACATTGCATATTTAAAATAAATGCATTTATTTAATCTCAGTTTTACCTTAATTTTTATTTTAATTTAAAAATAGTGCTTTAGCAACTCTGACTATTCAAAACTAAATCTCTCTACCCAAATCATTTTTACAGTCCTATAAGGGAGAGTATGCGAAATCCTATCAAATACCAAATAAAGAACAAAACATACTTCAAAGAAATAAATTTCCAAAAGAGTACTAATGGAAATCAGGGAGAGAGAAAAAGCAAATCAAATGGTTTTATCTCCATTTCAGAATGAGTCTTCATTTATTTGCTAAAACAAAATTTCGTGTGTCCTCTGGGACTTACTCTCTCCTTTGATCTTTCACCAAACTCTGTCATACCTTGGATGTAGCCTAATGCATCTTATTTTCTATGAATGCCTCACCCATTGCTTTACCAGGTCTTCCTGAATTGGTGAATACTTTTTTTTTTAAACAATTTCTCTGCTTCTAATATTGTTTCCCTGCAACTTTCCTTCATGTAATAAAAGGAAAGAAGCCCATGCTAAAAACAGAGAGAGCGGGCCAGGGATTTAGCTCAGTGGTTCCGCTGCCTGCTTCTCAAGCTCAAGGTCCCAAGTTCAATCCCTGGTACCAAAAATTGCAAAATAAATAAATAAAAATTAAAAATAAAAACAAAGAGAGTAAGTTCTAGTTGTAGGGCTATGGCCTTTGGTAGAGGAGGGTCCTTCTCCGGACCCAGCCTGAAGGGAAACTGTGAGAAATGCACTAACTTCATATTATTCCCTCCCAGGAAGCCCAGTTGACTTTGTCCATAAAGTCAGCCTTCCAGGACATGTGGCTCAGTGGAGAAGGGAGTAGGAACTTTGGAGAGACATAAGGAGACAACACCAGAGCACCCTTCTAAAGTGTAACACTGGTCAGGTTACCCCTGTAGGACAATAAAGTTTTATTTGTTTGGTGGCAGGAAGTAAACTGAAAGCTGAAAGGAAAAAAAAAAAAGCTGAAAGGCAATACTTTGGGTCTACCATTAACCTTTATTTGTAGAAAAGTTCATTTGAAGAAGCAATTTAATGATAGCTATGTTTTTTTAAGTGCCTACCATATGACAGGGACTCTAAGTATTTTATATATATATATCATCTTATTTAACCCCCTCATTGTTCCGTGAAGGCTGTTATTATCCATGTTACTTTCATTATTTCACCGATAAGGAAGCTCATCTACCTTTCCAACTGTGTCACATTATACACACATTCAATAATCTTACATGAAGAAATACTCGTAGGAGGAAGATATAAAACAAAATGACGATTTGAATAATACAGAGAACCTCACCTGCCCTTCCACTCTCGACACTGAGTGAGAAAGCAGAGTTTATTTATTTTGTATTTAACTAAAATCAACTAATTTATGTTGATTTTAAATGGAAGAACTAAGATAGAAAGAAAACTGACAGTTTTGATTTATTAAAAGATGGCCCATTGTTGTTCAATGTAGTTCAGCTTGGCTAAGTTGTTTTCCCATTATTCACTGGTTTAAAACCAACGTTTGATGAAATGGCTCCACTCATAAGACCTAGAGCCTAGATTAAAACAGGCTGAGGCCAGGGATTTAGCTCAGTGTTTCCACCATCAGGTTCTCAAGCTCGAGGTCCCGAGTTCAATCCCTGGTACCAGAAACCATAAATAAATAAAAAATTTAGAAAACAGGCTGATTATACAAGCCTGCATGATAATAAATTCCTTGCTCATCCGCATTTCATCATAAATGGCTTTACTAAATTAAAGAATGGAGACTGCCAACTTTTTTCTTATTCTTCCTGTAGAATTGAGAGTTTGAGATCGTTTCTCCCTTTTTAGGTTTGATGTTGATATTTTTGAGACTATGTGTTGAAAAACTGATGAAAATTGTATATATTCTGCTGTTGTCTTTCATTATAGGCTTTTAATGAAAGGGTACACCTCTTAAAACAATATTTACATTTTAGTGTGAAGGAAATGTCAAATATCTGCTTTATATAAAAAGTTCATTTCTATAACTTATACAGTATATGTCGGAAAAATGTTAACATCCTCAAGACTAGTAGGAATTATTTTCTTTTGCTATGAGTTGTGTAGAAATATTTAGTGCTCAGAATCTGTTTATCAAAATAGAGACCCCATTTTTGAAGTGGAAGATTTCGTTTTAAAGGAAGTTAATAATGGATACTATTTTCTAGTTGGGATAAGTGTTTTTCTGAAATTCATAAGACACATTCGATTTATAGCGTTGCTACTTTCTTTACCATTTTATCTTCCAGATTAAACTGGAGATTCGTGTATTCTATATCTACATCTTGAGAATGCCTAAAATGTGCCTGTAAATAACACACATCCTGTAAGTGGCTGCCCATCCCATGCATTTTCTAAACGACATCTTCCAAGATTTGCTACGAATTTTCATTAGTCCCGTTTCTAATTGACCTAGGAAGTCTATACTGTTTATTTAGCCGGGGTGATAAGAACGTTTGATGTATGGAGTTAAAAAGAATTATGTTTTATACCTTGAAATAAAACATTTTTATTTAAAGAAGAAAGCAACAACGAAAGCAAAACTATGAATGGCTGAAAGTGCAAATTGATCCACGTCGGCTGCAGTAATTGTTCCGTAAACACATACTGTTTAAAGTTTTTTTATCTTTGAGTTAGTATTTTAAAGTCAGATTATTTTGCGGAAATATTGGAACTTCTGAAATTTCTTAAAACCTGAAGAGAACCCAAAGCTGTCTCTATTCTCAAAGGAGGAGCTTTGTTCAAAATGCGAACTTCCCGCTGACCAGAATATCACAAACTCCTCTTTCCTCTCTTCTTTTGTTGGGAGCCTGCACTGGCCTGGCAGAAACTGCAATCTGGATTGACCCGTTGCCATCAAGGAAGTTTTCGGATTAGGTGAGGAAACACAGCTCGCTTTCCTTACTTGTTTTTAATGAATTAAATTTATTTTGAATAAATGTGTGGCTCTTCAGGGAATATATCCTGAAAATAGGACTTAGGAATGCTTGTTTATTTGTTTCCATTAGTGCCTGTTTGTGGAATATAATGACTGCAGTCATTGTGGAGAGTTTGGTACATGTACATAACATTTGCTACTTCTTTTTACTTCCCCTAGTCCTCCCCTCCTTTGCCCCTGTCACCATCTCTGGTCCCTTTCCTATTTGGAAAAGATTTATAGAGACATTAAACTCTTTGTTTTTGAGACATGATCTCATTTTGTAGTGCAGGCTGGCCGTGAACTCACTGTGTAGCCCAGGAATGGCTTTGAACTCACAGTGATCCTCCTGCCTCAGCCTCCCAAGTCATGGGATGTGCAGCAAATGCTCAGCTTTTTGAGATATTGAACTCTTAAAGAAATCTTTGTATTTAATTATCCTTTTAAATTTAATTGTAGTTATATCCAGTCAGTATTACTTTTTATCTTATTGCATTATTTTTTCTGAGTATAATTTCAAGAATACATATCTTTCTCTTTTATAAATAAACAATTGAAACATAAATACCAAATAAATTAATGGTTTTAGTTACGATTTTGTTACTGAATACTTATTTTTAATTAGGCCCCAAACCTGAACATCATAGGACTACCAGGTCTTGTGTTATACTCCTTAGTTCCTACAAAACAAAATTTTAGTTACAAATAGTACATTGCATTATTACATATAAAATATTCTTGTTTTTCTTTGCTCAGGTTTGAATTCAGGGCCTTTCACATATTAGATCAGTAATGTTCATTTATATGATTCTTTAAAATATATGTTATTAAGTTAATTTGAATTAAAAATGACTCATTTCTACAAGGAAATGTTTTATTTTGTTGATTTACTTGACAATAAGCATGGCTCTGTCAATTAGAGTATATGGTAGACATTTTTATAAGTCATATGAACTAAATTTGCAGTTTCAAAATTTTGATGAAAATATATTTTTAAAATACAATATTATAAAAGTCTCATTAAACTATATTAGCAGAGGAACAATAAATTTAACAATGCTTTCATTTTCTCAATTGTCTTTGAGTTTTTTTGGCTAAAAATTTTCTTGGTAACTGAGCATGGTGAAGCACACCTGTACCTCCAGCATTTTGGGGAAGCAGAGGTAGGAGGATGGCAAGATTAAACTGGGCAACTTAATGGTTTAGCAAAACCGTGTTTCAAAATAAAAACAAATAATTAAAAATGGGCCAGTGGTATAGCTAAGTGTGAGAGCCTGAGGTCATTCTTCTGTACGGGGGAGGGGGAGAAAGAAAAAAGAAGAAGAAGAAAAGAAAGACAAAAAAAAATCTTGGTTTAAAAGTAACAGAACTCTTGGGCTGGGGATTTAGCCTGCCTCAAAAGTGCAAGGTCCTGAGTTTGATCCCCCGTATCAAAAACAAACAAACAAACAAACAAAAACTAACGGAACTCTTTAATACTCATTTGGTACACCTTGGCAAAAACTTTTATTTATTTCTTATAAATTTAGTACATGGATGACTGGACACAAAATCGTCTGTACTTTAGGTAATTTACAATGTTTTTTCTTTCAACAAGCTGGAAGAGAATCTCATAAATGACTGATAGAGCCTCAAAAAGTAGCTTTTAATGTGGTATCATTCAGTTATTTTTGGAGTTTAATAATTTAGTGAAACTACAATGACAAACTCATTCTATTTTTATGTACTTATCTGTATAAGGTTTCTCAGTGCTTACCTTTATTCAAATTAAAAATTACAATAGAATTGAAGTAGACACCTGTATCAATCTATCCTCATATGGAAAAATTGGCAAAAGACCCTAACTTATCTATCCAGTATAGGAAATACTTTTCTTTTGTATTTATTATGACATAATATATTTATGTTATTTTGATCAGTTGTTTGTTAATATGCTAGAGAGTATCCAAATTTATATACATGCAGTAGTTCCAGATAAGTCTGATATATTATCATCAAAATACCTTCAGGACTTCCTATTTTCAAGAATAATGCAATATATAAAAATAAATTTCAGTTTAAGAAAGGAGTGAAAATATAAATTAAAGGAGAAAGAAGGAAAGTAAAATTTCTGAATGGTAAAAAAGAGCTTTTCTATGTAATGGTGATGGTAAATAATATGTCATATAATTAAGATGTTTAGCTTTCCTTTTATAAAACAATGATTTAAAGGATCCATTTAAAAATACTGTGTTTGGTAATAGTCCTTTGTCTGAGGTACAGCTGGTAAAGAACTCAAAACAATCAGTCCCCCCAAATATAAAGACCCGATCCAAAAATGGGCATCCGAAATGAACAGACATTTCTCATACAAAGAAGTAAAAGCAGCAAGAAAATATATGAAAAAATGTTCCACATCACTGGTCATTCGAGAGATGCAGATGAAAACAACACTGAGATTCCACCTCACCCCACAAAGAATGGCTGCTATCAAGAAATCACACAATAACAAATGTTGGCGGGGTTGTGGGGAGAAAGGAACCCTCCTCCATTGTTGGAGGGAGTGCAGACTAGTGCAACCACTATGGAAATCAATATGGAGATACCTCAAAGAGCTTGGACTGGAGGTGCCATTTGACCCAGCCATCCCTCTGTTGGGTATCTTTCCAAGAGAACTAAAAGAATCATATCACAGAGAAGTATGCGCACCCATGTTTATAGCGGCACAGTTTGTAATAGCTAAATCTTGGAAACAACCTATTTGCCCATCCGTTGGAAACTGGATAAAGAAGTTGTGGTTTTTCTATAAAATGGAATATTCCTCAGCCATAAAGAGCGAGAGAATAGATTCATTCATAGGAAAATGGATACATATTGAAGATATACTCCTAAGTGAAATAAATAAGTCCCACATGTGTAAATACCAAATAGTTTCCCTGGTGTGAATATTCTGCAACAATGCATAAGATTCTAATAAGATTACTGACATTTAGAAATGGGAGGAAAGGAGCTAAAGGTGTAGGGAAGGTGTGATACGTAGGGGAAGAACAAAAAGGGAAAAGAAAAAAATGTGAGAGAATGAAAAGATGAAAATAAAGTGTTTGTAGATGGGGAGGGGAGGAGGGGGTGAAGGGAGGGCAGAGGTAAGGGGAAAAAATGAGAATCAAGACTTGCCATGTAAAGGTACATGATCCCAACAATGAATGTAACTGTACTGTATCCCTAAATGTACCAATAAACTCAATAAAAAAAAAAATACTGTGTTTGGGCTGGAGATTTGGCTTAGTGGTTCCATAGCCCGCCTTGCAAGAGCAAGGGCCTGAGTTTGATCCCCAGTACCATAAAAACCACAACAAAATAAAAATATCATTTTTGTTTACCTTAGATCATATGCAGTGCAGTAATTTACATGGAAAATTTCAGATGACCTAAAATATGTGAGGTGTACATAGTATTTCCAAAGTAATTTTAGGGACTGAATAAAGTCTTTCCTGTAGCATTTTGAATTTGTGATTTCTGACTTTTTTTTTCTTTTGGCTTAATAGGAAATGTCTTCATTTGAGGGAGATGAATCTAGACAGTTTAAAATAACTTTAAAAAAACTGGGAATAACTTTTAGAACTTCTATATGGTGAATGCTTACTCCTTAGTGAGAAACAAAAATTCTCTTAGGAGATGAGTTGGATTTCAATGCACAGGTTGCACACTTTCTGTCTAACTGAGCATTATATTCATATCTAAGAATGGAAAGAAATTGAAGGCGGCCACTGTTTAACTGAGGCTTAGTTTACTACAGACTTTACAGGCATATCAATAGGCTTACAATAAGCTCCAGAATCTTAATTTTCTTATAATTAATTCTTTAACTCTGTCCTTTGTTGGGTAAATATTGGTGCTTTGCAAAATTTAGACACAGTTATCTGAATTTAATTTTTCTTTTGGATATATTTATAATTAGCATAGTCTGTATTTTTCCTACCAAGTTAAAAATGATAAAAACTACAATTAAAAATAACTGTTGGGACAAGAGGAAAAAAATGAGAACCAAGACTTGTCATGTAGAGGTACAAGATCCCAACAATGAATGTAACTGTACTGTATCCCTAAAATGTACCAATAAACTCAATTAAAGCTGAAAAAAAATAACTGTTGAATAATCAATTAAACACATAAAGTATTACAATAGCTTAAATAACAAACTTTTCAGGGTGTTAGTATCTGATTTTCATTCTTCCTTTTGAAACACTGAAGGCAAAAACAAGATTATCTTCTCACTTTCAAGTAAAGATGATATTAGAAGTAGATTAGAAGTATATGATATTCAAAGCATAATTGATTCCCCCAAATAAAGATGATATTAAAGAAGTAATAACAAGTTGTTTTCGTTTTTGGCAGTGTAGCTTTCATGAACACCAGCACCATCAAATACAATAGCAACACATTGGGAAAATGATAATGCAATGTTATATAATGTTTATGAATTAAATCTACAACAAATAAAGAGATTCTGATCAGAGTATTTTATTTCTATTGACCAGTGAATTATTTGCTCAATAAATCCATTTCTCTCCCCAAGTATAATTCTTTCTCCTCTTTTGACAAAAAAAAAAAAAAATTAAAAAAAAAAAAAAAAAAAAAAAAGGCAAAACTGAGGTGATGCAGAAAATCTGAGGACAACTTTTCTAGCAGGGATAGAGGGAAGCCATATGACTCAGAAAGTTGCCAGCACCAGTAATCAGCCCTCACTAGTGAAGTGACTTCAGCCCCTCCAGCACATTTTGGTTCCCCATGATGCTGATCACATGGTCCCGAGAGGTTCCTAAGATATGTTCAGTTGTATTTTAAAGATGAATAAATCAAGGCTTCAAATGAGTAAATTCCTCAGATTACATGATTTGAAATTTTCAGATTTGACTTAAATTTGTACTCTTTACTGTCTTGTCTTCCAATAAGCTTCAAGGTCTCAGAAGTTTTGTTTACAGATTCCATGCCTCTCCAGCTGAGTCTCCAGTGGCAGGTTTGAGGGATCCCCTCAGGCCTGGGGCTCTGTAATCATCCTGTCTGTCTCAGTATTTTGAGGCTTCCATCTACAATGCTTACCTGAGCACAAGAACACAAAAGCAAATTGATTTGAAAATATCCCCAAACAAACAAAATCATGTTAAGGCATAAGTGAAATCACAACTGATCATTTCAAATTTTTGTTAAGATTATACTACATTTGAGAACATGAAAATCACTTAAAATAAATCTATATAAATTTCAACATATATCAGGTGTAAATTACCTGGTGCTCAGTTCTCTGACCACACTTCAGGGGTACTACTTCAGGTAGGCAAAAAAAAAGAAAAAAAAATGCATTTCTCCCTAGAATCCCATGACTGGGAGAAAGAACTCCATTTTTTTTCTGAGGTCCTGTGTGTTTGCACAAACCTGCTTCACCCCTGAAATACATAACGCATTAAAAAATACTTAAGGGTCTTGACAATTCCCTGCGTGTACGGTTAAACAAAGAAAGTCATAAAAATCTGTGATTAGCCACAACACTGTTTGTTTTCATGCTGTTTCATGCTGACTCTAAGGAATCCGGTCCCTTGATGCTTTACTTAGAACCGTTTTATCAAGAAGGAAGGGAAATCAGTCTTTCAGATATTTTCACACAAGTGCAAAATTTTTATCACACACGTAAAATACAAAAGCAAAAAAGCCTGAATGAAAATTTGAATGATTAAAGTTTGAAAGAAAGCTAAACTTTGAACGCATAGTGAACACACATTGTACACTTAGATACATTCGTGCTCCTGTATGTACGTCAGATTTTAGCTCATTACTAGACAACATTTTTAACGTGTGCTACATAATGCTCTCAGTGAAGAAGATAGCAGACTGTTCTCTATTCCATTCTTCATTTTGGCAATCATCAAAATATAATTTTTCATGTTTCTTAATTGATACTACATTTCATTAGAATTTCCTTTTTGTCTTGATGTCATTTAATCACATTTGGATTTATTGGAATATAGAAAATTTCCATTCTGTTATACTTCATAAATATATACATAGACACTGTCACATTTCTTAAAGCAATTTTTTAAAAATCCTGATCTGATACATCAATATATTATTCAAAGTATTTTAAAAAAACAAAACCAATAGATTATGTATTTGTTTGTTTACAATGAGGCATTGGTTCATGCAATTATGGAGGCTAGGAAATCCCAAGAGTTGCAATCTGAGTGCCTGAGACCTAGGAGAGCTGAAGGTGAAAGTTGCAGTCCTTGTGTGCGGGTTGGGAAACACTGCTGTCCCAGCTCAATGACTGTGAGGCATGGCGAGTGAATGTCCCTTTTGTTCTATTGGAACCTTCCGTGTTTCTGGTGAGCTTACCTGCAAGAGGGAGGACATTAGTCTACTAATTCCATCCAGGATGTTTAGCAAAATATCTGGACACATAAAATTGGCAATCACATTTAGCTCTATGAGAATTTCATAGATGTATTTATGGTCACCAGCATTCAAATCTAGGAAACATCACTCACTGAAGTAATCATGCCTGTATGTACCTTTGTAATTTTCCGGCAGATGGCAATAAAATCTTTAAAATGCTGGTTTCCCTCCTTAAATTGCACAAAATTAATCTTTAGGCAAACAGCAGATTGCCTTTGACTATAAATGACATTGTTGAAAAAGGATTTCCAAATTTTGATTTGAAAACTGTTCCCACTCAGATAATAAGAAAATAGATAACCTATACAGTGCAACTAAACCTTCATTTTATTTAAGACATGTTTGAAGTTTGATTCACTTCTTTTCTCATTTAGTAATTCCTACTTTATTATCTTTTGAAATAAAATTATTTTAAGTGTAAAATAGTCCACTCTCAAAAAAATTGCATGTTACTTTGCAACTTACAATATTAAAACTTACAATATTAAAATGTTTAGAAAGATTGACAACTTTAAAATTACCAAATAGAAAAGGCACAAGGAAGGAAAAAATTAACTGTAGTGACTACACAATTATATTTTCAAATAATCAGAACCAGTTTGATTAAACTATTGGCAGCAATGACAAAATACAGTTTAATATGTTTAAAAAATTTTTTAGTCTTTGTTTTAAACTCAAACTGCTGTCAAACTTGTTTGCCATGGTAAAAGAACTGTTGGTTTAAAGTTTTATTTTGTCATGAACATTATTGTACCATGAAGAGACAGTGGCTGGCAAATTCAAGTATGAATAATGCACTGATCTGGAATTGCCTACCCTCTCAGTCTGAAATGAAAGCTGTTGGATAGAAATAGAATTCATTATTTTGAGTTCAGACTATCTGCTTCAAAAATCTTTGCCTCATGACCTCCTTTAGTGACCCAAAGGATCTATGCATTTCTGTGGGACAAATGTCTAGTAAGCAATTTCTAAACTTGATCACAACTTATTTTTTACATTTACTTAGCCTCTTTCTGACCTATGGTTACTATTTCTGAAAATAATTCATCCTGCATCTCAGTGATATGCGCTTGCACCCTTACTTCAAATCCATTTTCTTTATGGATATGTTGGGAACTTTGCCAACAAAGGTTGGTGAAGTCTGGCCCTTGGCCTAGACAGGCTCACAGTACTCTGCAAGCACGTTTTGGAGGTGGGCAATGCTTTCCATTTTCATCTGCACAATTTCAAGAGCTGATTTTCATCCATCACTAGTTCATTATTCATTTCTTCCATGAAAACTTTAACTACCCTGGCTCATTTTAGTTTCTCCCTCCCCTGACTTTCTATTTTATTTGCTTATAATAATCAAGATCACTTGGTCTTATCTGCGTATGACTTTGCTCTCCAAAGTACGTTTAGCAATGGCTTGAGTCGTCATGACCCGGAAGAGTGCTGTGCACCTGATAAGTAGAGGCCAGGGATGCCACGAAACATTCGGACATGCTCAGGACAGCTCTGTCATCACCATTCGAATGAGCAGGCCCTAACTATCAAGAATGCCATGTTTAGAAACACTGCCGGGGAGGGTGTTTATCTATGTTGATAGATTTTTCTTTAAAGAATGCTGTTCACTTTGTGAAGGGGAAACCATTGTGTTTTTCTTATGAGGTGATCATAGGTATATTTAAAGTTTAAATACAATTTTTTTAAAGAAAATCTATTACAATAAAAATGCTGCAATTAATCCTCTTCAAAACACTTGCCTCTGCTTGGAACACATTTAACTCATCATTCTGGCATTTTTTTGGAAAAGCTCTTGCAAGTCCTCATTTGTGAGCATAGTTTCATGCCCACCCACCTTGGTATCCTGAACTGATTCAAAATGTTCATAAATTTCTGTCAAACAAAAACAGAATGGCATGACCGCATGCACACGATTCACTAGATCTAGCACCATGCGACTTCTTGCTCTTTCCCAAAACCATCATGGCCACGAAAGGTAAATGTGTTTACTCTGTTCAGGCTATCAAGTCAGCCGTGGAAGCACAGCTAAAGACCCACACGCGACAACTCCCAGAACTGCTTCAGAAAGTAGCAAAAATGATTAGCTATGTGGTTTTGAGGTGAGGGGGGAGTATTTTGAGGGGATTAATGAAAATGTATCTTTTACTGTGATGAACTTTTCAAGATTTAAACATCCACTGTATTCTTGATCACATCTCATGTGTGTACCAACCCCCACGTGCATTTTGTCGCCTTTTTGAAGGGTAGAGTGTAGTATTGACACACTAAAGACGAGTATGCACAAGGGAGACCTGCAGACCGGAGGAGAACACTGGTAAAGACAGAGCCGAGATTGGAGCAATGCAGCCACAGCCAGACGTACAGAGGCCGTGATGAGAGGACAGAAGGAGAGACTGAGATGCGGTGACCACAAGCCACAGGGGACGGATTGCCAGCTGCCGCCACGAGATTCAAGAGACAAGGAAAGAGTCTGTGGCACAGCCCCAGGGAGAACACAGCCTGCTAGGGCCTTCAATTCAGAACTGTGTGAGAGTCTGCTTCTGTCCTTTTAAGCTGCAAAATTGGAGGAACTCTGTTTTGGTCAGCTTAGGAAACTTATGCACACAGTAAATGCAATGCCTCAATCTGAGTAGGAACTGACTAAATGTTTCATATTTATAATGTTAAAATGTCACGCTTCTTCATGAGTTCAGTTACACTGTCTTACAAAACTAGAATTAATAATTCTTATACCTCTGTGTAACTTCCCTCAGCGGTGTAGTATATCACTAAGTTTCTACACCTTTTAGCACATGCATGCACAAAGCAATACCACACACCCAGAAAAGAAGCCATACCACCCAGAGAGGTATCAGATGTCAGGGCCCTGGGTGTAAATTCATCCATGTAAGCAGTCATTACTTTATTTAAAAGGCATTCCACACAGATGTAACTTAATGGAAACTTAACTCACCCTACTGAACTTATTAGCTATAAGATGTAATGTTATAATTTAGAAGCTAGTTGTGGTTAATGTAGCTTGTAGCAACATCAGCTTCAATCTCTAGATGGCACTATGTTATAAGGAATCAGTCTGCGATCCGATTATAATTTTATATAACAGTTTCTGGAAATGAAGAAAAAATTCCTACTAAAATCTTCCAAGCTATTTTGTACAGTTAGAATGAAAGTTTTAGTTCACTAAATTTGGACAGGTTTCTAATGTTCACATTACTTTGAAATAAGCCAAGATAATAGAGACATTGCATCCCTAAAATATGCTAGCCAACAGTAAAGAATATATTAGCCAAGTTTGTTTTATTTTTTTACCATTTGCATCTGTTTTGTTGGAAAATGTATAAATAACAAATGACTTGTGCCTGGTTTGTCATTTAAGAATGTCCGTATAACCTGGGGCTTTATCATTGACTGTTATGGGTAAAAAGTACCCACTGACTTACTCTTCAGTTTGGTTTAAACTATAAACAAGGTGACACATTTACTCTTAATCCTCATTATTGAAATTCTGCCTTTGGTCTCAATAGAGAAGAGACAAAGCTTTTATATCACCTTTTCCTTAATTTTCTTTTTTACATTCTTGACTTCCCTTCTGACGATTTTTTTTTCTGTAAGTCTCCAGTGATTGCTAGGCATTTAAAAATATTCTCTTATGTTCATATAGATTTTAGTAATTAGGTTTTTCTCCAGTTGCTTATGTGGTAAACTCCACTAACTAGTCAGTAATCTTTCATCCTCAACTTCTCCACCTTAATAGCACTTTGATTCATTCTTAAAGAATATTTTTAACTTATTGTTTTGCATTTTCATTATATATAGATCTTACCTTTTCAACAAAAATTACACATCTCTAGGAGAAAGGTCTTGGATTATTTACCTTTATGGCCATGGTATATGCTTAATAACTACTTACTGAATTTAGTAACTCCTTATTGAATTTGGTAGCATACACCATGACCTGATGCCAAAAAAAAAAAAAATAGCTATTTTGTGTTCCTAAATCACTCTGCATACTTGGCGTGTTATAGTACATATATTGGAGTTTCCTGATATGTTTCCTTGTCTCTGAAATTGACTTGTGCTTACATTGTAAAAGCAGAGGAGCAACATGTTTCTTGTATACTCTGTTATACCTAGCAATCTGCACAAAACTGCTACATCCTACAAGTTAAACACCTGTGAATGCGAGGGAATGGATGATTTTGGGATAAAAGAGCAACATTTAAATTATTTACATTAGAAATTGGGAATATTTACTATGTGTCAAGCACCGTGTTAGACAAAAATAGTGGGATCATCGAACAAAGCAAAAATTCCCCTACTCCATGGAGCTTTCCTTCAGGTAGAGTAATGACAGTGAGCTAAGAAATAAATACATAAGAAAACAGTATGTGACATAAAAATGAGGTGGATACATGTGTTAAGGAATGGTGAATGTGGCTCTAGGAAGGACTTTCTGGGGAGACACAACTGAGGAGAGATCTGAAGTGAGGGAGGGAATCTGTTTTGAAGTCTGGCAGGAGATTTCCTTTTGGGGATAGTAAATGAAAAGACCACGAAGCAGAAATTGCCTTGGGTTTAGGGACATGAACAAAACTGGGGTAAATGAATAAATGAAACAGTATGGTTGGAGACATGGCTAGAAAACCAGCCTGGTATAATGAGGGGCTTTTAAAACCTGGTAGGGAATTTGGATTTCATTGGAGATTGAAAATCCTTGAACTAAAAGGTGGTCGTGATGGGGGAAAGAGCATGGTCAGATTTGGTTTATATTTCAGTTACAGTGGCCAGAATATGCTGCTACAATATGCAGATATATTGTATACAATATATGTATGCACATGCAGTGTGAAGGAAAGGGAGATATTAAATTATGATTCTAATGGTTTTGATCAGTCAACAAGAGTGGGAACATTTGAAGATGCCAAAAGGGTGGTGCAGTTCCAGGAGTGTGTCATGAATTGGTGAGCAGGGCTGTGATCCTATAGGAATGGTACAGTCACCTCAGAAGTTTTACCCCATGTGCGAGGAAGGAGTATAAGCATATACGTGTGAAAATGCAGGAAGATTGGCAGTGGCAGCTCTCTTCTGACTGCTTCTATGCTAATCTATGAATCATTAAGTAAGTAATGTTAGTGAGCTGTTTCTGGAAGTTACAGAAGGATCTAGAGTAGGCACCGGCCTGGTGTTCTGAATATAGGATTTGAAGTAAAAAATGCTGACGTTGATTTCCAAATCCTCAACTTGGTAGTTATACAACTATGGAGAAATTACTTAAATCTCTAAACTTCATTTAGAAAAAGTCTTATCAGTTATGAATTTGCATGTTTGTGCTAGAAGTTTCCATAAATTGTTTCATCTAATTTTTACAACATGTATATGAAGCAAGTACTGTTTTTCCCCATATCTTGCTGGTGAGGACACCAAAGGTAAGGGAATTGTACCGATCTTGAATGAGTGGAAAAGGCGAAACTGTGCCAGAGAAGGCAGACTCAAATTTAAGAGTAAAATATTAATATTAAATATTAATACTTAAATATTAAGTAAGAGTATACTCAAATATTAACTTAAATTATTTTATGAATAAGCACCATGGGAATACCAGACCTTGCATGAATGATCGGACAATGTCTAAACCAATTTTGAGTTTCATCTACTATTATGCACTAAAATAATGATAGACAGAATTATAAAATGGCCTATAGTACTTACTCTCCATGCTCTGGTTACACCCTATGTATTCCTTGGGATTGTGAACACAATAATCTGCAACTACCCGAGAATTCATTTTCTGTGTTAAGGAACCCATGGTCAACTGTATTCTTAAAATATTAAATAGACAATTCTGAAAATAAACAGTAATAAAATTTAAGCTGCATTCCATCCTGACTAGTGTAATGAAGTATTGAAGTGTCCTATTCCATCTTACTGGGAATAGGAAAGAACCCTATGTTCAGTGTATCTGTGCTGTATACATTGTTAGTACATAATGTTGTCCATAGTTAATAGCTTGCCAACACCTCAATTACCAGGGGAGCTGTTTTGGTGCCTGTATTTAAATAATCTTTATTTCACTTCATAATGGCTCCAAATTGCAAGACTGTGATACAAAGGAGGCACTGGGATATAAAATGTGGAAGTAAAGATGAACTCTGGTACTATGTGGTAATGTTGAAACATATAAGAATAAACAGAGCACATAAAATTTAGTACTACCTGAGAATTCAGGCATCCACTGGGGTTCTTGGAAAGTACTATCTCAGAAAGGAAAACCATTGTCCTGGATTCCATTTCTTTGGCTGGGCTCTTCTATATGGTTCAGGTGACTTTGAAAAAGGCAGATTATCTAGGTGGGACTAATTATATAAGCCCTTCAAATCTAGGTCCAAGGATTAATAACAGAGTAGTCAGAAACAGAGAAGTCAAAAGAGTTGAAAATTTGAGAGGAATTTGTAGTGAAGAAGATTTTTCCATGTCTAGTTCTGAAGGCAAAAGAAGCTGCGTGGCCAGGAATGTGTACGGTCTGTAGGAGTTGAGAGTACTCCTTGAATGTGGACCTGGCCTACAATCACAAGGCCTTGAATTTGTTCACTATTTAGAATAGTTTGGAAGTGGTTTTGTCCCCACAGCTTTCAAATGAGAACTCAGCATTTGGCCAACCCTTTGATGTCATCCTTGTGAGATTCTGGGTAGAGAACTTAGCAATACCTTAAACAGATTTCCAACCTATGGAACCATAGCTAATATGCAGTATTGTTTTTAGCCAATGTCTGTGGTAATTTGTCACATAGTAAAAGAAAACTGCTATAGTACTTCAAATATTGCCTGAACGATTAAGTATTGGGGATTCCTTAGTATCAAACCATTTCCTTAAAAAAACATTATTATTTTCAGTCAGATTTCATTAACTTGAGAATAGAGATATGAAAGAAGTATCAAAAAAGAGCTACTGGTCTTGGGAAGTTGAACTGATCTGGAAGAAGGCCTGGATGGAGGAACCTAGGAGAAGAGGGAATACTGGTAACCCTCAAATGAGCCAGAGGGAAGAAACAGATGAATATTGAGGGTCCCTAACAAATTTAGACTCTAGAGTACTTGGTGTAGAACCTAACACTGAGTCTAAAGGGCAGTTCCTTCATTTGTATTCCCTATTTCTTTGTTTTAATACAGGTTTTATTCTAGTTACACTTTAATATGTTGTTCAGAATGATGGCATTTTGTTTGAGCCAGTGGCTTAAAGCTATTGTGTCTCGATTTAATGTCTGTCTTAGTTACTTTTCTTGTTGCTGAGACAAAATACCTGACACCTAAAGTTGAAGGGGGAAAGGTTTATTTAGTGTACAGTTTGTAGAGCCATAAATGGCTGGCTGCAGGGCACGGTGGCTTCAAAGGGGTGCCTGACTGTGGCAAACTGAAGACACCAAAAGCAAGCAAACAGGAGGGCAAGGAAACTGCCTAGCCTCTTTCTGTCCCTTACATTGTATCCAGGCTCCTGAGGTTAGGACGGTACAAACCCAACCAGGGGACTGATTTACTAGTTACACACACTTAATCCTAGCATAATCACACACTCTAGATTTAGCCACTCCTGAAAAAGCCCCACCTAGGTCTGCATGAGGCTTTGGGGTACATTGAGATACAACCATAACAATGCCTTCAAATGTTGTGTACTTTTCCATTTTTTTAGCCTCTTATTCAAGGGCTTCACCCTCTCATAATTAGTTAACTATTACAAAGTTTAACTTCCTTAGCTTCAAGATGGTGTCTAAACATTGTCCTCAGGAGCTTCTAGTCTTCATGCCACTTCCTTGCCGTAACTTCTCAGGAGTCTATCTTGCCAAGATGTTATTAAGTTTTCTTATGTTATTAAGTTTTTTGGTACATTTCAGCCATACAATACAGTTACATTCATAAATGGGATCATGTACCTTTATGTGATGTATCTCGGTTCTCATTTTTCCCCACTCCCCAGCCCTCCCTTCACCCCCTCCACCCTTCCTTGTTTACAAAGACATTGTTTCCATGGTTTTTCTTTTCTCATATTTTTTATTTTCCCTTTTTACCTTTCCCCTACCCCTCCCGCTTCTCCTACTCTTTTAGACCTATTCTTCCTATTGCACAATATCAATTGTACATTTTGATCCTTATTTACACTTTTAATTTTTCGCACCAGAGAAACTGTTCGGTATTTATGCATGTGTGTCTTATTGTAGCAGTCTTTTGGTGTAGTTCACTTCATGCCTGAGGAAACTGAAGTCAGATAGGTACATTTCCTTTGTCAATGTCAAAGAAAACAAAGGGAAAAGTAAAGCCTAGAACAAGATCTCTTGATTCAGTTCAATGGTTTTTCCATTACATGGTTTACACTTCTCACAATGGCTTCAGGGCTTTTCACTTCTACTTCCCACCTAACCTCTCCATCCTGACTATACTCCACACCATCAACCACCCACTCCAGGCAGACCTAGTTCCCCACTGTCCCACCATGCTGTCTGTATGTCCGACTCGTCTTCTTCCCCCAAGTGGTTGCCTTCTCTTTTCTCCTTGGCCTTTCATAATGATGGCACTTGTGCTTGCTATTCACGCTTCCCTCACAGATTCCTCTTTCTCTGAGCCCTGGAACCATTCACCCTTTGCAGCACTCACTGCAAAAGAAAGTTTCCACACGCACCCATTTGGGGGTTTTTGGCGATGCTCTTATCTTTGCAAGGTTATTATATGTTCCCACCCCCACATTCCCAAATGTTACCTATGGTTCCTCTTTCATTTGTAGCTAGCCCTATGCCTGTAGAACATAAATAAATGATACACTGAATTAAATTATAGAATTCTTCTACTCTGTTTACATTTTTTTCCTTATTGAGTTTATTGGTACATTTTAGGTAGACAGTACAGTTACATTCATCATTGGGATCTTGTATCTTTACGTGACAGGTCTTGGTTCTCATCTTTTCCCCTTATCCCTGCCCTCCCTTCACCCCCTCCTCCCCTCCCCATTTACAAATATTTTATTTCCATTTTTTCATTTTCTTCTATTTTTTTCTTTTCCTTATTATCTTTCCCCTACCCTTCCCACTTTCCCTAAACCTTTAGCCCTTTTCTTCCTATTTCACATTGTCAATTTCTGTTTCCATTTTAAATCAACTAATGTATATCTCAGGTAGAATAAGTATCAGAAAGAGAACAAAAGGAGAGTTAGGCTAAAGTTAGGGTCTCATGGTTGATCTTGATCTTGGGATGGTTTCTCTCCAAATGAGGATGTTGGTTCCTACAGTGATTTTTATTCATGGCACATATGACTTTATTCAATACTCTATCCAATTGAACACATCAGATAACTAAAATCATTACAGGAAAAAAACATTTTAAAGGACTCTGTTATAGCATAGATTCAATTATTCTGGATAAATATCCTCTCTGATTAGATGTTGTATTGTATTTTCACTTGAAAAGTACTCTGATCCTCATCCAGTTAATTAAAAATCTATTTTCATCCTAGTCTTTTTCATTTCAAACAAATATGCCCTTACTACATTGTGAACAATTTAAATTGTAGAATACTGGTCCTTCAAAAACATGTAATTTAATTGTAATAAATTATGCTGCTTTGACAATAGCTACAAATGAAAACAAATCTTTTCTGCATAATAATTTCTAAAAAGCCAAGAAAGAAAAAGACCAAAAAGTCCAGTTGACAAATTGCAATCAGTCTGCACTAGAGAACTTTAGTACATCATTCAGCATCCCTGAAATGTAAAGGAGCTTTGTTGGGATTTTAACATTGAGAACTTGGATTCCTACCCAGTTGCAATAACACAGTATAGCATTGTTAGTTCTGATTCAAGTGCAACTGATCAAAAGGTTATTGAATATTCCTTGTCCTTCTGCCAAGTCTGAACGTCTTCTCCGTGATTGGAATATTTGGATCCTGTTGTTGTTCATCAATGGTTATCTCACATTCCATTCACAGTCATTATCTACCTTTCTCAGTAATTAGCTAATTATATTTCCAGATAATTAGTTTAATGAAAGTGTAGGAAGTATGCAGCAAGAATCTAAGTGATATTGCTAGATTAAGAAAAAAAAAAGGAAAATCCACACAAAACAGAAAGGAGTACTTACTATATTATGTATATTCAAAGGATTGTGTGCGCCTTATTAAAATATCTCAGGTCTAGTAACTTTTTGGATTCTGTTTTTTCCTGAGAGTATGTATGGTGCTTGTGGCTGGAGAGATGTGAAGTCATTATTTTAAGCCACTGGATTAGTTTTTAGTCCCTATAGCTGTAATGCTTGTTGCTCCTTGTCCTGTTTATGGGTTTCTTAAAAATAAATAAATACTGAGAAATTTAAGAACTGGAAGTGAAATAATATTAGATAAGTAAAATAACTTTATTATAGCCATACTGTAATGTTTCTCTATTTTAACCAAAATTAAATTGAACTAAAAACTAAATGTTTCTATATTATCTAGGGATTTATCTATTTACAGGCATGCATTATGTATATCTTTGCATGTGACACATTGCTAATTGCTGTGAACGTAAAAATAATATTGGATGTGTTTTCCACCTTGGAAGAGGCCGTTGTTATCTCTTTAGTGTCAGCCCCAAGAATGTACCACTCAGACATCCAACTGGAAGGAGCACAACTGGTCAAAACATTTGCTGTTATATTCTGAGGTCTATCACTGCCACACGTGCACGGGGTTCTCACTTCCTGTGGACTGGTCCCTGTCGGTGACTGAGCACAGCTGAGGTACTAGGGCAAGTCTATTTCTAAGGAGGGTCCTAAGACAGCCAGGTTTGACTCAAGGACACCATGTGTGAGTATTGCTGACTTTCCTCTGACTCTACCAAAGTCTGGACACTTCCACCCCATCTTCCTTCCACTCTTCTTGTGAGACTAAATTTGCATTGCCTTTGTAAGGCTCTCCCGACCTTCTCAATCGATGTACTTAGCCTTTTTATTTGCAGGTATTGCCCCTAATGAAAACCTCTGCGTGCTTAGTCTTGTCTTGACATCTTTTTCTTGGCGGACCCAAACTAACACACTTACTGATGAAATCAAATGTACTCAAGGATATTAAAAACAATTTTATCAGGAAGTAGAAAATACAACAGTTGAAGAAGTCTCAAAATGACATAGCATACTTGATTCAGTTAGCTAGTAGGAGGACAGTATAACAATTAGCATGGATAATGTATTTTGAATACAGTAAGCTTCCTGTGTGTGGACTACAGAAGAACTGAAGATGCACTTGAAAGGTTTATTGAAATCAAATTACCGAGGACCTTGAACGTCAGGCTGGAATATTTGGCTTGTCTTTTTTTCTCTGCAATCCTCCTGAAACTGGCAACCTTCAAGGATTTGAGAGAGCTGGAACCAGCTGGTACTTTCTCTCTCATATATGCTTAATGGAAGAAGCATGACTAATGTCTGGTAGAATCCATTAGCCCAGGAGAAAGCTGTGAAAAGAAGTCAATGCTAAGCTAAAATTTGGGATCCTAAAGCTTTGACCTTTCCTAGTGAGCTTAAGTACACTATGTATGTATGCAACAAAGATGGCTTTTGAGACTCAGGTTTCAGCTCAGTATGAAGGACAGGCTAAAGGGGCTTCTTCTTTCTTCTAAAAACTGAGTAACAGTCAGCAGAGGGAAAAATAGCAGAGGATGAAGGATTGAAAGTTTTTTGTCTGGTAATCCAACATAAGTTGTTTGTCAATGTTAGTGTTGAAAAGAAACCAGAAACAACACTCACACATGAATTTATGACTGCTGCTGAGTAATCAGTGTGTTTGACCAGACTTTTATTCCTTTACGGCCATAAAGTTGGAGTAGAGCAGCAATTACATTACTCAGATCGGGTGAGGGTTCTTTAGTGCATCGTAATTGCTACTCTGACCTACACTGCAGCATCCATTCCATGATGCGAATTTATAATCCTGTCTCGTGTTTGTAGATGGCATTTCTGAGTGGTTCCCCCAATCTAACCCACCTTGAAATCCTAGCATTTTAGATCTTGCCCCATTAATATTATAAACATACTAGTTTTTAAAGACTTGTACCAGCTCAGGCAAAAGGGCTGTGTGCTTTTGGTATGGGGCAATTTTTGTGTATGTGAACTAAAATAGCTGAAACTGGTTAGATCCCAGTGAACTTTCTCGGAAGATTCTTCTCATCTGATTACGATAGAAAAGGTGCCATTTTCTACCAGGCACTAAGAAGACTTAAGTAGCAATACTGGCAAGTGAACTTCTCTGCACTTAACATTAAGACCAAAAGTCCTGCTTCCAGGACCAACCTGAGTCCTGTCTTCATTTACAGGTGATGAGAATGATTGGAGGTTACTTGCAAACTGGTCTAATGAAGAGAACGCTACCCTCTATCATCACATTATATGAGCTTTGGTCTAGGTTATGTGAGAACTTGTATAATCTTCCTGCAAAAGCCCAAAAGTCTATATTGAAGGGCCATAGGAGCCACCCACCCTGTGTTCCAGTCATGAGCCCCTCCAATTTGACTTCCTTAGTCATTGGTTGGAGACCCAGAGATTGCAGTCCAGCAAAGTTTTTCTATAAAGTACTAGAAAATAAACATTTTCAGCTTTGTGGACCGTATGTTCTTTGTTACAGTTACTTAAGTTGGCCCTTATATGAAAGCATTATGGAATATGTAAATGAAAGAGCATATTTATTTTCCAATAAAGCTTTATTTACAAACACAAGTGGTGAATAGGATTTGGACAACAAAGGTAGTCATGAGGCATAAGGAAAAGGATATATTTACCACTGCTTTCCAAAGTATAGCTAAAGTCTCCAGGAATTTTAAAAAGGTGTAGAATTTGAAACACCTCTTTACTTATTCCTGGGTTTTTTCCTCTCTGTTTAAAAGTAAACTTCTCCATATTTTCTCCCTCAAAATTTTGCTTTGTCTCCCTTACTCACTTATGAACCCTTGATCAACTTTGTCTTTCTGAGCCTCCGTAGTTTTGGCCTTAACAAAAACCCAGTTCTCTCCTTAAACATGCGGCCATCTATACCCTGTACAGGAGAGTGTAACATCCAGAACAGGGTCCCACAGTCCCTGGCCTTTTAATGTCCAAGAAACTCCACTTCAGCTCTTTACTTCTGTGGTTACACCTATTAACCTCTTTTGGCATACCTCTGTCTATTATTCCTAAATTTCTATTGCACTTACTTATTTACCATGCTTCATAACTGATATCCATATACAATCTTAATGAAACACTCAAACAATATTGGCAGAACAGAATTCATTGTTTCTGTCCCCAAATTTATTCCTTTTTCTTCCCTCAGAAATTGACATCATCTTCCCCTTATCACTTGCACCCTAAACTTGTATATTCCCCCTGGCCTTACTTCCCATATCCTAGTCATTGTTAGCAGACTCCAGCTCTCACCTTTTCATTCTCATCCTTTATTTATGCCACCTTCACTTTTCCGGTGGATCAATGGAACAGCCATCAGCAACCAGCTATCCCTACCTCTGACTCTACCCAGTCTGCACACCGCAGATGAAATCATGTTTTAGGCACAAAGCAGATCACTTCTCTACTTGAATTTTCTGACTTAAAAAGGAGCACACTCTCTTTTTCTATTAAGCTACACACCATATGGATTCTAACCCTTGTCTTGCTTTCTTTTTCATCTCCTCCCTCACTCACCACAGTGTCATGATTTTCTTTCCATTCCACGCCCATTGCCTTCTTAGTCCTTCTTCGCTTGCTCTATTACTTTTCTGAATTGCTCTTTGTCTTCATGGTCCAAAGCTGAATGTTTCTTGTCCTTCAGTTTTCAACGGAAATGCTCTCTTCTCAGATCCTAACCATGCACTGTAAGGCATCCACTCTGTCCCTCTATGTGACCCATTATTTTAAAATTCTTTCTGTGTGATTTATTACTAACTTCACCATTTTAAAAATTTATGTTATGGATCCTCTGGTAGAATGTGAACTTCAGAGGACCAGATATGTCGGCCTATTTAAATACGTTAGCTCTTCAGTCAATGGATACATCAGCCCTTTCTAATTTTCTGCCATTCCTTTGGTTATAAATGATCTTGATCATCATTTCAGCAACTTTCTGGCCAATTGTCCTGGCCTCTTTCCTTACACCGTTCCACCATGTTGTCATCCCTGGATAAATCTAACTCATATTCTTTTTATGCCATTATTCTGCATGGTAAACTTGTTGGAGAAAACTTTCATAACCACAAAAATTTATACCTTTATTCATTTGCAGTCACCATCTCACCTGGGCTCTTAATACTGCCTCATAATTTTAATGTAGTTCCTAAGTGGCTCATTCTCCTGTGCTCACAATGATGACTCCATCCTCTCACTTCTAGCTGGTGACCTCAGCCCCATTCCACATAATAGCTCCTCAGAGAGGCACTCTTTCAAATGTTCACCACCATGCCTACAAATCCTCCTTCCACTTCGTGTGTCACACGGGCAGAGGTGTTCCTTTCTTGGAAAAGGTTGTGCCCTCCTGTTTCACTCTGAACACCATCAAACCCCTTGTCAAAACCTTGTATTGTCGGTTCTTTTCTACTCTGTACCTGAAGCATCTCTCTTCTGCCAGGGTCTCCTTCACTCATTGTTCTTGTAAGCTGATTTTTTAAAAGTTCCTAGCATCTATCCACCTCCTCTCCTCCTACTTCCTTCTCCTTCCTCCGCCTCCTTCGTCTCTTCCTCCTCCTCTTTTTCCTTCCCCCCTCCCTTTCTCTCCCTTGCTCTCTCTCTGTCTCTGTCTCTGTCTGTCTGTCTGTCTCTCTCTGCCTACCTCTCCAACACCCCTGTCTCTCTCTCTCCTCCTGCTTTAGGATTTCTATCATGTTCCCCTGCCTACAGAATTACCCCTTCTCCTCATTCCATTCCCACCCATGTCATCTGGTTAATGCCTATTCCCTTCAGATAGTAGCTTAGATGTCAGTTCTACACACCTGCCAGGGAATAGTATGGCTCCTATTATTGCTTCCAATGCTTTCTGGTCTTCTACCTTTCTGTCTCATCATTGCTATACTTACTCATTTAGCATCTCTCTTCTATGATCCACACATGGTCCCCGAGGGAAGGGACCATAAGAGTCTTGTTCACCACCTTATATTTGAACTTAGCACAGTACCTGACGTAGGACTGACAGTCACTTAGTGGATATTTGTTGAATGAATAAATGACTGAGTGAGTGGATAGTAGATAAAATAGAAGGAGTAAGGGTAAAAGAAGAGACGTGAGGAAGAAAAGACGAGGACAAAACAAGTAAGAAAAACCTCATGAAGAAAAATGCATACAAAAGCCTGTAGCAGATTTGGCCAAGGAGTCTTCATATTTCACACCTTCTTTCTCTAGGGACTCCCCATGGTGCTCAGCAGGATCCTCCAGTCCCATGCAGGACAGTCTCTGTGTGGCTGAGCACCCCATGGAGCTCTGTAAAGGCAGAGTGGGGGCATGCTGGCCCCAAGCTATTGGCCTCCTCCAATCGGACAAGCCTAACCACCATCTCTTACTATTGCTGCCCAACGGGTCTGGATCCTGCGCAAATCCTCCTAGTGGAAATGGCTGTTGTGCTTTCCTAGGGGTTATAACAATTTCCTTCAAGAAGTTTTGTTTGGACCATGGCTTACATTGGAGAGATTAGAGTTTATAAGTACAGACTGGAACAACAGGAAGGCATTGCAATTGATTAAGAACAAAATGGTAATGATCTATATTAGAACAATGAGAACTCTGACTCTGTTGATAATCATGTGTATAAGCTTGCATATTAACAGGTAGCTTTAAAACCACTAAAATAGAGGACTTATTCAAGCAGGTGTGTTCTTATTTATTTATTCTTTTGTCCAGGGAATAGTTGAGAAATTAATAAAAGTTTAAAAGCTAACTGAAACACAACAAATTCTGTTAGTGAATAACAAGCACATTATTTTAAACAAAGGAAGGAAAAAACTAAAATATCTTTTTACTGTTTTAATTACTATAGTTCAAAGAAAAAAATCCTTGAAGAATTCTATTATAGAATCCTTTTAGATAAATGCTATGTGAATTTGATTTTCCTTTTATAATCCTTACCATGTCACAAAAAGAGTAGCAGATGACATAAGCAGATGGACTTGTGTTATCTGCTACTGCTTAAAACCTTCTCTAACATTTTTTTGGCCATGTTCATAAACATAGGGTATGGTAGAATTAACTTACATCTGTTTAAATCCTTGGTGGCTTCTGTTAAATTTTATTTTAGTAAGTTATAATATGGCAAGGCTTTCTTGTCTATTATGGATAATATTCTATCCATTTTAGAAATAAGGTCTAAGATGTATTTTAATACTTCTAGGTAACTGGAAGTTTGAAAAATGAAGTACACTTTTACTTGAATTTTCATATCGATGAGTATTCCTAAAGAAATCATTATGTTGAGAGGTTGGTTTTAATTCATTGAGGTAAAAATGGGAGAAAGGCATTGGAAAGATTTTTGTTCTAGTGATTTCTATGGCTTTTTACAAAATGTAAAGTATCTTGTATCTATTAATTTCATTCTTTACGTAGGCTTTGCTGTAGCAATATATAGAATGTTTTTCACTTTAACAAAGCACTCTCTATCTTCATTAATTTCCTTAACTTTGTTCCAGCAAAGAATGTAACCATCACCACTCTTTATTTGCTAAGGGTTTGCCTATTGCACTTAAAGACACGGACTCATCCTGGGCATTGTCCAAGGAAATGTCTTGCAGCTACCCAGAAATCTTACATAATTAACCTTAATGAAAAGAATAGGCAAAAGTCACAACTTTTATCATTACTGTTAAGTTTTGGTGAAAAAAATCAAACCTAATAAAATTTATGTTTAGTCTAGGAAATCTTTACAGAAAAATATTTATTATAGTGGAGCATTTCACAAGTATATTTATCAGTAAGAGGAAGTACACTTTCTAAAATAATAGTTTTTAAAGAATTATTATTATATTTAAAGAATTATTAAAGAATATTATAAACAAAAATATAAAGTTAGTTGCATGAAGAGAAAGTGCTAATGAAGTAACTATACATTCATTTTCCAGGCATGTTATTTCATAGATTATCTTTAGCAAGAATCATTGAGAAAGAACAACTCTCTCACATCTATTTTCTAAGATTATTGAATAAGGTCAATGTGATTTCAGATGCTTTGGGGGTCCTAATGCCTCATACTGGCTTTCAAAAGCCTTTCACAGGAGAGGAGGTAGTTGGAGCGACTGGGCTAAGGTTTTTTTCTCTGAATGTTTCCCTTGTACAAAGCAGCACTACTTTATATATTCAATTTATTGAAGTTTTTTTTTTTCAGTTTTGAAATGTTTTTGGTACAAAATATGAAAAACAGGTATAACATCCTCATTCCTTTAACTGTTAATTGTGTTAAAAATTCACATTACATAATTCAATAATTTATGAATGTAGAACTTGATCATTTGCTTTCAATACAATGCATGATAATTATTCAGTGTATATGTGCATTAAAATAAAGCCAAGTTGATTTTATTTGGCTGAGAACTCATAGCAGAGAAGGCTTAACTAAATAGCAAACAGGCTCTGAATTTTATATCTGTTTGTACTGCTGTGTTCAACAGCCAGCTACAGAAGATTGGAATTCAGTTAGAGAGAAAAAGTTCAAGTTGAGTTAAATGAAAAATAATAAAATTTTAAAGAAAGAAGTTAGAGTTTTTCCAACCAAGAAGAGAAAACATAAGTTGAGGCCTGAATAATATTACTGTTGTGTGTATTAAGTATTTTTGGTTGCTCGTGCCTGAGGCGAGAAGGTAGTGAGTGATACCCACAGACATACTTGGTTGTATTGCACACCAATGTGTTTACTTGCAGTGAGTAATGATGGGGAGGAAGCCCCACTATTCAATACTGCCATTAGATTTTAAATGCCCCACAAGGAATACATTAACACCAACCTCTATTTCTCTGCACAGAAACCCCTCAGAATTCATTTTGTAAAGCACCTTCCCCTCTTGTGGGGTGCATAGTTCTGAAATATTCAGTGCACAACGAAGAAAGACAAACCCTTCGACACTATGCAGTTTTTAGGACAGAGAGAAATAAGCCTGGACCTCTCTCAAGCTTGTGATAGGTGACCTTTGTTGTCTGACAGGAAAATGAAAAGCCACCCATTTTTATATTTGGCTTAATAAGGTACTTGAGGTAGCAATGTTCAATAGCCAAAACTAACTGGTGATTTCCTTTCTAGATGACCCATTAAAATTGGCTGAAGATAATGAATTCATCCATCACTTCTGACTAAGTGTACTGTCCCCTGCATGCACTCAGGATAATAGCATTTCAGAATGAAGGGTATTAAAATCATCAGATAAATCTAACATTATTGAGGAAAGTCATTTCACAATGATCATTCACAGGGCATCGTTATGCACACTCATACCAATTTCCAACTGGTTGGGGCCCAAAATTGGAGAAAAGAGAAGGACAAGAAGTAATTACTTGCAAGTGACACCAGTGTTTTTCAGTTACGTGGTTTCTCACCCTCTTTTAAAGGGGGGAGATCAAGATTGTTTCTCAGATTTTTTTTTGGCTTTGTTTTTTTCTGCTTTGTGCAAAATTCAACCTTTATATATTTTGTTCATATCAAGTCACGTGAAGTCATAGTATTCAAACAAAATAGGACTGAAATGTGCTGGAGAGCACGGAACTTTGACACAGTTCAAACAGAAACTGTCTTGAGCAGGAGTATGGGCTCTCAGAGCCCCAGTCTGTTCTCTCCCATTTCCTGTGGCGATGAGCTCTGAACAAGGCATTCAGCCATTCTCCTCCTTGGCTTCCTCAACTCAAAATGGAGATAATGATATTGGCTACTTGAAGAGGCTGAGGTGAAATGAATGCATTAATATATGAAAAATATTTATCAGATGCCAGGCACATTAAAGTCTTCAGTGAAGATTACTCATATCATGTCATATCATATCATATCATATCATCATCATCACTAGTATTATTTCTCTCTGCCCCAAGATATCTGCAAAAGAAGTACTAAAAAATGTTCTTCAGTGTCGTGGCCTGTCTTAGTTTTTTCAACTGACTGCTCTAGGACAGACACCCTCTACACTAGTTTCTGACTTTCTTTTATCAATTGGTTTTATAGCATGTTTGATCAAAAGC
Source organism: Fukomys damarensis (assembly GCF_012274545.1). NCBI lineage: Eukaryota > Metazoa > Chordata > Mammalia > Rodentia > Bathyergidae > Fukomys > Fukomys damarensis. The sequence goes on along the minus strand of NW_022900918.1, from coordinate 26,091,224 downwards.
TATTCTTGTGTAATCCAATTCCCACATATATGTTAGGGAACTTGTGATCATCAAAGCATAATATTGGACTAATGAGGAGGGCTGGAAAAGGGCATGCGCAAGGAGTCCAGAGTGATCAGAAATCTCTGGAATATGAGTGGCCTGTTTGGTGCTTCTTTGATTAAAGAAAATTTTGAAAAGTCAGGATTCCGAGCATCTCAACCAGAACCTTTGGTCTACTCTGCATCACGGGGACTGTTACGGTAAAGAAGTGGTAAAATGGAGTGGGTTTGGGGTAAGATATTAAAACCAGTTTACCTGCAAAGCAGAAAGCTTGTCTTTGAGAAGCGGACTTTGAGTGTGTTATAACTGGATGCAAATATGGTTAAAGGACTCCAAGCAAACTGGCTCCTCTGATATCCTCTATATCAGAGGCCGTCACACCCATGAGAAACACCAAATCCTCTCAATCTGCCTTTTCTCTGTTACACTTGGAACCTACAAGGTCTGAGGTTGATATGTCTGCCAAAACTATACTCATTTGTTTTCTTTTCATCGGCATTTTTAAATTACAACTGAGCAGTTCTATCATCATCAGTATGCCAATCAAAGTTTCACATACTTGAAGCTCATCCTTATTGAGAATTACTTACTTAGGTTAACTGGCTCTGTGTGTAGATCTTGGGCTGCAAAGAGAAATAAGACATAATTCCTGCTTTCAATGATCTTGTAGTTTAATGAGAGAAGAAACCTTAATGCTATAATGACGTTAACGGGTCATTCAAGTATGAATTTGCTCTAGAAACTGAGGGCAGGATAAAGCTAATTGACTAAGCATCAGTTGTTGCTGACCAATTTTTGTAGCTGTGTAAATTCATTCAGTCAAATGAAATTCATTCAAACAGACAGACGGTCTCAAATACTAAAATATCCCTAGATGGCCTCCCCGAGTTAACATATCATGATAGAACTAACTACAATGAAGATTTCTTTAGGCTTTAATGTTTTGTACAGTGTAGCACCGAAGGAGGTGATCCTAATTCAGCAAGGACTTCTTACTTAGAGGCATTCTTGGTCTCTACGTTTGCATTTTGATTCTATTAATATTTATAGAACAGCCGCAGGGTGCTCAGCACAGTCATCAGCAATATAATTTCATTGAGTTTCACTCTTTACAAAGCAATGTTGGAGCATCCAACAGAAATTAATATTTATTGGTGGAGCTGTATATCAGGAGAAATCATTTAAAGTCATAATGTACCATGCCCCTGACTATAGTGATATCATACATAAGGCAAAATGAAGAGTAAACCCCAAATGCCATAACTTGGGTTTAGAATTTGAGATACTAAATCTACTTCTGTAAAATCTGTATTTCACAAAATTTTTATTTTTTATCATGATAAACTAAAACATCAAAGATAGACAAAGTGTGAGATTAAGCATCTCGTCATGATATCTAATTTAATTACATGCTATGACTGTTGTGAAGCACTTCTGGTGAACTATGAACATTGGAATATTTTATTTATTTATTTATTTATTATTTTTTTGGTACCGGGAATTGAACTCGGGTCCTTGTGCTTGCAAGGCAGGCCACCGAACCACTGAGCTAAATCCCCGGCCCCTGGAATATTTTAAATACACAGAAAGTTTGGTTTCAAAGCAATGAAGTTCTAGCAGTAATTATATATACATATATATATTCATAATTTCTTCTAATACACATCTTATACCTATTTATTTCATCACTTGTCAGTCCTCTCTGCAAAACCCTATTCTTTTTTCTCTCTCACTGAGTTTGTTGGTACATTATAGGTATACAGTACAGTTACATTCATCATTGGGACAAACACCTTATTCTTACAATTAGCTGAGTGTTCTCAATTTTAAAATTTCTTCTCAATTTTATGGCTAATCTTTTTTAAAAATCATTATTGCAGTAAAACATATGTAACGGATTTCATTATTCTAACCCTGTTAAAGTGTACACTCTCTTGGCATTAAGTACATTCCTAATGTACATACTATCACTATCCAGTCCTGTGACATCTCCATCATCCAAAAGGAAATTTCATACCCACAGGCAGGTGCTTCCAATTCTCCCTTTCCCCCAAGCCCTCGCAGATACTAATATGCCCCCCCACACCTATGCCAGATTTTTGTAGCCAATTGCGATGGTTAGTACTGACCTGGAAGCAAAGTTTTGGGTAATTAAGGTGCTGAGCTCATTCTTACTCTGTGAAACGCTTTCAAAATTTTTCTCTCTTTTCAAAGTTGGTATGTACACTTAGACACTTGATATTACTTACCCTGCTGTAGGACCCTGATGTTCTAACTTTACCCTGTTTTGCCTTTAAACTCAAATTTTGCTTATGTTGGACAACCAAGAATGCCATCTGTAGCTACCTATAAGTGGTGAATGTGAAGAGGAATAGGATAATACAATAAGTTAATCCAGAGAAAGAGAGCTATTACTTAGGTTTTATTCCCATAATGATCTTGAATATCAAAAAGTGGCTATGGAATGTGAAGCAAGGTACTAGGAGTGGAATAAAGTACAGTTTATTGAGACTGACTCTGTGGGTGGGTTCATAAAACTCAGTCCAACCATCAAGAAAAAGTATCACCTCTTAAAGTCTCACCAGCAATGATGGGGACTGGTACATTATTGAACATTTCATTTGTGAAAGACAGTGTTTGTCTCACTCAGGCATTTTGTTGGGTCCTTCATTTCGACTCCAAAAGTCAGCATCATTTGAGTAGAAATTTTAAATCAATGGGCATCTTTTGAAGCTGCATAAACAGCTTTGACTGATGATAGCAGTTCACGTAATGATGATTTTGCCTATTGAATTCCCTGGCAAATGGCGACTATCTGATTCACTTATGTGGACGCCCATGGTAAGACTCTGTTTCTCAATGAGATTTATTGCAATCAAGGATGCTGATCTAGCCTGCACAACTCTGAATGACAGCAGTAGTAGCTAGATCCATTATTATACAAGATCTCACAACACATTATGATAGATTTGGGACATGTATAATGCAGAAGCTGCAACTGCCTGAGAGATTTGTGATTTTTCCAAAAGGTGAAGGAAAGGCCTTTTTGGGTGTGTTGTGATCCCTGGCTCCTCTCGGGATGTTGAGCATAAGAGCACCTTGGGGCCATCAGTGTGACCTGATTGATTTGGCACTTGTCAGGTTATGGTGTTTTTGCAGTCTAATCAACCACCTGTAATGACTTCACTGTGGCCCTTGAAATGAACTGGTGTTTTTGCCTATTTGTGCCATTTCTAGTCTGATTATGATGAGCCATCTCTCACAAATACCACACCAGAACGGGCTGCTTGTCAAGATCTGCAGTAGAACTTCCATTCTCCATACCATGTGCAAGTACTGGATATTTTGATCACTGGAATAGATTTCATAAAAATTGAATAAAAAACAATTTGACTTTTCTTCCCTCACCACTTTCAGATCTACACAAGGACAGCAGTGACCTGGCGAGGTAACACTGTAGACCCTGGGAGGTACAGAGGAGCGGGGAGGTACATTAATGAGCTGTCTTTCACAATCAGTGCTGACGCTTTTCTCATAAACTAAAATACCCTGGTGGTGCTCTCTCTCAAACTGTTTTATGCACCTTAAAATTAACTAACTTTTGGTCTACTGTCCCTTACCACATGGTTCTGATCATGAGTTGATCTCCACTTACAAAGCCTTACTTAGAGGTCTATTTAAAACACCCAGGAAGGACCATGCTTCTGTATCTTCTATGTGAAAGACCCGTTAGTAACCCAGGATTTCTTTTGAAACTTAATTTCTGTAACTGTTATTGTGCTTTCATGGAAAGATACTCCTTTTAGACTAATGACCACCAGAGAAGCTCTCCAAAGACAAGGAATAGATTCAGTTATGTGACGGAACTGGAATCCCTAAGGCCTACCAGCCACCTAAGGTGTTGTGTTGAAAGTACTGTCAACTTTCACCCATGTTTGATGTTGTAGGTCCTAATAGGGGATCCTGACAAATGGTTTGGTCTCAGCCCTTGTTGATCAGATTAGCCATTGTATATTCTGTTGATCAGTATTTTTTTGAATGAGTCCCATTAAAAAGAAGTAGCAGCAGCCGTGAAAGCAGACTGGTGAGAGGCAGAGCCATGTGGAGCTGGGCTGCTGCTACCATGCCCCCAAACCCACCCATATCACTGTGGTATGATTCCTTTAATTATTTTGGGAAGATACCCAGCAGGGAAATAGGTGGGTCAAATGAGACTTCTAATCCTAGTTCTTTGAGGTATCTCCAGATTGATTTCCAGAGTGATTGCACCAGTCTGCACGCCCACCAACAATGGAGAAGGGTTCCTTTCTCCCCACAACCCTGCCAACATTTGTTATTGGTTGATTTCTTGATAGCAGCCATTCTTTGTGGGGTGAGGTGGACTCTCAGTGTTGTTTTCATCTGCATCTCTCAAATGACCAGTGATGTTGAACATTTTTTTTTTATGCCTATTTGCTGCTTTCACTTCTTTGTCTGAGAAATGCCTGTTCATTTTAGATAACCCATTTGTTAAATGGGGTCTTTATATTTGGAGAGTCTGATAATTTTTAGTTCTTTGTAATTCTAGATAGTAGACCTTTATCTAAGAAACAGCTGGTGAAAATTTTTTCCCACATTGTAGGTTGTCTCTTAGCTCTGTTGATGGTTTCTTGTGCAGTGCAGAAGGTTTTAAAAAAGATGAGATCCCAGTTGTTGATTCTAGTTCCTGAGCTACTGAGGATCTGTTTATAAAGTCTTTTCCTATGCCAGTGTCTTCAAGAGTTCTACCTAACTTGTCTTCTAACAAGTTCAGTGTTTCCATTTTAATATTTAGATCTTTAATCCACTTAGATTTTAGTTTAGTGCATGTTGAAAGATAGGGGTCTAGTTTTAATCTTTGGCTAGTTGAAGTTCAGTTTTTCCAACATCAGTTATTAAAAAGGCTATCTTTCCTCCACTGAGGATGTTTGGCTCCTTTGTCAAACATGAGGTAGCCGAGTATGTCTGGAGTTGTTTCTGTACCTTTTAATGTATTCCACTGATCCTGAGGTCAGTTTCTTTGCCAGTACCATACTGTTTTTATCACAGTGGCTTTATAGTATAGTTTCAAGTTGGGGATTGTGATACCCCATGCCTAGATTGTGATACTCTGTTGCCTAGAATGGCTTTTGCTATTCTAGGTCTCTTCTGGTTCCAAATGAATTTTTGTATTATTTTTTTCTAGTTCAATGAAACATACTGTTGGGATTTCAATTGGGATTGCATTGAATTAGTATAGTAGTTTTGGAAGTATGGCTATTTGCACTATGTTGGTTCTTTCTACCCAGAAATAAGGGATGTCTTTCCATTTTCTTATATCCTCTTTGATTTCTTTTTTCAGAGTGTTGTAATTCTAAGAGTAGAAGTCTTTTGCTTTCTTCATTAGATTGATTCCTAGATATTTCATTTTTTTGGATGCTATTGTGAAAGGAATTGTTCCCCTAATTTCTCTGTCAGTGATTGTGTTATTTGTGTAAAAGAAGACTATTGATTTTTTGAGTGTTGACCTTGTATTGAGCTACTCTACTGAATGAGTCAATTACGTCTAGAAGTCTTTTGGCAGAATTTTTGGGGTCTTTTATGTATAGTATGACAGCATCAGCAAATAATAACAGTTTCACTTCTTTCTTTCCTAACTTTATTGCTTTTATTTCTTTCCTTTGCCTAATTGCTGTGGCTAATATTTCCAAAACTATATTGAAGAAGAGTTGTGACAGGGGGCATTCTCATCTTCTTCCTGATTTTAGCATAAAGATTTTCAGTTTTTGACCATTTAGTATGATGGTGGCTGTTGGTTTTTCATAGATAGCATTTATCAAGTTGAGATACAGACCATCTATTCCAATTTTCTGCAGGATTTTTTATTTTATTATGAATGGGTATTGAATTTTGTTGAATGCTTTTTCTGCATCTATTGAGATGATTATATGTTTTTTTCCTTGACTCTGTTAATATAGAATATTATATTTATAGATTTATATATGTTGAACCATCCTTGCATCCCTGGTATAAATATGACTTGCTCAGGGTATGCGATCTTCTTGGTCACCCTCTGTATTCTGTTTGCCAGTATCTTATTGAGGATTTCTATAACTATGTTTATTAGGGAGATTGGCCTGTAGCTCTCTTTTTTGGTTGGGTATTTCTCTGGTTTTAGAATCAAAGTAATACTTGCTTCCAGCAGTGAATTTGGAAGTATTGCTTCCCTTTCAACTTCACTGAAAAGTTTAAAGAGTTGTGGCAATAGTTCTTCTCTGAATGTTTTGTAGAATTCAGCACTGAAGCCATCAGGACCTGGGCTTTTCTTTTCTGGGAAATTGTTAATTACATTTTCTATTTCAAAGATTGTAAATGGGGTGTCTAGTATTTTTTTGTCTGCAGATTGGCTCAGTCTGATATGTATGCTTTAAATAGAGTTTTTAATCTTCTGGGTATCTGTTTGAATCTGTTTCATGGATTCTATTTCTTTCCTATGTCTAGCATTCATCGTTTCCATTTCTTTCCTGTGCTGAGCATTCATGGCTTCCATCACGGTCCAGAACTCATGTATTTTTTTTTAATCTGTTTCTGTTCTAGAGTTTCTTATCATGTTTTTAATTCTGTTAACCATCTCTGTAGTTATCAGGGAAATTATTTCTGGTTTGAATTTTTCTAGAGCCTCATTCATCTGTTTTTTTTTTCTTTTTCTTATGCTATCTATTCAGGGTGTCCAGGTGATTGATTATCAGACTTTTCCACCTTATTTCCCCTAGAATTTGCCTTTGGTAAGCTGGAAAAATAAGTTTGTGCCTTGCTTAAATGTCTTCTCATTTCTATTTTTGTTGTTGGTACCATCCTTGGTTTAATTCCTAGTTTGAGACTTTGATATTGCTTATTGTAAGTATCTTTGTTACTCGTATTTAGAACCCTTATCGAATGATTGCTTCTTAGAGGTGTCATCCAGATATAGCTGGTCATTAGATTTTGAGTCTCTAATGATTCTGGGGCAATCTCATTTTCATTATAGCAGGAAGGATAACTGACCCACAACTCTAGCCCAAGTGATACAATCAGCAACAACACAATCAAACACAGCTTAGAAAATGACAATTTGTGGTGGTTATTAATCTGTCACCTTTAACTGTATAAATTAGAATCAAGGGGAAGCCCAAAATATGTTTATAGTAAATAAATTCTTCAATATAGCAACTTTACGCTGATGGGGACTTAGAAGGAATGAGGCCCTGTTTCTGTTGTTCACTTCTGCTCTGTCTTCTGGAGCTCAGGACATTGGCCTTTATGACCCCCTGTGCCTTTGCATTGTGGATCTAGGTACAGGAGGTCAGAGGCAGGGTGGGGGTAGCATGCTGGAGTGGTGCTGCAGGCTGCTTCTCACAGGTCCACTCATGGCTGGGAGGCCCAGATGGGGTGGGGCTGCTTGGGGAACAACAACATTTCTAAAGGCTGAAGCCAGAATTTCTAATAAAAATGTAAATAAATCCAGAATGCTTAGGAAAAATCAAAGAAGTGAGCCTGAGATTTGATGATATGTTTTCCTTAAAAATATATATAAAATGTTTTTCTACTTTAGCTAATCTGAGTGAATAATATGAATGCTTCGTAATCATATTTCTTGGCTGCAGAGTCAATATGTTAATAATTTCTGGTTATAGTAACAAAGCAAGAATATCTGCTCATTCTTGAATAAATGATTGAAGCATAATTCTCATAATGGAAACCAAAATAGGATCATAGTACTGCAAACTGAGCTACAGTTTTAAAATTGAAGGAAAGTTGAAATCAATTCCTCCACTTGTGGAAAGAAAGCATAATTGTGATAGTGTGAATTAACTGGAAAACATTGCTGAAAACCAGTGGTTGGATATAGGTCCTTTAAAGGTTTATGTATTAGATCCCCAGGCCCCAGTGTGGTACTCTTGGGAAGTGGTAAAGCTTTAGGAGATGGGGACTTTTAGGCAGGTTTTAGGTTTTGGCCTTTTCTTCTTTCTCTCCTTTGTTTCCTGAAAATGAGGGGAGTGATTTTCCTCCACTACACATTCCCACCATGTTGCCTTGTCACAGAACCTAAGTGATGGGTCAATTGCCCTGCAGAATTGTGAACCAAAATAAACTTTTTTATTTTTGTAAGCTAATATCTCAGGTATTTTGTTACAGTGACAGCTGACTACAGCAAATGATGAGTCCTAGAAAACTGAGTGTGGGCCAGAGTGGTTTTAAAGATGATTCAGAATAATATAGAAATAGAGAGTTTAAGGTGAGAGAAAAAACAATGCATTGGCATTGATAGCAGGGAGAATGACATTAAACTGAACTGCATGTGATACAGAAAGCCAGGGAGCTTAAATGTGTCTTGTCAAGCTTGCGGTAGCAGGCAGCTGATATACTGCTAAATCTGCAAGTGCGATGACTTAGAGCTGGGAGATGGTATGCGTACTGCAGTCAGTAGACTCCAGGAAAAGTTGGGAAAGTCAGGGGGAAAAGGAAGGGAGGCAAGGGACTGCTTGCTACCTTCTTGAAATTTAGTAACAAGAACAAGAAGCACGTACATATAAGGAGCTAGAGGAGTGAGGAATGTAAAGGCTGTGTTCCTGGAACTGGGAAAGATTACCTGAAGGGACATGAAGATAATGGCATACGTGATTTTATTTAACTTCATATTTTTTTCTTACAGTGTCCGGCATGTGTGGTCAGGAGACTCATTTCTCCACTCAAAGAGCAGACGCATGCTGTTATTATTGCTACCATTATTAGCACATGATATTTATGATCATGCCATAACATAAATGTCTTTGAACAAGAAATTAATGAATTTCTCTTATTTTATTACTTTATGGAGTTGCAAGTCACATAAGTAAGTTTTGTTTTGATTTAGTTCTGAAGAATAAATTTGTATGCTTTCCTTCAGTGTTAACATTTTTAGCAACACTCCATTAAAAGATGAAAGAGACAATTTTGAAGGATAAATATGTGATTTTATTTATGGGGTCTACAGAATATATTTGCATCAAGAAAATATAAATGTGTATAAAGTATGCTTGTATTTTCTGATTTTCAAGATAAAATGTGGGTAATATTCACAGTGATTTTACTCAAGGCTTGAATTTTTTGTAACTATGCTTAGTTTGATTTGCAAACTTCATTTGTCATTTCTCCTATTTTGGAGATAGGGGAAAATACAGATTATTTAAGGAAGTACACTATTATAGCAGTATAATAATAGTTTAGAGAATCACAGAGATCCAGAATTCTGTTATTACATTGAGGATCTTGACCACTTTTTACTTCCATTTCTCCATGATTCACATTTTATATATACTTTATATGTCTAATAATGATATATCTCAAATCATTGCAACATTCCCCAAATGAGGTGCCTTCCCTTTAGCTCTTCAAGTAAAACAACCCTTAGTCATTGCAAGAAAGAATTCCTTTTATTAGGGTACTTCTAGCATAATAACACCAAAACAGAAATGTGGTTATGCAGCATATATAGTCAGCTTCCAGTTACTGCTACAATGCCCAGAGAAAACCCATCACTGGCTCAATCATCCAGGACCAACACTAAATAACTCATTTTTTCTAATTTAGATGTCATTTCCAGGGATGACAAAAGTTCTTTTCTTGACCAAACTTTAGTTAGGCTTCTGAAACTTCTCTTGGGCTATCTATGTACTTCCTTGTAAAATCTAGTTTTAAGAAAGCAGTTTAGCAAGTTCTTCCCCACCTCAATATCTGATCACTCTTGGTACCTGAACAGGTTCCTCTTCCACTGTCCTCAGGTGATTTCTAATCACCCTGGTCAGTCTTTGGCAAGAATCTTGTTAAGTTGGTTCAGCCAGAATCTTCCTTATACTTGATGTTTCTTCTTAGTCAATTTCTATCCTCTTACCCCTATTCCTTGACTACAAATACCCACTTGATTATGATGTATTTGGGCTTGAGCCCAACCGCTCCATCCCCATTACTGTAGTCCCTATACTGTCACGATGGTTTTGAATAAAGTCTTCCTTATCATCTTTAACAAGTGACATTAAGTAATTACTTGATAAAAGATCTTGACATACTACTCATATGGCAGTGTTTAAAAAAGTAGCTTGGATGTCTTACTCGGGTAAGCACTAGAAAGAGACAAAATTTAAAAAGAAAAAAAATTGGCAGCCTGATATGAATAAACTACTGAAGGTGGAGATCTCCCTATATGATAGTATTTATTTGAGTTAGGAAAGGGCCACATATGTGACATCAGATCTTCCCATGGGTTTGGAACATTTTATCCTTAAGAACCTGAGAGGAAGGTGTAAGAATACATTCAGGGAAACAGTGTGGGAGAATGAAGCAAAAATCTCAAGGCTGACATAGCTTTTAAGGGACAATACGGACATTATTCCCATAGTGAAGAAAATGTTTTTGTCCTCAGCTTACTCATGGCCTTATTTCCTGGGATTAATTAATTTGTCTTTCTTCAGTAATTATTACCTAATATCTTAATAAGGGTCATTTTGAGACTGGCTGTGATAATTAAAGAGGAAAGAGAGGGCTTAACATGATCTTTGCTTTTCTCTTCTGTTATGGCTATGGTTGGAGTCTCTCCAAAGACTGGGGAGGGTGTTGATTCTTTCCCACCTCTGATCTCCATTATTCTAATCCAGCAATGATATGCCACCAGTGTGAAGAGATATTTTCCAGGCTCTTACACAGCTTCTTTTTTTTTTTATCATGCCACGAACTTTCTGTTTTCCATGAAATTAGTTCTTTTAATTTGCACCTTGAATATTCCTTTTTCTAAATTTTTGTTCTCAAATGAAGAACTGTTTTGAACACCACAGAAAATCTAAGTAGAAAACAGGACTGGGAGAAAAACAGACAGCAACCACTTGTTGTATCTGCTACCCTTATGCAACCCGAGGAAGCTGTCCTTTTTTTTTTTTTAAAGATTTCAAAATTTTGAAATATAAATGTGTAAAATATATTTAAAAGCCCCATGTTAAACTAATACTTCCTATCCTAAAACTGATCAAAGATGACTACAAAGTAACATGATGACTTTACTTACCTGCTAATATATAAATATTACCAAAACCAGAATATGTAATACTATTTTATTCTTGCTCAAACAGTAGTAGCATTTTAAGAAACTTTTCAGAAATATACTGTTGTAATTGGCTTCTAAACTAAATTGAAATTAGACCAAAATTATTTTCACCATGTAATCATATATCCTTACATTTTCTTCAACTTTGCTGTAGATTTGGAGCAATGGATCTGTTGGCTCTTTTTTAGAATTCAAATCTGTTATCAACACAAATTTGCGATATTTCTATTTTTCAAGACATTTTCTTTTAACTTCAAAAGAGATACACAATTTTCGTTAATACTAACAGTAGTGAAGAAAAGCATATCTAAAGCCTCTGATAGAAAGAGATATAAAGAGCCATTTATTTTGGCTTATGACACATAGCAGGGTTGTTTTTAAAAAGTTGCTTTACTAAGTGTTACACCCTATACATTTAGCTGTTTTTAAAACTTACCTGATTGGTGGAAACTAGCATTGGTTCTGTGATTTTTTAATTCCTTTGCATCTCTATTGCTGTCGCTTATCACTTGCATTGAGCTATCTCCTTATTCTCCTAGAAAATTGCCAATGCCAGGCACTCAGCAGAAAAGCAGTCAGCAGTTCAGAAATTCTTTTTCTAGAGAAATAGACTCATGATCCCCTAACATTTATGCAGCTATTTTGAAAAGGAATTTCTATTTCACTTTTTTTAAGTGGATGGCATATCTCTCACAAGCACAGTAGTTAGGTATTCAGAATCTATAGTAAGAAGCTTTTGAAAAATTTTAAGCAAAATCATAGTAGGCCTCTTCTCTTAAAGTTGATATGAATGTTCAGTATGTAGTGAAAGGCAGCTGACCGCAGAAGTAACATGCGGAAGTAAAAAGGTTACTATTAAATTAAGCTATCATAAGAAGGCATCTTAGAAAGTTTTAGTAAAATTGTTGTTTTAATATTTAAATCCTACCAAGATAACCACAGCAGTTGAATTCAGTGGGTCCAAATGCCAGTCCATGGACAAACTGCATCAGAATGACTTGAGAAGTTTTTAAGTTATCATTTTGAAATTTTTATACAGTCCCTAAGGCCTTAATTTAAAACTATTGCAGAACTAAGAAATCTTTAGAGTATGGTATGAGATTATGATATAGCTTAGTTAATGGATCACAAGTGAGACATCTTGGTGCAAAAGAGAGCATGGCTAGCAGGATAGCAAATGCATAAGTGAAACTCCATACTCTAATAAACTTTAGAGATTAGGGGCAGGGGATTTAGCTCAGCGGTTCCGTAGCCTGCCTTGCAAGAGCAAGGACCAATAAAAAAAAAAAAAAAAAAAAAAAAGTAAATAAATAAATAAACTTTAGGGATTAGAGATGAACACCACACATATCTTGTCTTAAGGAATTTGGTCTAAGGGAAAGATTTGGGTGAGAGTTTGTAAAGAATGTATGCTCTAGTACCTGCCTTGCAAGTGCAAGTTCCTGAGTTTGATCCCTGGTCTATGCTCCCGTTCTCCCCCCGCCCAAATGTGTGCTCTCCAGGCACCAAAGAGATAACTCCAGAAATTCTGGAGAATGCAGAGGGACTTTCTGAAGTGTTGATGCTCGGGCTGAGTATTATAGAATGTTAAATTAAGCAGGTGATGGAGAGATATAGGAGAGACACAATGTGCAAAGGCCTAGGTCTGTAAGCCACCATGTTAGTGTCCCTTAAAGAGCTCCCTAAGCCTCTCTCCTTAGAGTTGTATTTCCCTTCAGGGGATCTTTGGCAGATGTCTTTTGAGTAAGAGCAGAAGGTCAAAGGGCATGACCCTTGCTCTCTAGCCTGGTCCTTGTATTCTTTTATGCAGCTGTTGGAGATGCTTATCAGTCTTCAAAGGGTGCCCTGCAGGGAATCCCTGCTGGGTGCCTGCTGGCACGTAGAAGTCCCTTTCTTATGAGAGACACTCTTCTGAAGCCAATCTAAGCACTGCGTGTTTAGTCCAGGATGGTGTATAAAACCCTTTGTATGCACCATTTCATCTGATCTTTGCAACAACCCCGAGAGACAGATATTATTTCCCAATATTTTTTTTATTTTTAGGAGATTAAGTCCCTTGCATAAGAACATAAACAACTAATAAGCTGTCCAGCCAGAATTCAAATCTTTTGTCTTAGGTTCAAAACCTTGTGATCTATGCTCTACATCTGTGGAGGGTCCCTGCTTCTGAGTAAGCTGTAATTGAGATTCTGGGTCATAAGGCTAAAATCCACACCTGTATTAATTATGCCTCTGAATTGAGTTTTAAGTCTCCTTGGAATATTTTTATAAAAGCTCATGGAGAATCTCAGTAAAAGCACAACAAATATATGTTGGAAAATAAACAGCTCTCTTTAACATGTTAAGAGTCTTTGTAAAGTTTACCAAGATTAATCCTCATGAAAAGTTTGCATCAGAGCTGTTTTATCTCTCCTACAATCATACTTGCATACCTTCAGTTAATAAAGAGCAGTATGGGGCCTGGGTTTCAGCTTAGTGGTGCTGCCACCTGCCTCCCAAGGGCAAGATCTTGAGTTTGATCCCCTGTACCAATAAATGAATAATAAATAAATAAAGAGCAGCGTGTTTAAAATAAGGCTTTTACCAATGAGAAAAGCAGCATGATAACCTGCATTAAAATAAGCTTCCACGTTAAGGGTGCAAATGTTGACATGGAAGGGAAAATGTGAGAGAGCGGGCACCAGAAGGCACGTGAGTAGCAGGGGACTGCAGATGTGTAGAACTCTTATGTAATTATGTCTAGGGGTTCTCTAATCTACATCTGCTATTTTTGCACTGCAAGAGTTCTTTGGCCTCTGCAGGTTGACCAGATTCTTTCAGTTAGTCCCCTGCCACCCATGACTGAACTACTAACCTTTTTTTCTTCAGCAGATTAATAGATGCTAAAATAGGCATAGAATGAAATGTGTTTAACTTCAGAGAAATGATTCTTTGCATAGTGATTTTTAAATCTGTGTGCAGCTAAGTCCATCCTTTAAGCAAACACTCGGAAGCCCGGTAAATAAAGCAGATACAGAGCTCTGTCAGGGAAGTGAAGACTGGAGAGCAAATCCCCATTTTCTCCCCTCCTTTGGGGCCACAGTGAGACTTGCCTGACAACAAGGGGATCTACCCCTGGAGTTTAAAGCAAGTTGAAGCCTTTGTTTTTGTTTTTGTTTTCTCTATAACACAAGAAAACAATGAGACCCAGAGTATATTGTGCATGAATTTTACCTGACTTCGCTGAAAAACAAAGCTTGGAGGCAGTGAGAGATCAAGGTGCACATAAACAGAGCCCCACAGAAAACCAGCATGAGTCTGGTGACATGTCTCTCTATTTTTCTTTGAAAATTTTTGCTGTGAACATATTTTAATGAAAGAATAAACATTCTGTCATTTTCAGAATTTAAAGAATGGGATACACAACTTTTGAAAAATGCTGAAAATTGCATCGTATCTCTTTGATTTGTGACTTAGCTCAGCCATCCATCATAATGTTAGGAGATAAGAAGAGACCCTTGAGCATCAATCCATTCTCCTGCACTTGTCAGTGCTAGTGTCCTCAGATAAACATAATTTCCTTCTACTATTTATTTTTGTGAAAAGGTTGAATAAATTGAAATATAGAAGATATTATTTTAGGCATTTTGTTTTGTAGAATTGAGTAGTTTCAGAGCTTGTTTTTACATGCAAACTTTGGCCAAATGGAAAAAATAAATTATATATTTTTATATGATATAATAACCTTTAGTCTGCTTGCTTTCTGCTGGGCTAGAGGATATTGGATTTTTTGTAAATCATAGGGTGAGATATTTATGAAGCCTTTGTGAAAATTCTGTAATTTTCAAAATGTTCTATTAAGACTATATTTTTTCAAGAAGTAGTTTTTTCGTGCAACATTCTTCTGTAATATGGGTAATATCTAGAAATCTTAAAAAGAATTTTAATCAAACTTGAACCAGCTATATTTTTTCTATTTTTCACCTGCAAATAATTCTTAGTTTTACATCTATCTATCACATCTTATTCTATCCATTCTCATTTTTCGTCTAGCTTATAGCATTTCTCCAATACTGAAGTTCAAGGCATCCAAATTTCCCAAAACTCGAGTCCAGTGAAATAGCTCTTAAAATATCCATTAGTAAATACCATACATTTCTGAATGTTGTGGAAATTTAGCGGTACCCATCTCATTCTTCATCCTTAATAGTTCGTTAGAAATCAAAAGCTCTCCAAATGTAGTCTATTCTATTCTGATTTGAAAGGCCTTTGCAGCAACAAGAAAGTTTTGAAGTTCAGGCATACAATCCACGATGTCTAGCTTTTGAGCTTTTTGGTTCTGTTTTGTTCTGTAGAGAAGCTTGTTTAGAGTGCTGTATTCTGAAGAGAACAATGTAGAACAGGATCAAATAACTCCTGTGGCCCACACCACTTGAGGTGAATAATCACATAGAAAATGTAAAAAATTTCAGTTGCCTATTAACGAAAAAGCTTCCATGCTTTTATATACGCCAGTCAAATTTGTTTTGCTCATGAGTTTTTATTGTCTCCCGTGTAGTCCTTTGACATTGGGTGACCTGTGTGATTTTGTTAACTTTCTGCTGTTTGGTCCTTACAATGTAGATGGTAATTCCTAAGATGACTACATAAAAAGGGTTTTGTAGAAATAAATTTTAAAGTGGGTGTGAAAGTGAAAAAATAATGCAAATTATATTTTTTCCATGAGAACGAGTCAAATAGAGTCGATACTCCCTTCCACAGTCAGACACGTTACGTCACCAAGCACATTCTGAAATGCTCCGACAAGGTGCAATTCCAAAGTTTTTGAAACTTTCAAAGTGTTGGTTTCACACCAGAAGTTTAAAGAGAGAAGCTCATGTGATACCAGTGAAGAAAGGAGATCAAACAACTCAGCGGCTCTATTTTCAGTTGAGCAAGTCTTATTGCTAAACCGTGGTTAAGTTCCCCCGAAGGACACATTAAGGAAACTTTATTTCTTTTGCAACCTCTTGTTCTTAGGACAGAACATGTACAGATGGTTACCTGTTACCCTTAATAATCCTTCTATTTCACATGCAATAAAAAGGATATGAGTTTTTGTACAAGAATTTCCATTTGAGGCTAAACTTCATCCCTGAAGTCGCATATGTGGTTTCTCTAAAAATATTTACTTCAATCACTTCTGATTCCTTAATGTGAGGTTTGGTGGGACAATAGCTGCTAACATAATGAAATATGCTATTGGTTTAATAACCAACTATATATTTTAATATTTTTAGAGCAGTTTTAAAACGACAACAAAATTGAACAGAAAGTCTGCAGTGTTCCCATATATTACTCCTTGAATTTACCCATAGGCAGCAATGACACTACCAACAGTCTTCACCACAGTGATAGGTTTGTTACAGTTGATGAACCCACATGTTACAAGTGAAGAACTACATAATCCTTTCTTTCCCACCCAAATGCTACGGTTTACATTACGGTTCCCCTGGTGCTGTCACATTCCAGGGGTTTTGACAAATGCGCAATGACCTGTGTTCACCATTAAAAGGTCATTTCATCCTCAAACACCTCTGCGGTCCACCTGTTTAGTCCTCTCCATTCCCAGTCCCTGGCAACTAATCTTTTTGCTGTCTTCATAGTCTCACATTTTCCACAATATCATATAGCTGGAATAATAAAGCAGGTATCTTTTTCAGAACTAGCATACGTTTCAATTTTATTGGTTTACATTTCAAAGGAGAAAAAAGGCTGGGATCAAACCCAGGCCCTTCCTTGCATGTGTCAGACTGGGCTAAATCCCAGCCCCAATCATACATTTTAAAAACAAAATACTAAGATCAAAATCATAGGATTCATTTCTAAACTCATGGATTTTTAAGCTTAAAAATTAGTAATAATTATAAAAAAGTAACATACATTTTTCAAGAGCTAAGAGGATTGTATTCTGTGTGTGGTGGCTGCATCCAACTTCAGGGGCCATTTTCAAGTCCTAGAAGAGGCAAACTCTCTAGATTCTATGCATAGAGTTCTTCTGCTTACTAATTTTGTAGTCTTAGATGAGATACTCGCTATGAAAAGAGTCAGTTAAGCTAAAATATTTTTTAAAAGTAAGATTTACTTTCACTTTATGATTCAGTGTTTCCATTTACATCTACTTTTCCGTCGAGAAAGAAAATTTTCAATCCTACCAGGGGCATAATTTAACATCTTTCCTGACTGACTAGAATTTAGAAGATTTGAAGTTTTCAAAATCCATTGCTCCTGGCTGAATTTTTAATTACTTATTTGAGGTAAGCCTTCCTGTCCTTCCAAACTACATCTTCAGTAGTTCGTGTGTATGATTCCACTAGCTACTGTAAAATAAGGTGACAGAAAGGTCTCTCTTCATTTTGATAGAAGTAACTATTGTGGACCTTGTCAGACTGTGGTGGTTTCTCCGTGACTACATCCGAAGTGTTAAAATCTCATAATATGAAGTTCAAAAATCTCATAGTAGGAAATACATTCTGCTTGAAGCTGCCAACTAAATTTCCATGTCATAATTTGTAAACATCGTCATGGTAAAAACTGCCTGAGAAGTCTAGAGAACTGTAGAAAGATCATTAGTTACATGTGTGACGTTTGCTAGCTGTTGATTCCCAGTATTAAGTATGGGAGCCTAAGGCATGACTGAGGAAATATTTAGAGGGGAGGGGTATCTAAGGAACAAGAACATTAATTTTCATATCATCGTCTGGAGTCAGGTTCAGTTCCACTGCAATAATAAGAGTGCCTTAAGCCTTGTTCCAAGTAGTTATAATGCTAATGTTTTTTAATTTTTATAAAACATTTGATAGTTTACTCTTTTTTTTTTTTTATCAGTAGAATGTCATTTGCTTTGGGGAATGATTTTCAGTGCTGTTTAAGATGAGGAAGTCACAAAACCAAGGGACATTGTTATGTGAAGAGGAAGTTTTTTTTTTGAGAAACTTGTCAATCACAGTCGCGACACAGGAACCACTCTGGTCAACACTTCCCTTCCATACCAGAGTTATCCAGATAACAGCGGGTGGCAAGCAGGTCAGCTACCACACAGAAGTAAACAGTAAACTGCCTGATGTGGGATGAGGGAAATGGATCAGAGATATATGTGCCATACAGTGTGTTTTAATTAAAAAATTCATTTTAAAAATTATTTACAAATAAGTAATCAATTGTCCCTAAAATGTAAATGTACTTCAGTGGAAAAGTATACTTTATAAGGTCTACATAAAAATGTTCAACTATATTATCTTGGAAAACCTATATAACTTAAATAAATCATGTTAGTTATATTGATTGAAAATTATAAAAGGGATACACAGAACATTAAAAAGCACAGAAAAGATATATCTGGAGGAAAGCTGATTTGTTAGAATATGGTCAAAAGGTTAGGCAAGTGCAGCTGTTGTCTGACAAAGCTGATTTTTAAATGAACTTCTAACAGATTGGGGATGTTTTCAAAAAAATCTTAAACTATGGGATATCGTCCTAAGGTTCATTACTTAACTGCAAATCCTGGCACATATCCAGTTCCTTTTAAACTGGATAGAGCAGACAGAAATGCTATCTTCCCAGCTGGCTCCAGAACTCCTTTAGGGCCGAACTGTTTTGTTTATGTAACATTCAAAGGGGCAGATGAGCCCCCGAGGGCTTGGGTATTGGCAGAAGTCAGAGTAAAGAAGGAACTGCTGGGCCTCTCTGAGCCAGATGGGGAAAGAGAAGCAAGGAGAAGAAAAGGTGGTGGTGGTAGAGGTGCCATGGAGAGGCAGAAAAGTTAGAGGTTAGGGTGCCCCTAGGGATCAATTCGTCTCTGAGACTCCTTTGGAAAAAGTGACTGAAAAGTGCATCAGGAGACCTCCCAAATCGCCAGCAAAGTTGATACGATAGGCTTATTTTGTTATTTTTGAGAGTAGGAGTAAAAGAGAGACCTTTGCTCCATATTTTGGGAGACAACTAGAATGAATAAATTAAAAAACATAAGACACAGAGCAGAGGCCAAAATTAAGACTGAGGCCCAAAGTCTCAAGGCAGATTGACGCAGGAAATCTGAGGAGATGCACCCTCCCTCCTCTCCAGGAAACAGAAACCAAAACCAACCCAGTAAAAAAAATCCCCAGCAAGCCCACCGTCCAACCGACCAATCACAGGGTGCCCCGTATGTCGCGCAGGCCCGCCGAAAACCCCGGAGCACCCCGGGTTGGGGAGCGCAGCTTCTGGGCGCCAGTGCCCCGAGTCTCCTCTCCGGCCAGTTAAACTCTCCTTCTGGAACTTCTCGGCTCGGAGTTGCCCTTTATCGGCAGAATTCCTGCAGCTTTTCCGGGGCCTGGGGAACCTCAGGACCTGCAGGTGAACCCCGCAGCGCGCTCTCCGCCGCCCGGCCGGCCGGCGCGGGA
>NW_022900918.1:26061958-26071532 GCF_012274545.1 Fukomys damarensis | reverse complement strand
CTCTGCGGCGGTAGCCGAGGAGAGGAACAGCCGCCCCGGGACGACTGAACCGCGGTAGGAAGTCTTTCGCGACCGCTCAGAATTAGGACCCGCCAGTAATCGCGGAAAGGGCGTCTGATCACCCCGCGGCGGCCACCCGACTAACTTTTGTCCGACAGTGGAGAGAACGTGGCCGGGGCTGGAGAAGCCCTGCTCCAGTGTGAAGGAGACGGACGGCGGGGAGTTTCCGATCCGACCTCTTACGGTAGCAGACTCCGGGAGCCCATACAAGTCCGATCACTGGCCAGCAGTGCTAAGAGGCCCTGAGAGATCTGGCGAGGAGAGGAGCCAGGTCGCGAGCTCTCCCACCCCAGCCTCCTTCCAACTCTCCCTCCTTCGTGCGCGGGGGACGCGAGGGGGAGGAAATGGGTGTGATTCAGAGCAAGTTCCGCGCTAAGAAGCCCCGTAGTAGTAGTGGTAGTAGTCAGAGTAGTGGAACTCCCTTAGAATGTATGTTAAAAAACTTCAAGAAAGGCTTCTCTAACCAGTACGGTATGAAGTTCAACCCCGAGAAACTCCGTGTCTTCTGCGAGGTCCATTGGCCCACTTTAGGCGTGGATTGGCCACCTGAAGGCTCCCTGGACGAGGCCACTGTTAGACGGCTCTGTCTGGCAGTCAGAGACCACCAACCCGTAGTCCAATTCCTGTACATCCAAGCCTGGCTGAAGTTAGTTTCCAACCCCCCACCTTGGTTGAGAGAACAGGTCTGCAGGACCCTAAAGGCAGAGACGAAAGCCCTCGGACAAGGAACCCAGCCCGAGCTGGCTTTGCTGCCTGTCCACCCGGGGCCGCCCAAGGAAGTGACACCTGTGATTCCTGTGAATCCTGTAAGGCCTTCGCGGCGACGGCCAGCGCCTCCTCCACCGCTGCCACGGCCACCTCCAAACCTAGACCTCCGGGCGCCCAAGCCAGCGCCTCCACCACCGGTGCCACGGCCACCTCCAAACCTAGACCTCCAGGCGCCCAAGCCAGCGCCTCCACCACCGGTGCCACGGCCACCTCCAAACCTAGACCTCCGGGCGCCCAAGCCAGCGCCTCCACCACCGCTGCCACGGCCACCTCCAAACCTAGACCTCTGGGCACCCAAGGAGCTGTCCCTTGCCTCACCAGACTCCACCGCTTCTCGGCAGAGTGCACCTAGGAGGACAGAGCAACCTCCGGCCCCCGCTAAGCTGATGCCCCAGCAAGAAATGCCAGGGCCCAACGTAGGCCAAGCACAGGGAAATGTGCAACAGGTCTGCTGCCTCCTTGTCCGACAGCCCATCTTCACGACTACTGATCTTATGAAATGGAAGTGGCAATACCCTCCGTACACTAAGAAGCCGCAGGCCTTGACAGAATTGATGGAATCCATCTTTCAGAACCATAAGCCCGGATGGGCTGACTGCCATGAGTTGCTCCTAAACCTTTTCACTACGGAAGAACGCAGAAGCATCCTCCAAGCATCTGTCAGATGGCTGGAAGAAACGGCCCCAGCTGAAGAGATGGACCCTCAGACCTATGCCCAACGTCTTCTTCCCAGTGAGGACCCCAACTGGGACCCAAACTCTGCCGAGGGAACCAACAGACTCATGGTACATCGGGAGGCACTACTACAAGGGATGCGCCGAGGGGTTCAGAAGGCAACAAACATGAGCAAGGTGACTGAGGTCCTCCAAGGTCCTAATGAGAGCCCAGGGGCCTTCTACGAGCGTCTCTGTGAGGCATACCGCATCTACACTCCCTTTGACCCCAAAAGCCCAGAAAATCAAAGCATGGTAAATATCGCCTTTGTCAGCCAGAGTGCCAGCGATATCCGCTGCAAACTGAAAAAACTTGAGGATTTTATGGAGATGAACTCCACCCAATTGGTACAAGTGGCCAACAGGGTCTTCACAAACCGACATCTAGAAAAGGAGAGAGAGGAAAAACGGAGGATGAAAAAGATGGCGGATAGCGTTGTAGAGGTACTCACGCAATTGCAAGTTATACCATCCCAAGAAAAGAAGGCCCCCTTGAGGAGAGACTGGTGTGCCTTCTGTGGAGAAATCAAACACTGGAAATGTTAACCCTTACCCAAGACGAGGCTAAGAAGAGACACCTGAGGAGGAGAATCAGGACTTCAGTGTGAAGCTCAGAGCCCTTTGAGGACTGAAGCATGCTGGGCCCCCTGGTCCCTGTGGGACCCTTAGTCACAATAAAAGAGGGGCAAGAAGATGGGCTTCCCAGTGGACACAGGCCCACCAAGTGGCCCCCACTCTGGAAGAAAGTCAACATTGCAGGGACCATGGGGGCCCTCACCTAACAGGCCTTCTGCCAACCCCTGAGGTGCACACTTTGGTCCCTAAAGTGACTCACCAGTTTCTGTGCATCTTTGCATTCTGATCCTGGAAGGAGATATGCTTAGCAAGCTTCAGTTGTTCCCTCCCTCCTTGGTGCTTGCCTTCACTTACCAAAGAAGAGGAGCGGAGGCTATTCCTGACGAAGATGGAAGGAAAGCCCATCCCTCGGTTGACTGACAGGTGGCCAGAGGTCTGGTCTAAAGACCGGTCCCCCATTGGCTGTAAATTTCCCTCCCTATCCACATTGAAGTATGACCAGGGGCTTTAGAAGGGATCCAGCAACAGCTGTGGAGGCTCTCTGAAACCTTACCTTTCCAGTCAGCTGGAAACACTCTGTTTCCAAGTCTTAGCCTAGCAACTAGTCCAAGACCTATAAGCTTCCAGTCAAGCCACAGTCACATTTCACCCCTCTTTACCTAACCCCTATTCCCTGCTCAGCCTTCTGCAGGGATCAGCAGCCTTGTTTAGCAGCCTAGACCTAAAGGATGCTTTCTTCTGCATACGACTGGCCCCTGTGAGCCAAGAACTCCTTGCCTTCCAGTGGGAGGACTCACAAATGGGGATAAAAATTCAATATACCTGGACTTGTTTGCCACAAGGGTTAAAAAACTCCCCTATTATAAATGGGGAGGCTCTCACCAAGGATCTACAAGCCTTTCCTGCCCAGTGGTGTAGATGTACTCAGCTTTAGTACATCAGTGACCTCTTGGCACCTGAGCACCAGAAGGTCTGCCTAAAGGGATCCAACCTCCTATTAGAGCACCTCTTCAAATGTGACTACAAGGTAACAATAAAAAAGGATCAATTCTGTCATCAACAAGTAAAGTACTTGAGATTTCACCGAACCCAAGGAGAACAAAGGCTGAGAACAACCAAAAAAGAGCTATCCAAGCCATTAGGGTACCTAAGACTTACAGGCAGGTTGGAGATTTTCTGTTGGCTTTGGATCCCAAACTTTGCTGTTATCTCAAAGCCCCTCCATGAAGCCACAAAGGTGAGGGGGTGAAAAGGAACCCCCATTTTGGAGTCCTAAGCAATTGCCAGCTTTCACCAAACTCAAAAATAAATTGCAGTCTATCCCAGCCTTGGGACCTCCAGACCTCTCAAAGCCCTTCATTCCTCTTGTCTCCAAAAGACTCATGACAGCGGTGGGGATACTGGTCCAGAGCCTGGGGTCTTAGCATAGACCCATGTCCTATCTCTTCAACAGCTCAAACGAGTAGCCAGTGGATGGCTCCTATGCCTTTGGGCCTTTGAAGCCACCATCCTATTGGACCAAGAGATAAATTCACTCTTGGCCAAGCTTTCAAGATGCAAGTATCCCACTCTATTCTCATCCTCATAAACCCTGACTGCCATCACTGGTTAAGCAACTCCAGCCCTCATCTCTTTAGAAATGGTGAACACCTTAAGTCCAGCCACCCTCCTTCCCGTGATCCTTTCTGAAATTCTTGGCTGGGCATTGGTCTTTCTCAGCAGAAATCCTGCAGCAAGATGATGAAATTTAAGACATCCTGACCTTTTCCATTTCCAGGAATTTGGATATACTGCAGTTAGGGGAGCTTTTAAATTTCCACACTCCGTGGAATAGATATTTGAATCAGTCTAATTTAGAATGTAAGGAATTAGAAGACCAGACACCACTGTAATCGCATAATAAAATGTGGTTTCCTCTATGATTATATATGAGACTTCAGAAGGGAGCTCCTTTTCCATGCCTTTATTGAATTTTTTATATTAATATGTCAAAATTCTTTATGTATATGAATACTAATCCTTGATTAGTTATCTATGAACAACTATTTTCCTACTATATGGTTCTTACCTTTTTCCTTTTGTAGTATTTTTTGGTGAGAAAAACTTCAAAATTTTAGCACATTGAGTTTATTGATATATTTCTTTGTAATTTAAGCTTTTAAGGTCTTAAGGAATGTTTTCCAACTCTAAGTTCATGAGATAATTTGTCTTCAGAAAGTCACAAATTTTATTCTTTAACTCATCTAAAGTGATTTTATGTATGTAAAATATGGATGTAATTTTAGTTTACTTTTTTGTAATAACAATAGTAATAAGGGTTATCTGTTTCATAGTCATTTTCTCTAGCCCTCTTTTTATGTTCATTTAAGTAATAACAAACTTTTCTTTTTTATTGTAATAGAGTTTTAAGTTAGTAATTCTTTTATTAATCCAATCCTATATATCTGGAATATTTCCACCTGAGGCATGATGTATTTTGGATTTTAAAGAATATTATGCCTAATTTGCTCAACCCATATTCATGACTGAGATTGATGAAAAGTGCTTTTCTATTTTTGCCTTGGTAACATGACTTGAGATCTCTATAAACTGTGTTGAGGAAGACGTTCCTTGTTTTTTTATTCTCTCAAAGTTTGTGTAAGATTGGAGTTATCTACTATAAAGCCATTTGGGTCTGCTGTTCTTGGAGGGGTAATCATTGAAACTAATTTCTTTAATGGCTATAGAACTATTAAATTTTTACTTGCTTTCTGAATGGTGTTTGGTATTTATTTTTTTGTGGGATTTATCTACATTGTCTACATTTTAACATATTTGATACTAATGACTGCCCTAACAACTTACCAGCTCAAATCTCCATGGCAGTTATAATTCTGTCTCCTTTTTATTACAAATAATTTTTTTCTTCATGTTCTCTATTTGTCTCTTGATTAATCTGATCAGAAGTTTTTCTGTATTAGTAATCTGTTTATAAAAGACTCACCTGTTGTCTTTGTATATTTTTGCTCTTCTTAGTTATTATTTTATCTTTTAGAGGGAGTTGTGTGACTGAATCCAGGGCCTTTGCACTAAGCTATATCCTCGGCACACACTACCACTACACATAGTTACTTTTTTTTTTTTAATAATTTTGTGAGAGGGTCTCAGTTATTTGCTGAGTTGCTCAGGCTGGACTAGAACTTGCACTCCTCCTGTCTCAGCCTCCCAGACTGCTGGGATTATGTTAACGTGTTTGACATTCTTTTCATTGTATTTCATTTATGTTTAATTTTCTGAATTTTCAGTGTTGTTCTGAATTTATTAATGTTGAACTTTCTGTGTTTTCTGATCTAGATATTCAGTGATACTGAGCCCCAATAGCTTTGTAGGGATAGAGACCTGTAGGCAGAGAAAGATGGAGTGGCTAAACAGGCTTAACCGCCAGTGAAGAGCTGACTGCCAGCAGTTGTACTTCCTCTTCAACTGTATACCCTGCAAAGCTGGGTTTGCAAAAGTTGAAAGGAAAAAAAGGAAACCTGACCCTAAAGTGCAAAAAGCCCCCAAGGACAGTTCCCTATTGTCCCCAATACCGAGCCAATCAGCCAATCAAGTAGGGGCACCCTCAGGCAAGAGACAGCCCCCCCAACTACTATAAAGTCAGTACCTTAAGCCCCCATCCGAGGGTGGTGCCATTTCGGACACCCCTGCCTGTCCCTCTGAGAGAAGGCAGCTCTACTCTTGCATGATTACGAAATAGAAGTACAAACTTCGCTCTTGCACTTTCGATCTCTATCTCTCTTCCACAACCTTCTGTGTCCTGGGGAGTCCGGCCTGGGATTGTAGGGTCTCTCCACCTGTCCCCGCTTGTGATAGCTTGATCAACCTTTTCTTTGACAATTTTTTTTTTGGTTGAACATGTACTTTATTCATTAGTGTATTCTTTTAGGCTGAATTCATTTGTCCTTTTCTCATTTTTACTTTTTGATTCTCAACTTGTTTAGCAGTTATGATAGTTATATTTCTATATGAAGAAGCTATCTTTTGTTACCTGTATTTGTAACAACGTTTAGAATTAATCAAGATACTTATTTTCCTTCTGAAGAGCATAAGTCTTAGAATGCTTTATTTCTGATAATACTTTCCAAATTGTGTGCCACTAGTGTTTAATTCCTTTTGTTACTTTTTTGAGCTAGAAATTAACATTGCTATTATTTTATACGATCCAAATTCAACCTTATCTTTGCTGGTTAAAATAGTGACTTTTATGTCATCGTGTACTAGTACAGCGCCCACACACACACACACACACACACACACACACACACACACACACACCCCGATACCTCTGAGGTTAGTAGCCTGTATTCATATTGCCTGTCTCTTGCTAAAAAGGTCACTTCAGGCAAATAAGTTAACTCTGCTCTGCCTCTGTTATCTCATCTGTCAAATGCAGCGAGATGATTACCTTCTTGGAAGGCTTTTATGAGGTTTGACTGAGTTCGAGTAAGTAAATACTTAAAACAGTGTCTGTCCATATTCACCATTCAGCAAACATTAGCTATTATTATTGCTCATTTTTCCTAACATAGATCGCTACTTACTGATAAAAATTAAGAGCACAGGCCTGCAAGGCAAGGTAACACTACATTAGATCTACACTTCTTCCCCCGAAATTATGGATAACACCCAGTGCTTTTACATAATTCAATCTCAATTTTCAAAAACATTTTTCAGTGTTATTATTTTTTCCCTCCACATATTCACTTACTTAGTTTCTGTGCCTTATGTATCTCATCATTTGCAGTCCCAGTCACTTAATAATTTAGTGTTTTTAAGGTGGTTTATGAAAGTCTTCATATTGTGTGCTAGCTATCATACTGATTCATGTGAGTATGATATTACTTCAGTACTTGTCAAAAAACAAATAAATCTTTGGCTGCCTTTCAGTTCTTGTAATAGCCTAAAGGTGCTTGTGAGTATGACGATTTTTGGATCTTTTATGAATTTGTGTGTAGTTTCAAACAGGTGTAAATGTGTCCTAGATTTAATCCCCGATGTTTCCATTCTTCTTTAACTTATTTTTGTTTTTTTCTTTGTCTTTATAATAAATATTTGAGAAAAAACAAAATTAAAGATAGCACTGTAGTTAATGAAGGAGAATAAGTTATACAACATAAACTTACCAGGTTTTTTAATCCTAAATAGTTTATTGGCCATATAACATATATTTTGAATATAGTTGCTGGTCTTTAAACATTTTTCAATATAAAAATAAATAAAAATAAATCTCTCCAGTTTTTTGTTTTCAACTGCAGTCTTTGAAATTGTTCACCTTGTTTATCAGGCAGCCCAAGTATTTTTTTAAAAATATATGGAATATTTAAAATTCTTGCACGTATATCAACTGGAAATATTTTACTATGAAATCAACCCGTTTAGTTTGGAAAAAAAAATGAAAGCCTCGTCATCGCATTTGTAATTTGAAAAATTGCAGTAGAGACAGGAAGTAATGAAGTTAATTAAGTCAGAACTCATTAATACATAAAAGACCCCACCTTTTAAGCACTTAGAGGACATTAAGGCTCATAAACCTTTTGACATTAAGGATCCATCAGAGGCCCAACCACTTAGATAACCCCTTTCCTACTGGCCATCAGTTTCATGTAAGTTCATCAAGAAATAGTTGAGCAAGCGGGGACAAAAATATCTTTTAGCAACACAAAAAAGCCTTCAAATTTTAGTAATAAAATGTTTCAATTGACTCTTCGGGTTTAATTTTGATAAGTAGAGCAGCCCATCCTCACAACTTAGAGCAAGCATGTTAGTGAAGGTTAGAAATAAATGAATTCCTTAGTGTTGTAAATAGAGCAAGATCTGTTTGCTTCTGCTTTTCAAGCCAAATACAATTAAGCCACAAGAGAAACCTTAATGATATCTGTTGTCTATTGCTGGTCTTACTTGTGCAATATTTTAGCAGAAATGAAATACAGTATTTATTAAGTAGGAGAAATTTCACAGTAATTGTTTGTGATAGTTGTCATTGTTTTAAGACCTGTAGGGTTGGAAAGAATACAACTCACAATCAGTATTCTAAAAGATGAAATATTAAATTTAAAGTCCCCAAATTACTGAGTCATCAGGCTGCAAGAGATCTTGTTTCATATTTTTATTCCATTATTTTGCCTTTTAGAAGGCCCATATGTCAAATAATGTAGTCAAATAGTTATATCCTTGGTGACCTGCTGGGCAAACACCCTGTTTTGAAAATTGCACCCCAAAAAACAAATACAATAGTTCATTTTCAACAGTAGACATAGATATTTGCCTTACGAAAAATAGAGATAATGTAGGTTTACAGTTCAAACTCTGCTAATTTTTGAAGGTAAATGTCTTTAATTGCTTACAAATGTGCAGCCAGTCAAATTAAATTGTTGATTTGTTGTAATTTGTCTTTTTTCCTGGTTGTTTTAATTGTCTGACTGTTACCCTGCCTCATTGTTATCTGCCTACTTATCATCTATCAACCTATTTATCTATCTGCTATCAACTCAACTAGACAGCTAAATCTGCAAACTTTTTTTTTTTTTTTTTTTTTTTTGTAATTCACGAATGATGGTCTGATCCTTTACCAATTCAGGAATATTCTAAGCTGTTATCTTTTTAAGGAATATTTCTTCATTCTTTTTTAGTCATTATCTAGAACTCATTTAATTGATTTATGTCAGAACAGCTACTTTTCTTCTTCTGTGGCTTTGCATTGGTTTTCATTTTCCTTACTTTTCATGTCTCTGGTATATTCAAGGCAATTCTTTTGGATCTGTTCTTTCAGTTCATTAGAATGCTTTCGGTTGTGCTTATCTGCTTGGTAATATGCCTATTAAAATTTAATTGTATGATTATATTAATAAACTTTAGAAGTTTTAAGATATAATGTACTTTTTATTTTAGAAGCTTTAAGATTTAAATTGTACATTATATTTTTCAATTTTAGAAGTTTTAATTGGTTTTTGTCAAATATATCCAATTCTTTTCCATTATGTATTACTTCTTTATGAAAGTCAATTCCTTTTAAAGTAATTTTAAACATACTCATTTCTAAAGGACTTACCAGATTCTCTTTATTATATTTAGGGAGGTTTTAATCTTTTTTGGTCATTGACTCTGCTAATCATGATATGAGTCGTTATAAACATCTTAGCGTTGCAATTTTAGGGTACTAGCAGATATGTGGGGAGCTAAGGTACAAATCCTGGTACTTCAAGACAATTTTTCTTTTACTTTTACCACATGCCCAATGTGTTTTCATTGCCCAGGGGAGATTTGCTATTTTTACTGACTTCTTGACTTTGAAGTCCCTAGGCAAATGGGTTGGGGAATTTTGAATCAAAAACCCATCTGAGGTGTTGGTTTATATATATATTTTTTTTAAAAAATAATTTTATAAAATATATAATATATATATATATGAATATATATAT
>NW_022900918.1:25970763-26061551 GCF_012274545.1 Fukomys damarensis | reverse complement strand
ATATATATATTTTGTACTAAGGAATCAAAGTCATGACCTTGCACTTTTAAGGCAGGCACGGTGCCACTGAGCTAAATCCCTGGCCCTGGTTTTAGATTTTTCATGGAGACTGACTGTTTTTTGCCTCCCAAAGGCATGGCAGAGACACAGCTGCTTCTGGGAGCTTGTCCTGCAAGCTCCTATGTCCTGCATTAATCCTGTGCCTAAAGTATATTAATACCACTTTGGCCAGTCCCAAACCAAGATAGCTACCTGTTAATATATTCTCTGACTGCTTTAGTTTTCAATACTTTTTTATTTATACTTCGGTGTACTTTCCATTCTTGGGTTGTGAAACATGGATTCAGTAATTTTTTCTAGTATTTTTAGGTATTTGCATCTGGATGATTCTGAGTTTATCATATTCCACATCTTGTCAGCATATATCATATAGCTGTTAATTAGCTGCTTCCTTAAGAAGCTTTAACATTACCTGTTCATATGCCAAATGCCATTCTTTTCCTTAGTTTCTTTCTCAAGTTATCATAGTAGTGGTTACAGTGCACTTAATCCTGTTTTCACTGTTTTAATTATTTGGTTGTCACAACACCCCCAAAAGCCTGTAAACTCAAAGCTTGTAAACTGAATTTTGTATGTGAGAAAACTGAGAGTCAGAGAGGGGAAAGTACTTGCCCAAGGTGTCATGGGAGGAAAATGACATTGGCAGTATATCAGTGACTTGTTAACGTCAATCAATCTGTTTGTCAAGACTTTAAACTTTTAATCTGTAAGGACCACCGAGAGAACCACTTTCAACAGATGTATTTGATGTGTATTATCTGATATGCTGCTTTTTAAAAGTTGTACAGCCTTCTATATTTAGCTTTAGAATGTAGAATTACGTATGCATGTGTATATTATACATATATGTATGCACACACAAAGACATATTTGTTTATTTTAATAATGATTTTGTCTCATTAATGTTGGGTTTTAGAATGTTCTTTATGATTTAAGAAAATTTCCTCCTAAGTAACATTTCCTAACCAGACATTAGAATCAACGCATATTTACTAGTAAAGATAATATCTTTCACTTATCTGTATGAGAAAGCAATGCTGGCAGCGCTTTAATGACACAGCTGTCTACAGAATAATTCCTACAGCTTTTAGTGCCTCACTCAAAACTTTCTGAACTCGTGCCATCTCCTTCCTTCTCACCCTCCCACACCCTGTTCTGTGCTTTATGAGTGAGAGGTGGGGCAGAAAGTGTCCCTATCCACGTACCTCAGATTCTGACTCGAATGAGGTGGACGGAGCTGCAGAAATAGAAGGAATAGAATCAGGTAAGAATCCAGACTAGACAGAGGGGAAGAAAACAAGCTGGAATGTTCACGGTGAGCCTTCGCTGTGGGTAGAAATCCAAGTGAAGACGTCGAGGAGACAGTTTGCTTCTGGAGAAAAGGACAGTGGAGCCTTGGGCTCCGTCTCCTCAACTGCGGTGAATTTCTTGCCCTCCAGGGACTGAGTGTATAATATCCTGTGGGGCAACTGTTCCCAGCCTAGTGTTTGAATCTTTGAAGTTATTTAGTTATATTTTGCTTCCACGATATTTCCAGAGCACCTAAATGTTAGCTCCCTTTACATTGTGTATCTTCCATTTTATTACACTACGTTGAAACTTTTAGCTTAATTTTTGTTCTTCTGACTGGACTGTAAGTTTTGGGTAACAGGAACAACTATCAAATACCGTATAAATGATATTTGATGTTAAATGCATACTTGTGAAATAAAGTAGTAGACACTTGCTAAGTATAACTCTAATGGCATTACAAAAGCACACCAGATAGGAAGAAAACAAGACAGTTGTTATGGAGATGGGAGTAGCCAGAAATGATTGCTTTTTCGGTTGACTGGAGCCAAAGGAAAGTGCCAGAAGTGTAGAAACCTGCACAGAATGTGGCTGTTTGGAGTTAATTGCTTACTCTTTTGCTCAGGAATGCACTGGAGTAAACTTGCTTATTTCTGCTCTTACTCTTTCATGTTTTACACACTTCGAATCCTTATTCATTTTCCTCAAGGTTAAAAGGGTTATTTGGAATTATACAGAATGTTCTTCCATTGCTATGAAAGGAATGTGTGTTGGCAACTCTCGCCCCTAGCATTTATTAAAGTTTATATGTACTTCGCACAATGTAAATAAACAAAATGCTCCCGATTCTCATTTCTCACAAACCTTGTTTATCATTAATAGTTTCACCGTTTAAATGGTACAGAACTGTACATGCTTTAAAACTATATTAGTTGTTTAAAAGTGTCAAGAAAGGTAAAGTTTATGTAGTTTGCCACCTGCTAATGCCTGTAAAATCATTCCTGCCAGAGATACCGAATTGTTTTCCATTATATTAACACTGCACAAATAAAAACCCAAGTCTTTTAAATCACAAGTTTCATAAGGTGTTGATTGGCCTGGAGCAGGATACATTCAGACAAATATTTATGGTGCCTAGAGTTGTGTACATAAATATTCCTCCTTGAAAATGTTTCCAATGTACTGTTAAACTGCCAAGGTGATATAATTTAACAGGTAAAGCAGTGAACAGAGAGCAAAAGGTCACTGAATCTGAAGTCTTTATTCCGTTCCCACTTTTATATATGACCCTGAACCACGTGAACCTTTCCAAAGTCAAATTCTTACTTGTGAAATGGGGGAAAACTAACCATTAGGGCACAGGGCAGGGCCCATGGTCGTAGAAACTTTGGAAATCTAAGTAATTATTAGGATGTAGGAATTTCTCTCATTGCATTGTTAGTCCACGGGGGGCTTCCTTAACAAAATACCCTAACTAGGTGGCTTTTAAACAACATGTTACTGCTTCTCATGGAGGCTGAGATATCCTAGATCAAGGGGCTGGCAGATTCAGCTTCTGGTGAGGACGGGCTTTCTGATTTATAGCAACTGCTTTTTAGCTGTGTCCTCACATGGTGAGAATAGCGGGGGTCTCTCTCAGCTTTGAAGGGCACTAATCCCAACTACAGGGGCTTCATTTTCACGATCTTATCATCTCCCAGCAGCCCCACTTCGCATTGCATTCCCCTTGGGAGTGAGGAAACACTTTCAGACCAAGAAAATATCCATGTACAAGGAACTTGGTATGCATTTTTGTTAGTCTTCAAAATACGTTTGCAAATTAACTTGTAGTAATACCTATTACCATTCCTTGACTGCTTACTGTTATTCAGACATTTCTTAAGTCCTCCATTACCCCGTTTATTCTTTGTAACAAACCTTCAGAGTGCATCTTGCTTTCCCCATATTAACAGGATTAACAGACCTTCAAAGTGCATCTTGTTTTCCCCATATTAACAGGATTAATGTTAGAGAATGTGACAAGCTCAAGATTTCTCACCTTGAAGATAGCAGAGCCAGCATTCAAACCAGGGTTCTGAAAGCAGAAGTCTGAGATTGTACTCATAGCCACCTTGTCCCCATGCTTTGCAAATGAAGCACCAGCGGCCTAGAAATTTCAACCTGTTGGTTTGCTGGTGTTCACATCCTAATGAAAGCCTGGGGGTGTTTGACGAAGGAGCCTTAGCTATTTCTGATTATTTCTCTAGCAATCTTTCTGTCTTTGGTATCTTTTGTACCATTTTTCTCTCCTGAATTACCAGGATAACTGGAGTCAGTGTTCAGCTGAATATGCAGTTCTCTCTAATCTCGAAAGCCCAATCTTGCTAATGAATTCTACTTGAGGAGCTATGAAGGTGGATTATGTATCAAAGGTGGAACCAGTTGCAGTTAAATCTTTAGGAATTCACTTCCCATAATGCTTAAATGAGGGATTTGTGTGGTAGAGTCTGTGGCTTTTCACCTCCTCTCTAGTTTAGCCTGAGTGCAGTGAATAGTTGTATTTCAGCTATTGAGTCTCTGGAGCCTCGTTTAGTGTTCAGAACTATGTAGGTAGGAATATCATGTAATTCCTGTGATGAAGTTGCATTAAGTTATCTGATTTTAAGGCTTGGTCAAACGGTCTGCACTATGTATGTCATTATTTATTAAAGTGGCAAATACATTATTTCTTTAACAAGATCATTTTCTTTAGAGGAATTAAACATAGTGACCAAATGATTTACTTGAATTGTTTATTATATCTTTGCTCATCAGACAGAAAGAAACTATGAGATGGTGCCAGGAACCCAACAATGTGGGTAGATTGACTTAGAATCTTGCACTTATTTTCTCCAGGGAAAGCTGCCCAAGTCGTCATGTTACCTTGCTAAGACTGTCCAGGAGACCATACAGTGTGACACTCTTTAAGAGCATAAAACAGTCCCCCAGTGTGCATCAGGTAGCTGTAACCATTGGGTGCATTAATTAGAGATGTAAAGATAGCTTCAGAGAGTGCAGGACTTCAGCATAAATGGATTTCTTCCCAATCTCACTCTAGCTGCATTCTACTTTCTTAAGATAGAGTATTATGATTGTTTCTAATTCAGTAGAATTTATTCTAAGTGTGATTCCATGTGAAAAGAGGAAGAACTGAAAATTTCTTTAGGATTGATTTACATTTGCCAAGAAAGTTCAATGCAAGCTTGAGCTGCCTTTAATCTCCGTTCCTCCCATATGTGCCACAACATTAGCACCTCACCTTTCTCTTGGTCCCTTGGCACCTTTAGTAAGCAGAATAATAGCTCTTTAAAGATAGGAATGCTCCATTCTTTGTAACCTGTAACTATGGTAATTTACACAACAAAAGGGACTTTGGAAGCCCAGGGATTTAGCTGTGTCACCATGCCTGCCTTGCCCGCGCAAGGTTCTGAGTTCAATCCCCTGTACCAAACAAAACATCAACAAAAAGGGACTTTGGAGATGTGATTAAGTTATAGAGCTTGAGATCTGGATTATCTTTGTGGGCCCAGTTGCAACACAGGATTCCTTCAAAGTAGAGAACATTTTGTGGCTGTAATCAGAGAGATGTGATGTGAAGGCTCGACCCATCATTGCAGGCTTTTAAGATAAAGGTGACACAAACCAAGGTATGCAGACGTCCTCTAAAAGTGTGAAAAGGCAAATAAACAGATTTCTTCCCCTCCAGCCTGTAGAAAGGAATGCAGCCCTTTTGGTTTAAACCTGGCATAGTCTGTGTTGGATTTAGCATTACAGAACTAGGAGATAATAAACTTGTATTCTTTAAGTGCTTGAATTTTTGATAATTTCTCTAGCAACAGAAAACTAACACTGCATCACTGTGTCTCATCTTTTCCTGATGGGATTTCCTAGGAACTCTCCTTGGAATTTCAAGGAGGATGGGCCAGGCATTGTGCAAAGCAGTGTGTGTGTGTGTGTGTGTGTGTGTGTCTGTGTGTGTGTCTGTGTGTGTGTCTGTGTAGCCATTGTGCAATAACCACTGTAATAAAAACTATGATTGTTTCTACTTCACAGATGAGAAAAAATGAGGCTTGAAAAGTTTAAGTAACTTACGTAAATCACATATCTGGTAATCAGCACAACCAGGTCAATCTGGAATCAAAATTCATAATAGATCCACTTATACATACCATGCATATACAAAGTTTTAGGCTTATTTTTCTTTATCAAAAGAAGTTCAAAAGCAATGATGTTTATGAAAGATAGACTGTCGTTTCATACCTTTGGTTACCTTAGATGTCAAATCATTCCCTCCAGCACACGGCCTTATAGGTACTGTGCTGAATTACATGAATGGGAATTAAATGAATAAGGAAGGTTCACTGTTGTTGAATAAGAATAGTGGTACTGGTGTATATTATTATACTTGTATTACATATTTAACTTTATACTGTACATGGATATACATAAGTATCAACATTGTTTTCATTGTAAACATAACATAGAGATGCTATTTTGTGCCATGAAAATCAGGGATTCTAACAGGTTTCTTTTCTGCATTTATAATATTTGAATTTGTAATTACATATTTTTAAAGAACTGATTGTAGATTATTTGTAGTTTATTTGGTATTTAATATCAGTAGTAAGAGTATATTTAATAAGATGAAATGATCAAAGTGGAGAGAATTTACATAAATTTTGACATGAATGTTTTTGCTCATTAAAATATTTTGAAAAGATTATTGAACAATGTAAAGGAAATTAAATGACCTGTGTTTCTTCAGGCAAGGTCTTTTATTATCTTTTTAAAATTACCAGTAACATTACAATGATAACAATGTCTAGTTAAACTGTGTTTTCATTTGAAAAATGTTCACTAATATTCAAACACAGACTTATGAGTAATAATGCACCTCTATTTATCAGTTAACCCTTTTTTCCATATTATTCCATTCGTAAACGAGTACCAGATGACATAAAAAGCAATGTAGATGCTACTGAAGCTTTAATTTTATAAGAGTATCAAATACAAGCAAATTGTTATCAAGGACTGTTAAGCAGTAAACTCTTTATGGAACCAACATAAACATCGACTGTGTATTTGCTTAAAAATATTCTGTACAAGTTCCAGTAAAGACTACCAAATGAAAGTAGTGATTCATCTTATGACTTAGAAAAGTAGTTTATCCTTTTATTAAAAGGCTTGTTTTTGACAACCTGGAGAAATGGAGAATGCCGTCTTGCATTTAGCAGAGAGTTGAGTAGCAACCAGGAGGATACTCAACCAGCTAATAAAGCAGTTTAAAAATACTTAGTGTTGATATTACCATGCTGATTTATTTTAATTCCATAACATTTATTAATATAATCATGTACACATTCTCATGCATATTTATAAAATATAATGGAGAATGATGCATAATCAATTATATAATATTAGAACCCAAGTATAAGCAATTTAAGCTCAAATACTTTACATTGAAGATGAAGGAAATTTGAGTGCAAATACTTTATACTGAAGATGAAGGAGATAATACTTTACATTGAAGATTATATCACCACTGAGCATATTTTAGATATCTTGATTAGTCAAATCCACATTAATCTGGGGAATTCAAGTCAAGAATCAACCTGGAGCTTAAATCAGTGGAGTACTAATACCAGGGAGAGCTATAAAAATGGAAATGGAGCTTGGAGCATTCAAAGAAGTCTTAGAACAACACACCACAGTAAATGCTTCTGCATACTGGCAAGAAGAAAGGGTTGTAAGACAAGAACACTAGAATTGGAGTCCATGAAAAAGCAAAGGTCTTGGCAGCTAGTGGTTAATTACATTTGCACCCTCTTCTCTATTCCCTCCTATAGCTGAAGAAGCAATTGCTTCTCTGTATTTTCAGGACATGAATATAGGGTTCTTGTGTCTTCCATCACCTCTGGAACATGACTTTCTAATTATTTTTTGCCATCTTTTTTTTCCTCTTTTCCCTCCTTTTTCTGATTATGACTGATTCAAGTGTACCAAGGAAAATTCTTCCCTTAGCATTCCTGTTGATTTGAAGAGGTATCTAGTTGATTCCTTTTTTAGTCTTGTATATTTTTCATTCCTTAAAGATAGCTACATTCATTGAACTCAAAATATCTTATTAGTCTCCATAACTCTTGTTTTACATAAGCCCTAAAATGAAATAATATGTGCATTAGTTATGCTTTGCCATTTACTCAAAGTTTCTATGAAGAAAATGCCACTACTTTTAGTTTTTAATCTTAAGATAACTCATTTTGAAATTCTGTAAAACCTTAATGAATATCCAAATTCATATACATTATTTAAACTATAATTTCCTACACTAAACAGTCATTAGATTAACATACATCTTTAGATTTCTCCCCAGCTGTACCAAATTAGCCTTTCTGAATACTTTTAGTTTATGATTTGAGGCAGTGCATAAAGTATTGCTTTTCTAAGTTGTATTCTAAAGTTAGAGACAGCAATTTGACTTTAAAATGCCATTTAGGATGTTTCTTCCAGTTGGCATTCATGCAAGAAAAACTCAGTTTACCCCCAGAATTACTGAATATTGATACATAGCCCGATCTACTCATTTACAGATGAGGAAAGAGATAAAAAAATTGAACAGTTTCAAAAGAAGCCTATATTTTGAGATATTTTCTCCCTCTTTTCTTCTATTAAGAAAGTGACTGTGATGGAATCCTTTTAGTTTGGACAGTAATTGTCAAGAAAAATACCCAATAATTGAAATGATGGTAATTAAAAATGAAAATATTGTTATAAAGACTTTTTAAAAAAATATGAAATGTTTGAGTGTATAATCCCAGTGGATGTTTGTCAAGGCAGCTCTGACTTTATTTTTCACTGTACTCTTTTATAAAGGTTTCAGTATCTGAAGGACATAACACAGGAGAAGCATTTTCACCTACCTATCCCAGTAAATGAATCTCTTTTTCTCCTACCTTTCCTTTCTAAGTGTCTAGGTTTAGGCTCTCTCTCTTTTTTTTTCCTGCTTCTCACATTTCTTACAGATTCTTTTCACATCCCTCGCTGTACTCATTTCCTCTCTGACACTTACTTATTTCTCTCCTCTTGGAAGGGAAATGCTGCTGTCATTACTTTTTTTTTTTTTAGATTCCCTTCAGATCTCTCCTTTTGCCAGTTGTCATTCAGTTCCTAGTTTGGTAGGAACAGGCTGATGGCAGTATCTCTTTTCCCTGTTTAATGTTGCTCACAATACTGCTTACATAGTAATAATGATAGGTATATTATGTTTATAAATTACTGTTCATCTTGTGATTTGAATGTATTTTATGCTCAAGAATACATTAGCAGTCTCAATTTTCTCATAATGTGTTGAATCAGTTCATGTTCTCAATGAAAGAAGAAACAAAGACATAAAGAAGACAGAATTTAGGTTGGACATTATCTAACAGGGTGATGCTGGGACTAAATCCAGTGGAATAGTTTTTTAACAATAAGATGAAATGTATGTCAAAATTTTAGTTTATTTCACAAAATTTAATAAAATGATACTAAATGGAATAAAATTATTGGGATTTTAATTTTATGCCAAGAAATTATACTTTGAATTTCCATTATTCTCTTAGCCTTTCTATATTTAGACAAGGTGTTTTGAGGGTAGAGTAGATCACATTCTTTTACTTGCCTCTGCCCAGAGTAGGTTTGGTCTAGTCCTTTTTTGGCTTATTACATTGTCCTATAGATTTGCATTTCAGCCTTTTATTTCAAGCTGTGTCCTGATGATGATATATAACAAAAGAAATCGTAGAAGTTATTAGTCAGGTATCCTGAAAGCAGAATTGGAAATGATCATTATTTGTGCAAATGATTTATTGAAGAGGACATGCAGAAGGAAAGTGAAGGATGAAGGACAGGCCAGGGAAGAAAGCTATGCAACTGCAACATAAGCAAGATGTCAGATGAAAACTAGCCTCTCAGAGGGAGCCTGTGCAGCTGGACTCCCAGAGATTTGGTCTTCTGTGCTCCCTGTCATTCATTTGCTATGGACTGTCTGGGGGTCAGAGAGTGATTTTCCAGGGAAGGCGATTATCTGGGTTCTCTGGAATGCTGTTAACTTCACAGCAGCTGGGGAATCAGAGCCTCCGAATGATGAAGATCGGAATGTGTGTCATTTAGCTTTGTGGTTTGGAGCATAGCAAACCACACAGAGGCTTAAACCTGCAGGATTTCCTTATTTCAGCTTCCTTCAGGCTGGCCATTTGTTGTAGCTCAACTGGACAGTCCTTCAGTACTCAGTGAGCTTTAGCTTCCCTCAGCTGGGCTTGCCCACATGTCTGGGGCCTCAGGTGGGATGACTGGGCAGTTGAAAAGGTTTTGACCTCTCTTCATGTCATTTGTCATCACCTGTCACCGGACCTGCAGACTGTGACACCCAGGGCAAATCCAGTTTGCTGCTTGTTTTTGTAAATAAAGTTTTTTGGGGGTACATGTATTTATGAATTTGTCTATACTTGTTTTATCTTTAAATTGCAGAGTTGAGTCATTCTGGCAGGGACTATATGACCTCCAAAGCCTTAAAATACTTGTTTTCAACTCTTCACAGATAGAGAATGTTGGCCTTCTTCCACAGAGATGGCTCAGGCGTGGCTGCGTGGTGGAAGGATTCTCAGTGCAACAGTGGAAGCTGCAAGGTGTGTGAGGCCTAGGTTTGGGACTTTAATAAGGTCACATCTGCCACATTCGGTTACTCAAAGGAAGTCATGAGGCTGGTTCAGATTCAAGGAGTAGAGAAATAGACTTCACCTCTTGAAGAGAGGAATTAAAAAACTGTGCCTGTTTTTGGCTGTCTGCCATGATGGGGCCCCTGGAGACTCTACTGCAGACTTTAACTCTACACTTACATTCTGCAGATTAGGAGACTGAGGCACAGAAAAGTGATACTCATCAAATGTTTTATAATGTGTTAGAAGAATCCAAATTAGAATCTTAGTGCCCTGATCAATATTCTACTATTATTTGAGCTTTGCCATCATGCTTTAACTATATGGACACTATTAGAAGTAATTTTCTTTGGATATTGAATGTTACTTTTCAGGACTTTAACAGAATTGTTTTACAGACACCAAAGAAAAACATAATCAAATTCATACATGAACCTGCTTCCCAGCTGCCTGGATCTATACGCAACTGTTCTTTGTCTTATATTATTTTTAAAGTGTTGCTGTCTTCATTAATACTGTTTAGAGCAACTTGTCTCTATGTTTTTGAGCTGCAAATTACTGTATTGGCCAATTCTGTTTTTTTTTTTATATAAGAAATCTTTATTAAATAGTTAAAGGTAGGCAAAACACTGTGTTATAGGCCATGGGAAATTTTTTTAAAAAGTCAGATTTACAAGGAGTAGGTAGATTTTTGTTCTGGAGAGAGCATCAGATTCCCAAAAGTTATATAACAACTACAATTACAGCAAGGGCAACAGCTGCAAAGATTACACAGCAGTACACAAAATGGTCCTCCTCAATTATCGGATGAACATTTCTGTTTCATAGGATAGAAAATCAGGATAAAATAAGACATAACTTTCTTAAAACACGGGCAGTTATTACTTACCTTAAAATCCCAGTATACTTCTTTGTGTGTATTTAAGTTCTTGATAAATGATTTAAGAAGAATACCTTTCAGGTTATCTATACTTTAATTTTCATCTTTCACAGAATCTAGAAAGTGATTGGGTCTTCATAGATCCTGTTAGCCAATGAAATTCACTAACCTGAGCAGGGAGAAAGCCCATCTCTCCTCCTTTATTCTTTCTTATGTTTCTACATTATTTTTTAAATTACTTATTGAAATTAATCTCTTGGGATCAATGGACCTTTCTTTTTTCCTGTTCTAATTTACTTTTCCATATGATTTTGAAGGTGTATTGAAGAATGCAATACAGGTATTTTTTTCCCGTGTATTTTCAACATTCTAACCATGGAATGAAGAGAGCCTAAGATGCTAAAAACATTAGCTTGCAAGTTTTTTCTTACACTCTTCACATTAAGCCTGTGATAAAAGGCCCACTTGAGGGCTGTGTTCAGTGCCTAAAGTGAATGTTTTAAATTTAATGATACAATCAAAATCATTTTTCCCTGGTAACTACTATTGTGCTCATTTGAATGGATTCCAGCACAGTTTCTTTTTTTGCATTATGCTTTGTTTATAAATATAAGTGAGATGGTTGAGTTCATGTATAACAAGTATCCAGCTAATACAGAAATTTACTTTGCCCATTATTTATCTCTGTCAGGATGAATATCTGCCTCTTTCCCATCTTTGGTTCAAGCCATTATTATAATAATGTTAGTTCTGCATTGTAAAAATTCCACGTGGAGTTGCAGAAAATTGCTTAGAAGTACTTTATACCACAAGGTTAAATCTCAAAAGAATTTTGGTCTTGCAAGTAGTAAGCTAAATTGCTTCTAGCAACATTATATCAATTAGTGTGAGGTCAAACTACCTCCTTTTCTTTGTGCTCAATTCCAAATACCTCAGCAAGTGATTTTGGCTGTGCCAACCACTAGCTCATTTGAATGGGAGAGGTTGAATGGACTCAAAACACTTGCTATTCTGAAATAGCTGCTTAGTAACAAATTTGACTGTTTTAAAATCAGTTTTCAGAATCCCTTTTAACAATTAATCAACTCTTTAAAGGACTGCCTTCTAACTGCATATGTACCATCTTTTCCCATGTCCCTTAGCTACTTTCATACTCGGCATAGGATGGAATTAGCCAGGATCTAGAGACAGATCTAGACTTAAATGATTTCCTGCTTCTCAGTGGTGATTGTACTTTTGTTTTCTTCTTTCTTGTCAAAAGGTCAACAAAGGAATCAGAATTTAGGGAGAAGGGGAAGGGAAGATGATAGGTAGACAGCAAGCTCACCTCCTTGCTTGGGAACTCTGATGGCCCTCATGCTCCAGCCTGTGTGCTGCTCACTCTGCCCTGAGACACTCCACAGGGACTCTGGGTGGAGCTGTCTTGGGCCCACTTGTGAAATGGGAACTGTGGTTCCGTTGTACAAACTGAAGCATTCTTGCTTTGGAGTAGTTGAAAGATTAAATGAGCTTTAGGTCATGAATGGAATTCTTTTGGTATAAAATCTACATGCCTCTTATAACAGTTGCGTCATAAGAATTTCTAAAACATGTTAACAAGAGTGGAAGTATCAGTTTTCAAAGTTACATAAAGAAAGTACAATAATAGTTCATCTCTATCCCCAAAAATCCAAAATCCATAATTCTGTAATCTTCAAAATCTTCATCCTTCATATTGGGTTCTACTATGATGACACAAGAGGAAAACTTCATATCATGAAACTTTATAAACAAAATCATTAAAAATAAGATATAAAAATAAGATATAATAGGGTATGTGTGAAAGGTATATATGAGACATTAAATTTTGGTTTAGACTTGGGTTCTGGCTCTAAGATCTCTCTCTCTCTCTCAATATAGAGATAGTGACAGAGATAGAGACAGAGATATATCTCTATATCTGAAAAATCTGAAATACTTCTGATCTTATATATTTCAGGTAAAGGCATTCAATCTGTAATCGGTATTTGGATTACAAAAGTACAATAATAGAGGAAATGTTAAATTTAGTAAAGATTGCACAATTATATAAAAAACTTTGGGATCTTTTGAGAACATGTCCCTCTTCTTTAACTTACTAGTACATAAATTACATTCAGAAATTTTTTCCTTTTATCTTTTCTATCCTTTCCAAAAATTATTAATTCAGGATGACTTTATTTCTTATTCTAGAAAATAATTTTCTGTCAAGAACTGAGAATCCAAAAGAATTGAAAATTGACATTTACATTAATATGTATAAATGAATGTGAAAATTGACTGTCTCTTTATCAAATAGCTGGTCTTTCACAGTTTTGACTTTCATTAACTCCTGCACTTTATTTTGATATCTTTCTAAACACCAAGGGAAAACTTTTTCTTTCTTTTTTTTTGCTCCCGGGGATCGAACTCTGGCCCTTGTGCTTGTGAAGCAGGCAGTGGAACCACTGAGCCAAATCCCGGCCCTGAAAACATGTTTTATTAATACACTTTTCAAGAAGAAGCAGAGAGGAAAATATGAAGAAACTTCAGAAACCACAATAAATATTGATTGTATCAATAGGGGTTTATTGTCACTACTTCCTGTTTGTCGTTGTGGGGAGTTATACTAAAATCAGTTTGTGTAAAGAGTATGCCACCATGCCCTGAAGCTGGTTTGTAGTATTTAAGAGCCCAGGTCTCTTTTTGCCTCCTAAAATTCATCTTCAAAGCTTTGATGCAGTTACAGGATATTAGTTGATACTACAATTCGAGTTGCCATTTCTGTAACCAGTACTGGAGGACAGTGCTAGGACATATTCAGTCTAAAATAAATTTGGATTTCTCTGTTGGGCATTAGATGGCAGTATTAATCAAGACATTCAGAGCTTATGCTGCAGAAATTTCTAAAGGTACTCATAATTCTAAGATTATTTCATCAAATAGTTACTTATTCTGCATTTTCTACTTCTGAAAAGAGAAAGGAAAAATGTATTGCACGTTTTGTAATCTCTTGTATCTCGGATTTATTCTTGTTTTAGGAAAGCTGCTGGAAGACAAATGACTTCATGTCCAGTTATTTCTAATGTTGTGTCCAAAATACTTCATTTGCAATTTTTAGCTTTTCTCTTTTTATGGACAAAAATGTACATGTGTCAATGAGTGTAATTACAAAGTTTGAGAATGGACAATAATAGTTATATAACTATGGGTTTACAGTGCAATTCCAGAGGAAGCAGGCACTAAAATCCCAGCTCAGGCCACTCACCAGCCATGTCCACGAAAATCAGTTTAACTTCTCTCTGCCTAAGATTCCTTTTCAGGAACGTGGAAGTAATACTGATTTCTGCTTTATAGTCTTGCTGTCAAAAGTTTAGCTGAGTTATGTAGAAAGTGCTTAGAACAGTGGTGAGCATATTGCAAGAAGTATAGAAATGTTTTTTGTTTACTAGGGAAGGACCAAGAAGGGGTCACCATGGTGTCTGTAATAATACCCCTTCGGAATGTGTTTCTATTTTCAGCATATAAAATATTAGGAATTGAATTCATAAAAGTTGAAGCCTCTTAGCTTCTGTCGCCAGGTCAGCTGATGTTCAGTGGAGCTAGATAGACAGGGGGCATGGTGGCTTACTTGGCCACACAATATGGGATTCTTTCCAGCAGTGACCAAACTCACAGGTGACGTTCCCAACCAGAAATATTAGGGAATCAGGTTCCCTCCATTCCTGCATGTGAGCAGAGCTCAGAGCTCAGGGCACAGATCTGGCTGCACTGAGAAGTGTCAGGCTCAGAGCCCTCAGAGAGGAGCGGGAAGCTGGGATGCTCACATACAGAGAGAGACCATTTTCTGGGACGTGAGTAATCTTTGGCGTGCATTCAGAAGAGCACTTTGGAGGAGAATTTGAAGATCATTTACCATGGTAGACAGTGACGGATATTGAAATGTGAACTTTTGAGATATTGCAGATAACATCTGAGAATTTTCAACCTTGATGTTGGAAAGCGTTTAACCCCCATGGACAACGGAATAAGTACATTGTGAGGGACCCAGAATATGGTAAGTGGAACCCAGAAATCAGAAGAAAACAATTACTCAGATCTTTAGCATCATGCATGGTCAAAGGTTTTGACCAATCTTCTGTGAGAAGAAATATATATTTTTTTATGATTTGCATTATAAAAATAGTCCCAAGTTTAAAAGTTAGGGGCTTGTCAAGCACTGCATTATTTCATTTAATCCACAGTCATTTTAAGATATTTTTCCTACTCTGTTCCTTTGAATAAAATTGAAATCAAGTGATTTCCGTGTCAAGTTACAGAATTAAGTAATTCAGCAGCAGTATTTAAGTAACTGATTAGGAAAGCTGAATGTAAATCTTTTACTGTGTGGATTCAGTCATTCTTAAAGAAATCTTTCATAGATTCATAAAACTCCTAGCTACATAACTCTTCTAGATACTTTTCTAGAAACCTTTGAATCATTACAAAACAATAGGACTGAAATGATTTTGTCCGTTCATCTCAGTAAAAATACTGGATTCCAGGACAGACAAATAAAAGAAGTGAGTAGCTTTCTTTGTAGAATACCATTTTAATGGGAGCTGTTCCAGTCAGAGGAAGCTGGTTGTATGTATACATGCATTACATGTATACATTACTCATCCATACCTTTATACTCATATGCTAATGGATTTATTAATATATATGGGTCTTGCTTTCTTTATGTCAACGGATCAAATTGAAGTATAGGATAACTTTCATCATTTGAAAGCTGAGATTTTAGGAGGTTTAGAAATAAGTTAGTGCTTATGTCTATGAACTTTGGTGTTTAAATTTGGCCTTGTCTGCTTTTGTTACTCCTTTCCACCCATATTATCT
Organism: Fukomys damarensis; assembly: GCF_012274545.1. Taxonomy (NCBI): domain Eukaryota; kingdom Metazoa; phylum Chordata; class Mammalia; order Rodentia; family Bathyergidae; genus Fukomys; species Fukomys damarensis. The sequence goes on along the minus strand of NW_022900918.1, from coordinate 26,045,732 downwards.
AAAGGAACATAACATCAGATTCTAATGTTAATGTCTATTAATGGAATTCAGGTTTTACTTAACCATTCTCAAATTAATATTTATAAATAGGCACCTCATTTAACATAATTTTTAAAGAATTCTAAGCCATCAAAATGAAAATATTTTAAATGTCCCTGGCATCTCCTTTCCTCTTGTTCCATGGAATTTATCATTATCTTGCAATGAAGCTGACAATTATGTTTTTCTCCTGTCCATCTAACAACAACAAAAAAAATCATCTGCCACTGTGGCTGGATATAATGTCTGAAACCACTGTTAACAAGGTCCATTAGGGTTTACAGCTCTGCCACTTTCCTTCATGGTTTGCAAAGCATTTTAGTTCAGACTGAGTTATTTTTTCATAGCCACCAGTTTTCTATTGTGTGGCTGTCTCTGAGACATTGAAGACTCCAACAGGAGCACTGGTGTCCTCATGAGCAAACGAGCCTTCCTAACCTAAAGTCAAAATGGTGTCCAAGAGGATGATGTCCACTTTCCACCACACAGTCCAAAAGTTTCATTTGTTTTTCCTATCATACAATTCTGTCTTTCCTTAACAATCCTGACTCTGTTGCCACTTCAGATCCTGTATGTATACCTGCAAATGCTTCTTGAAGGAACATATACATGCATTGTAAAATATGATATGCACGGAGATAGATCTGGGTTAAGTGTGTTATTTATGAAGTTCATCTGCATACTCACAGTGAGATGCAAAAGCTAAGTCCAAGAAATCTGCTGTACAGCCTGGCAACTAGAGTTAATAATGACATTGCATAAATGTTCTCACTACAAAAGTGCCAAGCTTTGAGGTAATACATTTGTGAATTAGCTGGATTTAACAATGTCACAGAGTATATATACTTTAAACATTATGTTGGGCATGATAAGTATGTATAATTTTTTATATCAATTGAACAAATTAAATAAATGTTGAAAAATTCAACTGTTAAATGAGTAAAATACTACTTAGGATCCAAGGTGTCAGCCAGAGACAGGACAAGAGTGTGGTAAGAGAGTGGCCTGCAGAGAAGACTCTGGCGGGGTGCTGAGAGTAAGGGCCTCCCTGCGTTTTGTGTCCAAGGGGCCCCTCTGGCCTTCCCTAGATCCATGTGCCTAGTGCCAATGTAGATGAGGGGACTGAGGTTTTATGTTCATGGAATAAGTTAGTCTGCTGCAGTTTCATGGATCCTGGCAGAAGACAAAAAGGTTCCTGGGTCAGGTTAAGTACCTAGGCATATCAAGGAGTCTGAGTTTCATATTTGAGTTAGTGCCACTTGCCACCCTCACTGCTCTGTGATGATGTGCAGTCCAAGAGGATGTTGTGTACTGAATGGATTACAGCACAGCTTAGGAATCTCAAGTTTAAAAAATCCAGGTATGTTATAGTAAAGTATAAAAACCCTGTATCTTCGTCTTAGAATAAGGTATCTTTTTTAAGTATTACTGATCAGTAAAAACAACAAAAATTAACCAAACAAATAACAACAAAACCCTGCCCTCTGCTCTGGAAGGAAAAGCCACCTGTATCTTTCAAGGCTGTGCACTTGAAGATCTGGAGAAAAAGCTGATTGACTGCTTGTAAAGTGTGTGTAGCCATGAGAGATGCATAGAGAATTAGCTACTGATGCAATATTTCATATGATCAAATAAAGCAATATTGATAACGCATTCAGTCCAGATTGGGGAGCACAGAAGGAGCTCAATAAATGTTAGCTTGTGGTTTATTCCTTCGTACCCCTCTGAAGCATGCAAGGATATTACTAACCCACAGTTGGGGGTTAATTGAAGGTAGCAACTGCAATTTGTTGCTCCTACTATGAAAAAATATTTTCAGATGGTTTCTGACTACTGTATATCTGCAGATGAATCCAATCAAAGTCAAATCATGCTTTCTACCCAGTGCTGCTGGGTTCCTTGTGAATTGCTGATATTCTCCACTTCAGGCCTAGGCCAATATAGATACAAAATCAATCCTTTCCAAAGCAGGTCATGGCCTTCCAGGCTTGCTAATGCAGATCTAGTCACCTGTATCAGTGACTGATGGATGACTGGTCAACCTATTTATTTTTCTTATCCTCTTCCCACACTGCTCTGTGTAGCATAGCATTGACTGCTGCCACTTGTATTTCCCCAGCTCCCTTGTCAACCAGCTTCCTGTTAGGTTTGGCTAGTGAGAGACCAAGAGATGGGAGGGAGCAGGAGAGTAGGACCTAGGAAAGTTCTCTCCCTTACACTAGTTGAATTTTAGTTGGATTTCTGACCATAGTTGCCTCGCCTCATGACTCTAGCTTTCCTAAGCCTCACCTCACATTCTGTGGACACTCCATCTCTTTGGCTTTTAACAAGTCTCTTCCTTACATTTTTCCAGGCATGCAGATGGTAGTATCTTCCTGTTATTACCTCTGTTGCTTCCCTAATTCCACACTTGTACCTTTTGCCCTGTAGAATTGATAAGGATTCTGTTTCTCGACTGGTCATTTACTATTAGAATAGGACACCCGTATATCTTCCCAGTGGTATCTTTCTCTTAGTGTCCTCTAAGGTAGTCCCATATACTGACTATGATTCCATCTTGAATTTTTTATTGGTTTGGTAGTTTTTTTGGTTGCAAAAAGTGGAAGAGACTTAGGCCAACTTCAGTAAAAGAATATATTATAGGAATGTTAGGAACTATCACAAAATAGAAGATGAAACATGCAGTTAATGCACCTTACCTACTTTCGTATTCAACTTCCTTAAGAGGATTGACTCAATCTAGTCCCATGGGACTGGTTTTGAGCAAGAAAGCCAAAGCAAGAAAATCCTTCAGCATCAGAATTTTGTCACTTTTTAGCTGAGTTGTATTAAGTAGGGCCAGTCTAAAATGGGAGCTGTGGGGATATTTATAGGATCATCGAAAGGTAGCCCAGAAAGATCCAACTTATAGATAAAATCACCTTTATCCTAATAATAAACACTCCCTGATGACTAGTGTAGCCTTTGGAATTAATAAACGACCATAGAAATATAAGTGTGATATTAGTGGCTGCAAATACCTAAGAAGAGAGACAGTGACAAAGTCTGAAATAGAGAGGTGAATCTGTATTGACCCCAGGGCACATTCTATATTTTTTAAATTAGGTCTATTTTTTTCTTCTGGCAGACTGTTTTCTTGTAGTTTGCCCCTGCCTTGGGATAATGTGACATAATATATGCAGCAAAACAACACGGTTCCCACAGACAAAAGTATTTAATAAGCATTCAAGCAATAATTGTCTATGATACCTTTGCGGTTGGCAAATTTACAGTGTGTTTTACTGTTCAGCAGTATTTTAAATGTTATATTTCAGCATCTTTAAGCATATCAGCCTTGTAGGTCGCTTCAGCCATACTTTTCTGTGTTCATATTCTTTTCATGAAGGAATATTATCATTTGGCAGATTTAAAAGAATACTTTGCCAAATACAGCATCAAGCATATGCTTTCACAATACATGCATGAATGAGATTTCATATAATAGTTACTGACAACTAGATTTACCTAGGAATTACATATCTGACAATGTCGAATTTGTAGGTCTTTAGAAACCACGCTACTGTGAACTAAATTGTGTCCCCCACACCAGTATTCATATGTTGATGCTCTAACTCTTTTATATTATGGGAGACAATTTCATTGATTATGCCCAAAGCAGGCTGTAAGCAATGCAGGCTATAAAGACTTAACTCCAGAACTGGCTTGTTTTGAAAAGTGGATCCCACCAAAGCCTACGAGGTAACATGGCAACCCAGATTATAGTGACTGTCACCCAAACTCCATTTCCAAAATTTGGAATGTTTTGTTGCTTCTAAGTCTTGCCTGCATCAGCAACATATCCCTAGCAACCACACGTAGCCCTCTCACCCTAATCTATGATGTCACCAATCAATATCAGTGGCTTTGGCTGGCCAGGGTCTTCTGCTGCTTGGTCAGCATCGGCCATCTTGGCTCCCCATGTCTCTCTTTAATTCTTCTCACCCTGTGCCATAGCACTGAGCAGGAGATTGGAATCCTTTCAAGGGGGTCTCCCATATAATTTTGGGTATGGGACCTTTATAGAGATAATTAAGGTAAAATGAAGACATAATGATAGAACCCTGATCTGGTTGCATGAGTACTCTTTAAAATAATCTTTCTCTCCCGCCTCCATTCCTTCTCTCTTTCTCTCTCCCTACTTCCTCCTCCCTCCTCCCTTCCTCTCCCTGTCCTCTCCTTCCCTCTTCTGCCTCCCTTTCCCTCTATCATCTATCAACTGAGCTACCACAAGGAGGAAGCCAGGACCCTCAGCAGAACCTAGCCATGCCGACTGTGTAAAGGCAGCCAGAACTGAGTAGTACTCCAAGTTTCGTTGAAGTAGCTTATGCTGATGTTGCTACATCTGTTCTCAATTTAATGGCAAGTGAGGTGTGTGAAATATGTTATAAGAAGGCGTAAAACATAATAATTCCAGTGGGACAGAATTTGAGGAGATAAACATTTGTTTGCAAGTGGATGACATTTTTTCTTTTTCAGAAAAAGATTGATCAAACCTAAAATGATTTCCTTTCCCCAAAATTACAATATAGTAATTTTGGCAAAAAAAATTAGTTTATTAAAACACATAATACTGTGCTGAAATGCAACAATTTATCATTAACTCTGGATTAAAAGAATCACATATTTTTAAACAGATTGAAGGCTAAATGGAGAGCAACTTGTGAACGTATCTGTTACTTAGGATTTTTTCTTTTAATAGAATTCATTTTAGCCTCACCACAGCCAAGTAGTATTAGTAGTGCCTGCCATCCAGGGTCTAGAAATAGCATCATTCCATTGAAACGTATGCTATCATTCTAGTCTTTGAAATTGAAATCTACATGTACACATTTAGTTTGCTAAGCTTTTGAATAATGGTGAACAGAGAGGTGACCCTCATTAGATGAAAAAATAACTCTAACATTAACCAGTGATGAGCTTTTCCATCATAATATTTATTTTGAGTGATCAAAGATTTATCTAATTTTATGAAAGGAAACCTCCATTACATTAAAGATGGAGATTTCTTTTAAGAGCAAATAATATATAATGTTCTCAATTTTGGGTTTCTCAGAGACTTTTTATTTTCTTAGCCTCCTACTTATCTGACAGTTGGCAGAGTTATCCTGAATACCTAACCTTGCATATTTGCAGAAAGTTTGTACTGTGTCTTAGAGAATCTCCACACACAGCCATTTTTAAACACTTACTGAGTATACACACAGTGTGTGCCTGTCATTCTACTTCAGGTTGAATCTATTGAAAAGATAAATAAGTTCTCTATTTTCTGTCCTCCTAGAGCTAAAGGGCTGCTAGGGAAAGCATGACTACACAACAGCCTTGACTAGAGAGACAGCATCTGGGTATGGGTGGAAGATGGAATGAACTTGCTTTAGACCCTACCTGGGACACTCCTGTGACTCAATATGTCATATCCAAAACACCTCACCTATACCTGTTTCTTTTTCTTTTTATTGAGTTTATTAATACATTCTAGGTATACAGTACAGTTACATTCATTACTGGGATCTTGTACCTTTATATACCTTTTTTTTTAATGACAACAATAATTCTCATCCTCCAAAAAAAGAAGTTTTTGTTTTTGTTTTTAAAAGTGTCTTTAACACAACCCTTAAACTTGCATGGTTTCCATGATTGAAAATAAAATATTTCCCAGTCTCAACTCTTGACCCTATCCTATCCTATCCTATCCTAACCTATCCTATCTTTACCTACAGTCCCAACCCCTATTTTACAAGATATCCCAGGTCCATTATGCTGTCAGTGTCTGGTGGGATAATAGACCTCACGGCCCAGCAGTCTAGAAGTTGTATTTTTCTGAAAGGGGACATAAATATTTTAGGCATCGTGGGCTGAACAGGTCTGTTGTACAACTGTATTCACTGTTTGCTTAAAATACTCTAAAAATATTTAATATAAATTAGTATTTGATATAAATTTATATTTTATTTTTCACCCTCTGAGTGATACGAACCAGCCCACTGTCAGTGGTTTACAGATACATATTACCGTGCCTTAGAATGATCTGGAGGGTTTGTTGAAAACTGATCACTTAAGGGCCAGGGAATTAGCTCAGTGGCTCTGCCTGCTGAGATTGACCTGCCCCACACCAAAACAAACAAACAACAACAAGAACAACAAAAACCCTCAGTTAAACAGGCTGATTAGTACTTGGTTCAGTCACTGCACTGGGACCTGAGAATGTACATTTCAAACAAACTCATCGGTTATAGTGAAACTGCCTATCCTGGCGCTGTTTGTAATCCCAGTAGTGTTTTAGAATCACCTAAGGAATTAAAAAAAAAAAAAATCAAAACAAAACCAATTAAATTATGTCCAGGCTTCATCCCAGAGTCTAAGGGTGGATTTTACATGTTCAAACAGCTGATGCCTAAGCCTTTCCCTAGTGCGTTGGATGCACATGTGTGACGTATGCACACACACACACACACACACACACACACACACCCTCCTACACATTTCCTCATTGAATACCATACACAATCCATACTGGATGCAAGTGCTCTACAACTTGTTTGAACCCCTCATTCTTCTAAAAGGAAGGAAACCCTTTCCCTAGGAACTTAGCCCTCTGCTAGGTAATGTAAGCTGATTGATACTTTGAAGCTATGTGCAGCATTTTAACTTCTATTTTTATTCCCTTCCACACAGAGATCTCCACCAACAAAAACCTCAGGGTCTTAAATGGTCCTCAGGAGAAATAAATGCAATTGTTACAATGCAGATTTGAAGATTCTGTGATTATGAGAAGGAACCCAGACCTAAAGGAAAGAAAAATATTCAGTGTGAAATCTGCTGGGCAACATGTTAGAAATCTACACTGTATTTGTTTGAAGTGGACTTAGGCACTGAGGACATGGGAGAGGGGAGAGAGATCAGGTGGGGAGGAAAAGACAAGTGCCTACCAAAGCCAAGAGGGGGAAGCAGGTGTGGATTAAGTGGAGGTGAAACTCTCATGGTCCGCTCGCCTATAGGCCCCGGGAAATGGGGCAGAGTAGTCACCCACCCTTTGATGAAGAAGAACGCATCACCTAAGACCACGACGGAGAGCCACCGGCTCCCAAGAGGTTCAGTACATGGATACACGGATGTATGTGTGCGGGGACGTGGCGGGGGAGGGAAGAGGGAGAAGGAGAGGGAGAAGGAAAGGAAAGGGAGCTGGGGCTCTGGGCAGGAGAGGCGGGAGGATCCACGGTGAGGTCCCCAACGCCCCGTGCCCTGCCCACTCCCCTGGGCCCGCTGCCCACTCTGAGAGGAGCCGGGACTCAGGTGCAGGAGGCCAGGCCCAGGCCTCCGCTGAACGGGACTGACCGTCGTGTCCAGGGCTCCCGCAGGACTCCCCCTGGAGAAGGCAAGGAAATGGACTCCTAGGGTTCTCTCTCTTTTTCTTTCTTCTAGATTGCCCTGGAGGAGCCTGGCTTGCTCGTTACTGTCTAGGACCGGGGCTGGGGTTAGCCTGGAAGGGTGCGCTCGTGTGTGTGTGTGTGTGTGTGTGTGTGTGTGTGTGTGTGTGTGTGTGTGTGTGTGTGTGTGTGTGTGTGTGTGTGTGTGTGTGTGTGTGTGTGTGTGTGTGTGTGTGTGTGTGTGTGTGTGTGTGTGTCAGGGATGGCTCACACCCAAGGGTCCAGGAAGGCTGCATATGTGTGATCTGTCAGGGGCTCCTGGGATGGCCCTGGTCCCTTGCTCCTTGCTGTGCTGCCGGGAGTGAAACCAGAGCCCTTAAATTACAGAAAACTTGATTGGCCAACTCTTGGGAAAGATCCTGGGCCGGAGTTGGGTGGAACTGATCGTAACTTCAGCGCAGAGGAAACTGTCACTCCATTACCTCTGTAACTAGGGCAGCAGATCTCTGCAGGATGGAAAGCAAACAGGATATTTAGGATTAGGGCAGCCAGTTTAGGGTCTCTGATGACCCACCTGACGCATGGTCAGGGCCTAGTCTTAAGGCCACGTTATTTTTTGAGATGGTGCTGAAAGGGCTGTGTGAAAAGCCTTCCCTCAGTGAGGCCTCATCTCTTCTTCTGGATTTCCTGATGGTACTTCTTGGGTGAAACAGAATTGCTTACTTCCCTTGCATCTTGCTTTACCTTGCCTTGGCAAGGCTCACATGGTGGTGGACCGACTGGCCCAAGGCATGGCTCTCAGACCCCACCTGCACATCAGAATCATGCAGAGGAACTGACAGAACAGCGCTGCGCTTCCTCTATGGCCCTAGCAATTGACTGTTGGTCAGTACTGCAGTTGCATCACAATCACCTCTGGAAGCTTTGAAGCTAAGTCAAACCAGACCCCTACCAACAACAAAAAAAGATATACAAAGGTGCACACCGAAACTCCACTGTTAGATATTCTTCTACCATTGCTGTGGCATGGGAGGCACTTGGCAGTTGATTTGTTTTAAAATCATCTTTGGTATCACCTTCAGGTGATTTTAGTCTGCTGCCAGGGCTGAGAACCATGCCACAGAGTTGGCGGTTGTCACTGTTCTAACCAACCACCTGTTTCATTTCAGCATGCGGCTAGTAGGTGCACCCATCGGGTACAAAAGAGGGGTCAGCAGGCCCACCCACTACTTGAGTAGCAAGGTGGTTGGTGCATAGTGAGGCTTCAGTGTTTATGCTGGGAAAAGGACGAATGGGACAGGTGCAGTTCATTTGGGGAGATACTGTGAAAAGAAGGAAGTCAGTCCTGCAGGCACATGGTTCGAATAGTGGCAAAACGGAGGTCATACAAAAAGTGGTGGCCTACTTACCAGTGATGTTCTTGTGGAGGCCTGGACTATCCCACCTGCATTAGCCAAAACCTTTGTGTGCGGAATCTGATTCAGTTTCAGCAATTGAAAGCTATTATCTGATAGCAGGTGGGGTTTTTTTTTTCTACCATCTTATGTGCTTAGCTATTTGTAAAGAATGAAGGAAGGATTTTCTAGAGTCCAGGGTATGAACAGCAAAAGGGATGGGTAAGTCCAGGCATGACTGAAGGTAGGTCTGGTGAACCACTGGGGTGGTTTAAACCCAGGGATGTGTGACTGTAGGGAAGAGACTCTCTGACGAGGAGCAGGGACTCTAAGGCAGGAGTTCCCTAACCCCAGTTTGCATTCAGCCTGATCAAATGTGCACTGTCTCCCGCTGGAGGACCGCACTTCTTTACCATTCTGATCGTTAAAGTGCAGCTCCTTCTTTCATTTTGACTTGAAACTTTGAATCGCTGCTAAAGTTAAACATCTTTGTATATTCCGCATTTTAAGTCTTTATTCTTTTCCTGATTATTCCAATCCTTTGCTCATTTTCATGTTGCTGTGCTTGTTCCCAAAGAAAGTTGTAAGAATGTTGTGCATCCTAAGGGAATTGGTATCATTTGTGTATATTTTCTCATTCTTTGCCATTTTTCTTTGAATTAAAACATTTTTGGTAATGAAGTTTTAACCTATATGTCTATTACTCTTTTTATCCTTTGGGGAGTTCCTTTTTGTCATTCACAGAAAACCATTTACCATTTTATATTTAGAAGAGTACTGTGAACATTATTTATTTATTTATTTTTTCATTTAAAGCTGCTTTTTTTGTCCTAGAAATAATTTGCTATAGGATATAAGGTAAAGTTGATCTTGGCTCCTTTGTTTCAAGTAGAACTGATTGTCCTAGCACCATTTTTATTGACAGCTTGTCCTTTTTCTTGATTTGGGATGATGCCTTAACTTAAAAATATATCCATATTATCTTATTTTCATTGCTACAACAAAATACCAAAAGCTGAGTGTTTCGTAAAGAAAAGAGGCTTATTTAGCTCATACTTATAGAGGTCAAAAGTCCAAGACTGGGCAGATTTTGTGTCACATTCTAACTGATGGTGCCCTAGCTGGAGCATATAAGAGTGAGGGTCATCAGATGGTGAGAGAGAAAGACAGGGAGTGGGCAGAGACCAGGCTTGCTCTTTAATGGCAACTTGCTTTTGTGAGAGCTCACTCAGGGTCCTCTGAGAATGACATTGATCCCTTCTGTGGGCAGCACTCCAGTGACCCAATTACTTTGCGCTAAACTTCACCTCTTAAAGCTCCTAGCAGTACCTACACCAAGGACCAAGCTACCAGCATGTGGAACTTCAGCAGGGACTGACCGCCTCCACTCCGTAGCCATCTGTGAATCTATCTATCTATCTATCTATCTATCTATCTATCTATCTATCTATCTATCTATCTATCTTTTTGTCTTGTGTATCCATCTCTGTGGTTCCTGGCCAGTATATCCCTTTCAAAAATTACCACAGAATTTTAAAGAAGCAATGTACTCTTTCAAAAGGCAAGGGCCTCTTTATTATTCTTATTTTGAAAATTTTGTCTACTTTACCTCATTTATTCTTCCAAAAATTGCTTGTCATATTCCCCCCATGTGACAATGTGGATAAATTGCAGATGTTCAAAGGTTTCATTCAGAGAGACAGAATATCTTCAACATAAACACATCACTGGAAAAATACAACTTATGTGAGCTTAACAAACACAAATAGTATTTGTTTTATTTTAGTGCAAGATGGAAAGATGCTGAATATTCAAAGCAGCCTTTTAAGTAGTAAGTTAGTTTGAAGTTAATTGGCTCACTGACAAACGTGGTTTTATAAGTTATGCAGGGTTTATTATTTGGGAAAAAGCTACCAAGAAACGGAGCCTTGAAGAGCATAGATGGTGATTTCTTTCTCATGTGATATATGCAGGACAGTAGAGCAACTGTACTCCTTGAAGTTATTTGGTACCTGGGAATCTGCTAATTTCGTCCTCCTGGGTAATCAGGAAGTGAACTGCTGACATGTCTGGCTTGCAGCAGGAGGGAAGGGGAGAGAAAGCACAGAATAGTTATATGTGTGTTTTTAAAGCCTAGCCTTATTTCATAGTGAAGCTTATTTTACTTTCATCCATCACTTCTGCCTGCATTCCCTGCAAAAGCATTCAGGAAATAACTTAGGAAATACAGGTCCTGATTGTTAGGGGAGATGCCTAGCTGAAGTGTCTATATGGTGAAGACAGATTAGACTTTGTTAATCAGCCACAGGTCAGAAAGGGACATAGTGTGTCACTGTGTCATCACTAGAAGAAGCATGTGAGTGTAGTAGAGTCTGACTGTTTTAGCTCCTTTCTTCCTATCATCCCAGTCACTGCTGTAAGGAGCAAAAGCCAGTTCCTTATTTTTGCCATGTTAGCCTTTGATGCCCTCTTCTTACAGGAGCAATCGCGGGAGCATCTCTACAACAAGCTTGCAGTGAGCAGTAAAAATGGCCAGGAGTAGTATGGGGTGATGGCTTCCATGTCTCCAGAAAGCTCACAGCCAAACCAGTGCAATCCCTGTAGCTGGTGGAGTGCCTGTGAGGAGTCTGTCTGTCTGCCATTTCTGAACTCCTTTTCTCGATCGTATTCCCATGTCTGCTGCTGTTCCTACTGATGACTGTGTGTATCGGGACAGGACATAGGAATTATAGGAGCAACAGCCATATGCTGAAGGCTCAGTCCATTTTTTTAGGTTAATACACCTTGTGTACCAATAGGCAATGTTTTGGTTAATTGTAATACATTTCCTTTTGTATGATAGATGAGATGCTTGCTTTTATATTTGATAAACTCATATTGCAAAAAGCAAACTCATGTAGTCTAGAGCTAAGCAAGAAGGTCATAAACTAAGATTTAAACCTCATCAGTTATCAGCCATGCCAATGCTGAATATAGATTTGAACTTCATTTTTATTCATTAGAAGTACTGCATTTACTGTTATTTTTACAAGCAAGGATTTACAGCAGTTTAGGTATACAATGTTTTCACGAGGCTCTAGCAAAATTATGTTGGCTGCTGTGTGAAAATTTTTTCAAGTATTCTAAAATTAAAGCTATTTTGTGACAGCCTTCACATCTCTCCCCACACTGGAGAGTCATTCTAATGTATTTTTCTGTCATTTAACGAAGCCAGTTGCAATTTAGGGTGTACTTATTCCAATTAACTCAGGTATCCTAGATTCCTTAAAGAGTGAGAGCCTTGGTCTGACAGTAAGAAAATAAAGTTTGACCTCTGTAGGTTTATTTTTTGGGGGGTAGCAGTGAAGCACAAGCTATTTTGATTTTCTCTGTTGAAACGATTTTACTTTCTTTCACCTTGGGCTTATGTCTCTGATGAAAAATCCCCCTCTCTCTTTAGACCGATGGATTTCTGGGAACTGAAGAAAACTGCCTGATGTTCCCTATTTACTGGTAATAGAAAATCAAACCTGTGTTCAGTTTGCTGATGGGATTGGAGGAAATTTCCCTGAAGAGGCTAAACCAGGGATAAGATATCAAAACATCAACTGAAAACCAGAGTTAGAGATTAAATGGCTCTGTATTTGCCTTTGAGAGTATCCATTGCCATGTTCAAATACTATTTTTCTTGAAGATTTAGTATGGCTAAACCGCTTTGTAAGTGTGTGTGTGTGTGTGTGTGTGTGTGTGTGTGTGTGTGTGTGTGTGTATGTATGTGTATTGACCTGCCACATAGAATCCCTGGTGCTCTAACACCACTTTTGTTGTACATTTCTTTGCTTCAAAAATGTACAGATGTTCCCTTGAGTCATTTGATTTCTGTCTCTTCAGGTGTACAGAATTGTGCCCTATCTGATCTCTGTGTCCTTTCCCTGAAGCTCCCTATCAAACTCTGTTCTATTAAATAAACTTCTTCACTGCTCTCTGAAAACGTCATGCCAGTTTCTCTTCCTGCCAGAAATCTGATACAAAATTACGTTGACTTCTCTAATAAATGAATGAAAGAATTTTTGACTTAAGTGCTTTGCTCAGGCCAATTCCTACATTTGGTCTTCTTTTATTAAGTACCAAATCCTTAGTGTCCATCTTTACTTCTCTGCCCTGAGGAAGCCTTCCTTGATTGCTGTCGAAATCTTTTCTTTCCCTGTAGCCTTTATCTGGAGACATTTATTGTACATTTTGGTACTTAATTTTATGTTTACTTTAGCACTTTATTGCACAGTTTCTTATATACTTTAAGTCCTTGTTTCACAGTTTTAATTACACAAAAAATGTTAAAATGTTGGTAGGCTGTTTCTTTTTCTTTTGTGTCTTCTGAGGAACTTAGCACTCACTATCAAGCATATAATATAACTTAGAATAAGTACTTTGAGAATTGGAATGAATAGTTCTGATTAATCTCTTTAATGTGAACAGTTTTTGCTGTTGCTACCATGGAATTCAGTATGTGCCTCTAAATCAGTGCCATTTAACTAATAAATCTCATTCTGTGTACAGTACATGCTTGTACACATGTGTATCGCAGGACTAGTGGTCTACTGGAAGATAAGTTTCAGGTGGTTTGTGATCCTATGGAAAATAAGTAAATAAAAAGGAAGTAATTCGCTGAACTTTCTACTTGCCCTCTTTCTGAATTGGGGCATGCGGTGGGCAACATAAACAGCAGTGACTGCCCTTACTTCCTCAGTCCTGGGATGAGGATGTGAAGCTAAAAGTCCTTCTGCACTTAATGACTTCTTTGTCATTCATGAACCGTGTGACTTTGAACAAGTTCTCTGAGCCTTGATTTCTGCCTTCTAAAACAAAGATAATCTTGGCATCCGTTCAAGGCCACTCTTGGGAGTAGCAGTAATACCTACAGTAGTCATCATTAATTAGGAGTACTATGTACCTGGCAGTATGTGCTGTACATAAATTATCTCCTTTAATTGTTGCAACATTTTTGGCAAATGTCACTAGATGCTCAGTAACAGTGCCTGTCATATTTCATACACTGGGTCACACACACACTGAGTCAGTTTGGAGATTGCCAAATACTCTTTATTCCCTAGAGTTGGCAGACAGGTCTAGTAAGGTCAGGGCCTAGAACCAGGGCTGGTATAATAGTTGCTCTGAGTAGAGGCCAAAAGTTTGGGTTCAGCTACCCCACCCACACACCAGTGCTCAGAACAGGGCAGTTTGCTCTCTGGATACAGCCTGCTTTAGGAAACAAGGACACTGCTTTATAGTACAGCCTCATAGGAAGGGTGACTTAATTTTATTAAGCACAGAAGAAGCTCAACTTAGGTGAAATTTTAGAGACAGAGAAAAGTAAAATCCGGGTATTGAGAACAGGTCTTACTTATTTCCTCTGAGGTAAACTAGCTCTGAGCTGGGTAATGGAACTTTCAACAGGAGGGATTTAGATTAAACCCTAGTAAGAGTATTTTGATTGTAAAGGCTTTGAGGCATTAGAGCACACGAACAACAGAATTAATAAGAACTTACTTAGAGTTTTTAATCTTCTCTGTGCAAATCCAAGAAGTATAAAAAAAGACCCAGATGACCTGAAAGAGTAACATCTCTGGACAATTACTCCTTCTCATTGCCCTTTCTGACTAAAACACAATTGTTTTTGAAATTGTATTTTTTTCTCCTGTTCATCCAGCTAAACATTAGAGTTTTAGGGGTGTGACTTGGAGACTGGTGTTTTAGAAAAATCTTCCAATGGTTCTGTTGTGCAGCCAGGCTTGAGACCAACTCCTTTGATAAAGCACCTCCCAGAGACTAAGGCAATTGGTCACCAATCCCATGATGCATTTGACTCTGACGTCTGTGACATTGTCTCTTCTACTGCCACCTTGTGGTTGCATGTTCCGTGATGAGTCGCATTGTCCTGGCTAAAGTGGAAGAAGGCTGTCCTCAGTGGGCTTTATTAAATTCCCCAATACTTTGATCTGAACTTTAATTTCTCACAGAATCTCTGACTGCTACATCGTCTACTAATTTCTTACTGCATCTTCTTGTCATGGAAAACTGAAGACCCTTTTCTAATACAATACCTTAAGAGAAGCTTCTGCCTACTCATAGTTAGGCATACTCATTGAGATAATTAAAGGCCTGTTTATGTGTCAGATTCATTTGCTCCCATTAAACAGATGATGATGTAGAGGCCCAGAGAAATAAAATAATTTACTTAAATCATATAACTTGTGAATGGGAGTGCTTGATTCAAAGCCCAAGAAGCCGATTCATCTACTGTCCAAACTGAGTTCAAGGAAGAATCCAGCTCCTAGGCCTAGAGATTGGGGGTCAAGTGGCTGTCAAGACAAGAGGTGGTTTTAGTCCCAGAGAGGGCTGTTGGTATGGTTTCTTTTTAATGAAGTTTGGAACCCAGGGCATGTACAGGGAGGGGACTTTTTCTTTTCTTTTTTTCTTTTCTTTCTTTCTTTCTTTTTTTTTTTATTATTATTTATTTATTTATTTATTTTTTGAGACAGGGTCTCACTGTGTAGTTCAGACTGCCCTGGAACTCACTGTAGCCTGGGCTGGTCTTGAAGTTGCAGGGACCCTCCTGCCTCAGCCTCCCAAGTGCTGGGATTGCAGGTGTGTGCCACCATGCCTGGCTCAGGGGAATTCTTTTTATTTAGGAAATTACAGCCTGAGGAAAGATGACAGCTCAAGCCGAAGGGAGATGACTGGACATACTCAGAAAAGCAGCTAAAATCTCTGGACTGGAACTCTTACATTAGAATTTTCCCCAGGTCTGAGGATGAACAGATTAGGATTGGTTCAGAGTAGCTGCCCTTGTCATTCCTGTGCTGGCACCGCAGTGAGAGAGAAGAACCACACAGTCTGAAGGATGACAGTTACCAACATTTTATGAACACTTGCCCACGTTACAGGCAACACAGCGAGCGAGTTGCATGAATTTCTTATTTCATCTTCCGAGTATCTCTATGGGTGAATCGCATTTCCAATTCCGTTTTCACCATCCCAGGTCTGAAACTGTAATACGTCTTCCCAGTCTCAAAATCAGTTAATGTTACGACTGAGATTTAAATCCTAGAGTTCAAAGTCCTTATTCTTAGTCTCTCTTCTTGCAGTATTGTTCCCCACCCCACCATCTCCCATGACCTTATTACTCCATTTGTGCCCAAAAGATCATTCAGGAAAACTGAATTTAGTTATTTCTACTTATTGGCCCAATTAAGTTAATTTGACAAGGCTACCAATAATCAGTTTTTATGGAGGGCATCCGATATGTCTTATTTGGTAGGGAGAGAGGTAGAGGAGTTTCCAGCTTTGAAGATGCCTCCTTCACACCAAGTCTGTGAGCTTGCGGTATGCAGACATGGCTAGCTACCCTGCCCCACACAGTGTCACTCAGACTCAGACAACAGAATCTCCGTAAGGACCGTAAGGACCATGCCTGGGACTTTGGACCTTTGACTTTTAAAGGAAAAATGACGGACAAGGAGCTGGCCATCTGGTGGGAGAAGCACCAGGGAAGCCGAGTCTTGAGTGCCCCCAGGGGTGCTGTTAGCAGGAGCGTCCGCATCAGGCTGTGCAGGATGGGACTTTGCCTCCCTTTTCTTGGGTGTTGCTCATTCTGAATTTCATTCTCTGGTTTCCTCTCCCCATACTCAAGTTTTTGAGATATTAGGTTCTTTTTAGTAACTCCCATTTTCACTTAGGTGAGTTAGTTTCTGTGGCTTGTTACCAAAGGCTCATACTGACTGCTAGACTTTAGAAAAACATAGAATAATTACAAACTCTTGATACATATAGATATCTTTCTTGGCTATTATGTTATATTTAGGCTACCTCAAAAGCATGACCATATTATAGAAAAGGTTTTTCTTTTATTTCATGTGTGTTTATCTTACTCTCAGACTGTCTTTCACATTTAATTTTCTGATTTATTCCCAGATCTCCTTTTCAGCCAGGTGGGCCACATATGGGGTCTTTAATACTTCCTCCATCTCTCTCTCTCTCTCTTTCTCTCTCTGGGTGTTCTGCACCTCACCCGCCCTAACCATAACCATGATTACTGCGTACTTTTACAAGGCATTGGCTTATGTAATTTACTTAACCCACTGTTGAATTAGTCACAATTTGTTTAACACTTTTGTACGTCTTCCACGTGGAAATAATAAAAAAAAATTGTTGCCTATTTATTTATTTATTTTTAGATCTCTGAACTGATTTATGTTGAAAGAGAAAACGAAGATTTTAATTCTTTCATTGCTGGTGCTATCTCTTATGACCCTGGGCTAGGTTGTTATAAATCTTTTCTCTTGCAAAAGCACTTCTAAGGCTTGAGGGTATTCATGGATTCTTTGGTTGCTGTGACCCTGACATAACAGACTACATTAGCTGTTACAGAATAAAATAAAATAACAAGGAGGGAAAAATTCTAGCAAAAACTACAAACAGTATAGCTGCTTTTGCCCCTAAGGAAGTGGCATAATTTTTCTCTGGAATCTTTTTTTTTTTTTTAATTTAACGGTCTGGGTGCTGATGCTTATATGAATTGGAAGGAGACAACAAAACAGAAGACTGATACATTTTGCTTCAAAGAAAAGAAGGAAGAGAAATTGGATGGTGAGGAGCTGCCCAGAACTGCCAGGATGAAAGGACGCCTTGTGCGTGGTAGGAGGTTGTCTGCATAGAAGGGATGCATAGGAAGCATTTTCTGGAGGTAGGGATAGTTCAGGAACTTTGGAAGATAGACAGTCTGATATTTAATACTTTTAAGTGGATGCTTCCAGTCCTCCAGGAAAGGGTGTTGCACACATCCTTGATTTAATTGCTTCCTGGGGTGCGAATTGGTAGGGGTGATTGCCAGCCCTGGAAGTAAAAGTCGTGGATAGAGAGAAGAAAAAGTTGTGAGGTAGAAACTACTCAGGATTAGACATGAAACAGGAGTTCTTTGCCCAAATAGAGCAGAGGAAGGAGACTCCCGGAAGAACATGAGGGTAGGCTGGAAATGTTTTGGCTGTGATTCCTACAACATAGCCAAAATGTGGAGAAAAGAAATTGAGCAACTGAGGAAGCAGACAGGAGATACTAAAACAGTTAGCCAGGAAAAGATCAGGTGGGTGAATAAAAGCACAAAGTTGATTCATGCTTTCTCTTATTTTTATAATCCCCCCTCTTTCAATAATGAAATGAGACAGTTTGATACTTTGTTAAGTAGAGCTCCTAAGTGTGTAACCAAGTGGAGTTAATTCCATTTAGCTAAGCCTAGCACAGTGGCATCAACTCTCTCTTTGTACAGTGACATGATCAGGCTCGAGGCATTTTTCTCCCAGAGAATCAGTAAAAAGCAGAAAATAGAAAAGAATATTCAAACATCTAATAAAATGTAAATATTTTTACAATGTAAATTTCTTGGTCGGAATATTTGTGTAATTAAAATTATTTCCCTAGAGATGATGGTGTGACCATTATCTCCTATCTTACATGTATGTTTATGTTTCCAGATATATGAAATAAGATTGTAGCCATAATTTGTTAAGATAGTGGTCTTTTTAATCTCCCTATGAAGAAGACCAACTTAAAAAAACGTGATGAAACTTTTTGGGAATGAGAAATCCCTCACGTGGATTGCCAATGCCTGTACTAACAATGTATAATACACTACCTATAATAGTTGGGAAGAAGAAGTAAGCATCTTTTCTAGTTTTAGAGCAGGAATATGAAGAGGAGAGTAGTCTAGAGAAGGAATAGATGTTGAAATAATAAAATTGGTAAGAATTACTTTTTAGTTTGAGGATATCTTCTTTTATCTCAACTGGGGTAAGTTTGCAGCCTTAGGAGGCACAAGAAATAAAATTTCTACTTGAGAAGTGTCTTCTTTATTCTAAGCTGTCCTATTATACTTTGCAGTAGCTCGTTAATAAACTTAAAGTCTTTACTGGAGTAGTGGTATAAAGCTCTAATCCACAGAAAGTCAACATGTAGCTTATAGTATTTGTAAAGTAAATATTTTGGTTTAATGTTCTGATATTTGAGTATTTGACACTTGTAAAGATATTTAGAATATTAAAGTATCTCTTAGTTCAGAGTCCAAATTTAGTATACAATTTTTAGGTTACTATGGCCTATTAATGACCATCTGAATGAGTGGCACTATACTATCTCTGAAACACACACACACACACACACACACACACACACGCACATAGAGATAGATATCAAATGGATCATTCATAACCCACTTTCAGGTAATAAACTAAGAAATGATGATTTCTACATAAATTATATGTAAGCACTCAATGAAGTAAATACATGATTAAACCAGAATATCCAGTCCCACATTCCACAGTAGAATTGAGAGTTGGAAAGCAAGAGGAAAAGCTATCAGAGGCCTGGAATAAAAAAAGTCTTCAGAATTAAAGAGCTGCCTGAGTGTCTTTCTAAAAGAAGTTGATTCGATATAGACAATATAGCATTATATTTCCTAATACAGATTTCTGTGTTGAATGGGGACTTGAAAACAACAACCTTTAGGCAGAACGTGATTCATTTGTGGTAACTGAAAGCTGTTCATTATATTAGAGTCATTTGCTTCCTCATCAAAAAGTAAAATGTAAGAGAAAATAAGTATACACATTTTTTATTAGATAGAACATTGAAAGGAACTCAATATACTTAAAGGTAGAAACCCAAGTGAAAAGAAACTAAAAATGGAACAGATGGAAATGTGTGGTGTGAGTCAGGGTGTAAATCAGGGAGAATTTTTTTTAATGGAAGTGTTGCAGATGAGATTTCCTAAACTCTGTCTCTGATGTGACAGAGAGTCCAAAGGTAGCCACCCCAAGGCCCTAACAGGGAAACTGTTATTCTAGCTGTCATAAATATAATTTCTCAGACCTGCAGGATGAAACCTGTCTATTTTTGGGTAAAAAAGAGTTGTTTTCTTCCTTCTTGGTACCAGGTGCCTGTAACATAAACATTCCTCTTCTGATTCTCCAGGACTTGGCCAGAAATCTTCATGGGTCTTTAGCTTTCAACCCTACTCTTTTCTAGGTCTTGTCCTCTGGCTCTCAGTTGTGACTTCCTCGGAGGAAGACTTCCCAGAATCCAGCTTTATTTCCTATTCCTCACTCTCATTGTTTATCATCCCAAATTGTTCAGATGTCTTCCGCCATCTTTGGTGTTGATTGAACTTTCCTTCTTCTTAACCTTTTGAGGGCATTATTATTTCCTTCTTACTTATCTTCCAGTTAATGTATTCACTTTGATGAGCTCAGCGTGTGGTATTGTGCCTGGCACATTGTACATGCTATGCAACTAAATACCAAGTATTTAGAAGGGAAACTTTTGTTCTTTTCCATGAGAAAATAAATTGGGCCCAGATGATAGGAACTTTCAGAGGTATAGACCCTGTGCACATGAAGGAATGGAATAATCTTCTATCTTGCTATTATAGTGACAGCTATTTCACATGTATTTTTCTGTCAATTTAGGCAATATTATTCTGTCTATGGGAAAATAACTAGAACCATTCTCTGAAAATTGTACAGTCAATATAAATGGACTGAATGTGTAGGCTTGGGAATATTATGATACTTTTCCAATAGCTAACACATAATATGGCTTTTCATACTTGTTGAAGCCACCTGCATATCTTAGACATGTATAAACTTCTACAGGACTCAGTTTAAAATTATCAGTAGGTAGTTTTGCCGCCAGTCAGTTCATCCAGTCTCTTTTCTACTGTTCGCAGCTACTTCTAGTGAACTCTTGCATCCAGACAATCCTGTCCCTTTTCTAGCCAAGGACTGGCCGTGCATACAAATGACTCTACTCACCATTTGTATCTTTGTCTTTACCTCCTGCTTGTTTGGTTTGTTATTGGTGTGAATATCGCATAACACAAAACTAACCATTTTAAAGTGAACAATGCCATTGCATTCGATACCTTCACAATAATGTTTAACCACCACCTGAGTTTTAAAATATTTCCATCACTGTCAGGTGAAATTCCAGTTCTATTAGGCAATTCTTCTTATTCTCCACTGGCAACCACCAGTCTACTTTCTGTCTTTATGGATTTAACTAAACTTGATATTTCACATGAAGTCAATTATACAATTTATGACCTGTTATGCAGAACTTCTTTACTTAGTATAATGTTTCATTCCATTAGCATAGTGGCAAATATCAGTGCTTTATTCCTTTCATGGTCAAATATTCCATTGCTTAGATCTGCCATATTTTGCTTATCCATTCATTTGCTGATAGCCTTTCAGGTGGTTTCCACTTTTAGGCTCTTTTAAATTGTGCTTTTAGGAGCATGCATGTATGTGTATTTATTTAAGTACTTGATTTCTTATCTTTTGTGAATATAAATAGTGAAATTGCTGGATCACATGGCAATTCTATGTTAAACTTTTTGAGGAAGGGCCAAACTATCTTCCACAGCAATGGAACTATATTACATTCCACCAGCAGTCAACAAGGATGTCAGTTGCTTCTCAAGTTTTCCCATACTTGTAAAGTTTTCTTATTACTATAACCATTTTAGTACTTGTGAGATGGTATATTATTGTGGTTTTGATTTGCATTTTCTTAATAGGTAATGACACTGAGAACTTTTTCATGTGCTTTGGAGTGATACTTAAGTCCTTTGCCCTCTTAAGTGATAAAGTCTTTGCCGTAGTTGCTTGTTCTTGAGCTTTATAAACTCCAGATACCAAACCCTTGTCAGATGTCTTATTTTAAAAATGTATGTGTTTTCTCCCATTTGTAGATATCATTTTCATCCTTTATTTTCTTGATCATGTCCTTTGCTTCACTAAAGTTTTTAATTTTACTGAAGTCCAGTTTATCTATTTGTAATTTTGCTGTTCATGTTTTTGTCATCATATTTAAGAATCCATCGCTATTTTTATTAAGTTTATTGGTACATTTAAGTTTATTGGTAAAATATGATAATAGTTATCATTGGGAATTTATACCTTTACATGATATATTTTGGTACTTAGTTTTTTCCATTCCCCTGCCTTCTCTTTTACCCCTCCACCCTTTCCTACTTACAAAGACTTTGTCTCCATTAAGAAACACTGCTAAATCCAATGTTAGGAATTTCTCCTATTGTATGTTTTTTCTAAGTGCTTTATAGTTTTAGCCCTCATACTTAGGTCATTGATCTATTGTGAGTTAAGCTTTATATATGATATAGAGTAGAAGCTTCCCTGTTCTTTTTCTATCATCTAGGCAAACAGAAATACATTCACACAAAATAAATTGCTGTCTCCAAGGCTCTGTTGTCTCTTATACTTACAATGACTTTCTCTACTTATATCTCCACCTGGGCTTGTATCATGTCAGCCATATGTTGTACCAAGTCTACCATTCAATTTGGCTTAAGCACCTGTGTCTTCCTCACAAAATTAAAAGAAATAATCTGTCTTTTCTCTGAACTCCCATGACCTGTTTTATAGCACCAATTCATACAATTTTCACTTAACTAACCAATTATCCACATATTCAAAAATAATTATTGGACACTTTCTCTGTTAAGTACTCTATAGCCTTTTCAAACTGTTACATATGATATAGTTTTCAAGATATCTTCTTTCTTCTAGTGATGTGAAAGTTTTAAAACAAAGGAACACCATGTGTGATCTTTCCATCCTTCAGAGGTCTCAGGTAAGCAAACCAAGCAAAGTAATGACTGCATGAAGATGAGTATGTTACTCAAGCATTCTATTATCATCCACTTTCCATGTGGACCACCACCTCTGAATCCTTCACGCTCACATATCTTCTGCTACTATGAAGCACTGCTCTCAGCTGACACCAGGGAAGTTTATAGCAGCACAATTTCTCCAAACTTATGAAATTTATTGCACCGTTTTCCTTTGGTACACTGCTCATTCTTTGTTTATAAATGGGACTTTCAATGTCTTCAGGGTAGAAATTGTTGCAGCAAGATAATCGTCAGTTATTTTTTTCTGGCAGAAAAACCAAAAGAATATAGGACTACATCAACTTACTTGCTCATCGACTTTATATAAATGATTGTGCCAAGCTCATTTGATGTTTTAATCAAACCATTTTTTAAAATGCCAATGGAATAGTTCATACATCTTTAAATATTCTTTTCCACAAATATTCATTATGTAAAGATTAGGGAAAGCTACGATAGTGTTCTTCATTGTGTGTACACATGTTGTCTGGGTCTCTGCGTGTAAGTAATGTGATATGCTTCTTTTATTTGTTCTATTGTAAGCAACTGTTTTTCTAAGTAATTTTGAAACGTTGAAAATGGCCCTGGTGAATACAGAAATGAGAACTTCCAATACATCTGACATTTTAATAACATCCCACAATGAATAAAGACACTCTATTGGATCTTTTGTAGGTGTTTGAATTTTTTGAATTGATAAATTTCAATTATTTAATTTCTCCAAGCTATAAAATAGTCCTCAAATATTAATTCTCTGAATTTCTATTCTATTTGCTACACGGTACTTGTAGGGTAAAAAAAATCTACTCTTTGAAAATGAGAAAAGATAAGAGAAGCAGATATTTGCCAAATAAATTTTTATTGGGGTACAGAGAAGGCACAAGAGCCCCAATTTATTCCAGGAGTTTATATTCAATTTAAAGTAAAATTCTGGTAACAACATTCCTAATTAGGTGGTTGTTTTCAGTTTCTCTTGCTTCCCAGCCTGAATTCTCAAAAATACCTGCTGATTTTAAGCAATACATTAGATGGCACTATTCACGTAGCTTAGAGCACTGGTATCGGTCCTTTGGCACAGACCCAAATGCACATCTCCTTTTGGGATTTTATACAGTTTCAACTCTGCTTCTAAAGCTGCTATTTTCTGGTATCTTTTTATGCTTTTGGTGGAACTAAGGAGAAAAAGCCCCCACATGTATAAGAACATTAGTCATTGTGGATATTCTACAATAGATATAAAAACATGTTCAGTGTTTTCTCAATGCCTATACCTCACTTTGGCAATAAGCAAACAGCATAGTTGCTGTTTATTCATAGCTATTTAAGATTCACAGAAAGACATTTACTAATATATACTCTCCTAAAAGTATGGGATGTCTTTGTTTTTAAAAATGATCACTTTTAAATCACATTCTTTATTAAAATTGTTCCTAATTTAAAAGTTTTATTAGATTTCGCATTATTTTGTTACTCCTTTCTCTTCTGCCTTTTTTTCTTTTTTACTTTGACCCTTTGGCTTTTTAAATGAAAACCTCTATTCTAACCCTCCTTATGCCTCTATTTATTTTTAGCCTTAAATCCAATAAGGATAATTTGCTGGGTCCAAGGCTGACTTGACTACCTCTGAGCAGAGTCCATTTGGCACATGGACCAGATGCCAAATAATTTAATATGCCTTGGATGCCATCAGGAAAGCATCTCAAAACTCTAAGTCAGGATGCCTTTTGGCATTAGGGCATAGCTTTCTTTTGGAAAATTTAGCTTGAAAAAACAAATCCTCAAGTCACTGTTTTTCTCCAAATAGCTGAATGGTTTGCCGTCTCTCATTTCCTCCCCCCAGTAATGTCTGTTTTCCAATTTTCCAGAGACCCTGGGACCTTTTGACCCAGGAAGGTAGGATGCCATATGTTAAATCCACTTAGACTAAATTTAGAAGCATCTTTCCCCCTACCCCACAAGAGATCAAGCAGTCTTCATGAAGAGCCTAGGAAGGACTTCCAGAAGGAAGGGCTGCGAGGTCAGAGAAACAAAGAGGGCTTTGTTATACCTGAGATTTAACCCTTTTCACTCTTTCCAGAAGCACCCAAGATTTTAGGTATATGTAATTGTAATTAATATTCAAATGGAGTAAAATATTTTAGGGAGACGGACACTCAAATTGCGTGTGTTAAGTGAATGCCGTCTAGCTGAGTAAGAACAATGAATATCTGTTACATCTATAAAACTTTTGCATCAAAAAATGTCAAAGACTAAGTTTTCCTCTTTGCTAGACGAGGAAATAAGAATCAGAGTTCAAGTTTACAGATATAAGACCAGTACACACATCTTCTGACTCCTAGTTTAGTACATTTTTCATCAAAATCTGAAAACTCCTCAAAATTCAATGTTTTTTCACTCAGTCTAACAATCTGGATCATGCATATCCTATTTAAACTTCAACTTACATTTGTCTTGACATATTAGCACAAGGCAAAAGCTAGGAGTTACTCTCTTTTCTGGTCAGGAAACAATTATGGGAATAGCTAGACAGGGCCCACTTTCTCCTATGGCTAAATTACCATATTACTCTCAGGTTAATCTGAACACTTTGGGAGCCACTTTCCTTTGGAATTTTAAGGATTTTTCAATGCGTGCATAATATTTTAGAGAATTCATGTCATAAAGGAAAACTGATATTGAGAAATGCCCTGTAAGTGAGAATTTCCATCCAAAACTAAATAAAAATTCAAGGAGCTTCGATAGACTACATTTGCTTTTTAATATCCACCATATGTCTGATTTTTTTCAGGGACAAGAAGAGTATGTTAATGTTTATTTTCACAGATTATATAAATAACAGCGCTGAAATTGCTTATTTCTTCTTAAGTGATAACATTTTGGATTGTACTAAATAAAGTGTGAAGGAAAAACTTTGAGCCATCGCTAACTATTAATAGAAACAGCCCAGTGTTAGGCCTTCAGCTAGTACATTTAATACTTTGGACTCTGGGTGTTTAGAAGGTAGATTGCTTTACAGCTAGAGATGAAGGTGATGACCTTCAGGGTCTTCAATATCAATATTTTCGTTTTCCGTTGTTAATGTTAAATTTGCCCTTGTTATTGTCAGGCTTTGCTTAATGACCTACAAATCCGATTTTTAAAAAATTAAGGGTCTAGCCTTATTTTTTCATATTTTTCTTCTTCTGATTAGGGCACCGAACACCCACTTTCTTATTCTTCTTTCCCTCTGTCTCCTCTGTAGAACTGCTAGGAGCCCGGGCCTGCTCTTGTGCCCAGAGGGAGAAAAGGCTTTCACATTCGTGCAGCTCTCTCCGTCCAGGCACTGTGCTAACCTGTTACACATGTGGGGGTATAATATTTCAAAGTGCTAATTGTCTGGTGTAACTGCCAATTCTCCCCAGCTTGGCAGCTAAATGGAAAAGCAACATGGCCATGGGGAAGATTTACAGTGGAGAACAAAGTTCTTTGGCTTTTAAGTTCAAAGGGCACCATCTGGGTATGAGACAGGAAAAATTTTGAAAAGGAATGCAGTCAGGGAGGACAGGTTTTTCTTCCTCATTCAAGGCTAAAGAGATAAAGGAGCCTAGAGCTTGCAACCAAGTCATCCCAAAGCTGTCCGGGTCTAAAAGCACCTGGCTGGATGTTGCCTCAGTCCTTGAAATGTGCTTGCTGCCGCTGCTTCCAAGGCCACCCAGAATGGGCAGTTTTGCAAAGGATGGCAGACTGAGATTCTTTTTTGGGATTTATTACAAAACAGGAGTAATTGAATACAGTGGATGTTTGCTGGAGAAATAAACATCTTGTTTGGAGCCTTTGCAGATAATGCACTTTGGTGGTGGATATACCTCTCCTTTTGCTCTTCCTCATCTTCAAGCTCTAAACAAACAGGTCTTGTCCCACTCTCCCTTGTTGATGTGATTGTCTGGGCGCAGGGAATTCACAGGCTTCTGCTCCACTGGCTTCAGCTCCTAGGAGCATCTCTATGAGTATTCTTTACCCTGGTGTCAAATCTTTGTAAGTTCCCTCTCTCTCTCTCTCTCTCTCTCTCTCTCTCTTATTTAAACCACATTCTGCGTATCCACTCTAGGAACTCATCACTGGCCAGCCAGCTTTTTTCCCCCCTCTCAAGTCCCTGTCTTCTCTGAGCATCTTTTTTCCTTATGTCCTCCAGCATCTACAGCACAATTCCTGAGCAATGTGCAAGATAGAAAGGATTGCTTATTTCTGTTACAAAATTGTCATTTTGGAAAGAAAAGTTCAGCTCCCAGAAAAGAAAAATTTAACATACTACCAAGAGGACTCTTCCCCAGAAAATAAGCCATACCTCTTTCTGAATCCTTCTTGAATTTGTATTTTTAAATCATTCTTGCAATAGTTGCCTTAGAACCACCAGCTACTTGGACCAGAGAAAGGAGAGGAGCTCTTTTAACTACATGTGCTCGGTGGGTTGCTTGGGCTGTAGGGAGCTGGCAAGTGAGCTAGGGTAGAGGTTAGGGTTTCAGGTTCATGCATAGCCCATGGCACAGATGTCACTTTGAACAAATCATTTGTCTCTGTCTCAGATTTTCATTTGCAAGATGTATTTCTACTGCTACTGAATTAGGAGAAAATGAGATGAAAGCTATGCAAACATTTTCAAGATAAAGATGCTTTTAAAATGCAGAAGAGTGCCATTATTCCGTGGAGACAAGGTGATAAAAAAATCCACTATCAGTTATAAAAAACCTTAAAATGTATGCATTATTTAGATTGGCTATCTCTTAAGATTGGATTTTAAAGCAAATCTATTTGGAAGACAAGTACACTTGGGACATAATCATGTTTTATAAATTAAACCAAATATTGTTTTTGACGCTAAGCAAATTGTAGTGGTTATAAGTCAGAGTCTTCAGTCTGTTTAATCAAAATATGAGGCAAATTAAAAGTCATCATGCAAAGAAAAATAACTACAAAGTGCAATGACTAAGGAATTTTTGCTTTTTAAGAGGAGCTGTTTAATTCTAGCCTTTACGAAGAGGTATTTTTAAAATACTTGCTGGTGACAATCAAATGCAAGAAAACACTGTTTTAAAGAATAAAAGTCTGAAGTATTTCAAAGAATATGCAGATTCATTTTCACAGATAGAAATATTGCAAAGTCAATTATAGCATATTTATTTTATTAGGAACAAACCCAGTAAGATACTGCTTTTTATACAAAGAATTATAGTTTAAATAAAAAATGGAATTTGTGTCATCCTGAAATCCTATGTGGCCGATCAGAAAATTGATAGATAATACACATAATCATTTCTATATCATTAAAAACAATAATCAAATTAAAAGTTTGCTTCTGTTCAAGTGAAAGGACATGGCAGAAGAATACAAGGCTTGGCTGCGGTTTAAGGCTTACAGATTGATGTAGTTCAAATCTTTGCAACATGAGAAGGGAAGAGGGAAACAATGACTGCAGAAAAAGTACGGAAACGGTGGAAAGTGGAAGAAAGCATTATTTGCCTCAGAAAATGCAAAGCATTTCAATACTCCATGAACTACATTCCTGGGATGAGATTCATAAGCATCACATCTCTCACTTCAGCTCCTCTCCCCATACATACAAAGCTGTGATGAAATTTTAAAACTACAGGCATAATGAAGTCAGTATTTTAACTTGTGATTTTATTTCTGATGACACAGCACTCCCTCTCTTGCTATTTAATCCATATAATGGTGGCCCTTCCTTCCTTCCTTCCTTTCTGTCTTCTTTCTTTTTGTAAGTATTTCCATGCTTATGGGAATGAACAACTTTCAGATCAGGGAGACCTTACGTATAGCTAACTCTGTCTTGGGCCAATACTTAGCACAGTACCTTGTTCATTGTGAGGGCTTAATAAATGCTTTTAGTTAAACTTTAAGAGGTAAAATGTATCCAGTTTACATAGTATTTATTTATTGAACAAGAATTATAGACAGATCTTTACAATAAAGAAAATAACAATACTGATCTTAAAACCAGTTGGGCAGAAGACTACATAGAAGAAATGTAGTGAAAATTTTAGAAAAAGAAAAATGACTTAAAAAATTTTGTCCTGCGAAAGCTAGAAGGTATTTGTATACGGCAGAAATGAGCAAGTTTCTCCATTTGCCCCTGGCTGTGGCCCTGAGATCTATTCCTTACCTTGGTATGCTTTTTAAATATATAGCTTTTATGTAAAGAGTTGTTTGTGATCAGAAGATTTTATTTCTCTGGGATAAATGCCCAAGAGTGTGATTGCTGGATGTGTGGTAAGTACATTTAGTTTTGTAAGTTGGGTTCCATTTTAACCTCATCCATACCTCTGTAAATACTCTCTTCATAACCCCTGGAAATAATTGTCCTCTTCCCATTAGGACTGACACACTGGGTTTGAAATGTTAGGAATAGAAAAGGTCTTCACATTATGTAGAAAATATCTAACCTTATCCTCTTTGACTATAAATATATGTGCCTCTAGGTCAGAAAAACTCATAACTGAAAACATAGGAAAAGAAAAATGGTGAGAGAATAAAATTCTGTATTCTACACAATCAAAAATTTTATAAAATAAAAATTTTAAAAATTCTATAAAATTTAATGAAATTAAACATTTTATAAAATTCAATATAATAGAACAGTTTAAAAATTAAATAAAATTAAACATTTTATAAAATTCAATAAAATGGAACAGTTTAAAAAGTTAAATAAAATTAAACATTTTATAAAATTCTATTAAACATTTCATAAAATTAAAAGCTTAATCGGGCTCTGGTTATATCTACTAACTATCATTTTCAGCAGGTCATAACGATTCCATATAATAAAAATCAAAGGACAACCTTGAACAGTTAAAAACTCATATTAACACTGAAGAGGAGAATCACCCACACACATCAGATTGTAGTGTATCAGAGCTATCTGATGTTGGTACAAAGGACAGAGACAACCTCTCATGTTAGAGGTGTAATTGTGAAGTAGATACTCTGAATCACGCCTTAAATCAAGTTGCAGCATAAATGCAGTCCATTTATCTTTGTATATATAACTTTATTTCTTTGCTTATATATTATTGAAGTAAATATACATGCCCTGAGAAATATCCCAAGTGTATGATTTTCTTTTCTTTTTGGTACTGGGGATCAAACTCGGGACCTTGTGCTTGCGAGGCAGATGGTGGAACTGAGCTAAATCCCCAGCTCAAGTGTATGATTTGAGGACTCTTTAAAAATGTGTAAACTCGGTAAACAACATCTCAATCAGGAATACATAATTTTTTTGATCATCCAACCAAGAAAATTTCCTTGGCCACATTCCTGGCAATCTTCACTTCCGTCTGTAACCACTTTTCTGAACTCTTAACTCCATAGACTATGTACTTTGCAGAAGTGAATGACATAACACATAAGGAGTTATGTATAATTTCATTTACTCCATAAATGCCTACCATGCATAGTAACTTGTTCTCTTTCTATTGTCAAGTAATTCTACTTTGTATTACTGTTTTCTTATTGATATATACCTTAGTTGCTTTTATTTTCTCATATTTTTTTCTTTCCCTTATTACCTCTCCCCTACCCTTTCCACTTCCACTTTCCCTACACCTTGAGCCCTTTTCTTCCTATTTCACAATGTCAGTTATCTCATTAGGATCTTATGTACTATTATAGCTTGTTCACACCAGAAAAACTATTCAATATGTCCACATAATTCTCTTATAAGTAGTTATATGTACATACATTCTAATGTACATGGAAGTAATACAATAGAACAAAATTTCTAAGTTATAAAATATATGTTTAACTTTATAGGACTCTCTCTATTTTTTAATCAGTGTTGTTTTAGATTTACCCGTATATTTAAAAATTCTTTTTTCTATTTTTCCTTCTTTCTATGTGTGTCTGTTACATTTTCCTTTTGCTTGAAATTTTATTTTAATATTTCTTGTATATAAGTCTGTTGGCAGCTATTATGGTTTTAGTTCATCTAGAAATGTTTTGATTTCATTTTGAAGCCTATATCCCTTGGCATAGATTTCTAATTTTGCAGGTTTTGCTTTTGACATTATTTAAACTGAAAAAATATCTTTTTTTGCGGGGGGGGGTACCAAGGATCAAACTCAGGACCCTGAGCTAGCGAAGCAGACTCCAGTGCCACTGAGCCAAATTCCTGGCCCATTACATCGTTTTTTTAAGCATATTTTTGTTTTATGCTTCTGGAGATTGAACTCAGGGCCTCCAGCATGGCAGGCAAGTGGACCAGCATGGAACTACATCTGCAGCTCCTGGCTTTGTGTATTTCTATTGAAGACTGCTATAGAAATTATTTTGCTTCTTGAAAGAAAAATCTTAATGATTTTACCTTAGCTGCTTTGAAGATTATCTCTGTTCCTTTGCTTCAGTAGATTTTACTCACTTAGCTAGGTGTGTTTTTCTTTGTATTTATCTTGCTTGAGGTTTATATTGCTTTTTAAAAATCTGGTGTTTGATATCTTTTATATGTTTTGAAGTTCTCTTTGCTATTATCTCTTCAGATGTTGTTTTAGTTTTGCCTTATTCTTTCGGACAGATATCTGTCAGATAGTATCTTTCACGGATACTAGATGGTCATCTAACCTTTGCTTAGTCTCTTTTCTCTATCTTCTTATTTATTTCTTTCTGTCCTTTGAACTGGGTATTTCTCCTACTGACTTGCTTTCAAGATCATTATGCTTACCTCACTTATGTCTAGTTAGTTATTTTATTTATCCATTGCATTCTTTATTTCAATTTATCATTTTTATTTCTAGAGATTTGATACCTTTTTCAAACAAATTTCAGTATTTCAATGAAATTGTCCACTTAATCAATTATATGCTTCAATAATTGTAAATTTGTGCCTCACAACACCATTATTTCTATAGCATCTGTATCTGTTTCTGTCAGGCATTTTTCTCCAGATCCAGTTCCAGTTTGCCCAGTAAATTTCTCTGTGCTTACCCTTCTCTCAAGGCAATGGCGCTGGCTCCTCAGTTCTGTGAGAGGGCAGAAAAGTCTTCTCAGCCTCTCTGCCTCTTCATTTCCACATTTTGTCTCAACCAACATTTCTTTCCTGCTTATGAAGGGTGGACAGTTTATGGAGAGAGGTGGTGTAAAATGTGAGGCTCATCCTTACGGATTTCCCTAGACTTTGGGATTTTGGACACTTCAATTCTGAGATGTCCTGCTAGCTCTCTAAGACTTTCAAGTAGATTCTCAGATTGTCAAGGATTTCCAGATGTTCTTGGTCACAAGACCAGCCTAGTAATCTGTCACAGCCAAAGATTTCTATCTTATGCAAAGCCAAAAGACTTAAAAGCCAAAGAACCCCTGGGGTTGTGCCTCAGTCCAGAGATCTATGGAATTTTTAGCTTCAGGATAAAAGTGAGCTGTCCTCAAGAAACACCAGGTGAGCTGATCTCCAAGTCACCCACACACAAAGATAGGAGCAAAGCAGAGGAGCTCATCTTTGACCTTTCCACCTCCAGACATACCTCTCAAAAAAGCCGAAACTCAATGAAGTACACTATACGGAGAAGCCATGTACTCATTGATTTTTTTCTGAAGAGCTGATTTTGCTGCATGCTGAGGAAGAGGCCTACTTGAGAGGTTGAGGTAGGAGGCCTGAAAATTCAAGGTCAGCCTGGACAATTTACCTAGCTTCTGTCTCAAGATAAAAGCAAAATAAAGGCTGGGGATGTAGCTCAGTGATGGAGCACTTGCTTAACATATCTGAGGCCCTGGGGGCTCAATATTGAGTAGAGTACTGAGAGAAAATTGCTGAATTTTCACAGTTTTTATCTGACTATTTTATTATAGAAATATTATAAAGCATGAGGCAATTCTGTCATACCTGCAAACAGAAATGGAGATTGATAGATATAATTTTCTCATCATCTGTGCTAATAGGTGAAATACCTACATCAAATTCCCCTCCCCTCCCCCATAAAACTCCATCCATCCACAAAAGCCCTCCAAAATTTTTATGTGTCAATTTAAATTTAGGACACCTCAAGAGAAACAGCATCAATTTCTGTTTCAACATTTGAACTAAAATACTGCAAGAATCAGTTTTTATTTTCTGAGTTTTCAGAGTTTTTTTTTTTTTAGCAAAAAATGGAATTAGTTACCACTAAAAGACTAACTGCACAATTAACAAATAATTGATTAATTACTATAATAAATCAGTAACAGAATTGTAAATAGGCTTATAAAGACAAATGTGGTTCACTCATTTCCTTTCAGTTATAAAGAATAACATCCCTAAAAAAATTATATCTCTTTTTATGTTAAAATTAAGGCATTCTATCTTCTAAACTTTTCATTCTTCTACATTCTCAAGATTAATCTCAAAATTCTTAGAAAAAGGAAGCAAATTGTTAACAAATTTTAAATACTGTGAGCCTTTTAACTATCGAGTATACTTTAGAAAGAAACATTTCCTAATATTTCAGCATCTATTGTTTAAATAGCAACTGTAATATAATTCACTTCTGCACGGGCAATTTTATTCATTTTTCTTTTGAAAATTCAAGTCCTATTTTCATCGTGGTAGGGGAGCTTATTGTATCAACAATCCTATAATAAATGCCTAAGGAAAACCGTTCTCTTTGTTACAGTCAGCTCTTTCTTTTTGTTTACGGCTTCCAAATGTGAAATATCCACTATTACAGTTTTAAAAAGTGAAACCTAGATATTTCAGAGTGGTTATAAATTACAACGAATTCTGACACTCTATTCAAGAATTTGAATTGTAGTTGGGGTAATATGCCAGGTTTTGAGAACACAGTTAAGACCTTTGGTATTAGTAAATGCATATTTATCTAAGTTAACGTTTGCTACCCAAGTCCTTTATGAATATGTTGTCAAGAACGTTGCCATGTGGGTGCGGCACTTGTGTTCCGTCGCTCTGACAGGCAGTCTTCCGTCTCAACGTACCCTTAAGTGTTGCGAAAATATGGACTTCTGTTTTCATCAGAGGGTGGAACGCAATTTTACCAGCTCTCCAAGTTCGCATTCTCTTTATTCACGCTCTTTTGGTAGTTGTCTAAAAGCCAGGATCCTGCAGGTTATTTTGCTTAGAAATGTTTAAGCCAGACTGCCAAAAACCTTTTCCCACAGCTTTTAAAAAAATCATTTCTCAGATGTATAGGAATCTGCATGAATCTAAAATTAAACACAACAACAGCAATTCGATTTGAAAAGAATTTATAAAGAAGGAAACCATGGCAACTGAATCATTTATTTTTCACCTCACCAACCCTTATCCCCACCTTCATCCCAAACTAAGCACGCCAATGCCACGGCTTCTTCCATGCCGCCTTGTTCCCATTGTAATTCTGCAAGTCCAAAATAGCAACAGGAACTGTCATATTTATATTAGTAAGTACTATGCAAGCCAGGCTTCGCTTCCTATTCATTCGTTCACATCATTCTGCAAACAGCCCTTGAGGAACTTCTCTGGCTGTCAAGGGGAGTTTCAGCTACCTCACAGTGCAGGGGCGATGCCCCTACGGGCTCTGCAGCGATCAGGTCGGGGTCTGATTTCATTGCCCAAGGGTTCCATATCTCATCAGAGGTGAGCTGACCACACAGGGCAAAGGCAGAAGTCACTGAATCATATCTCCACACAGACTCCCTGGGCACCTAGGATTCCTGTGTGTGCGTGGCACCCAGAGAGCTCCGTTTTGCTGGGTCGCTGCCTTCCATTTTCCTAATCTTCTGTCACAAGGCTAGGAGAATTCAGACTTCACAATGTTTGTGCTTTCCCTAACCGCAGATGGACAAACTTCAAGCAAAGGCTGCTTTGGAACTATTCAAAGTGCACATTAGAAATTTTTACATGATGGATGGCCCTGGAAAATACAAGCATATTTTCCTGATAATAATTTTAAAACCTACTCATTTTCCAGAATGGTGTATATTTGAAAACCTAGTAGCCTATTTTAATAAATACTAATAAATAGGATATAGCATTTGAAATAAGTTTTTAAAAAATTCTTCTATTTTGATTTCCGTTAGCTCAGTTGCATGAAAAACTAAGGGTGTCTGAAGATATGGGACTGATCCTCATTGGCTAGTTGAGCTACTCATTCTAAAACTGCCCTAAAAAGCCACAAGCTTTGAGACCTGGGTGATAGAAATAGACACAAGAATATATTTAAGGCACAAAGGACAATAACTCAGTAACCCAGTTGAGTCAGATAAGGCAATGATCTTAGATTTTTCTGAAATAAATGAAAAATGTGATGGTTAAACGGACAAAATTGTCTACTTGTCTATTAGCCACATTCGGGGATTAAACAAAGGACCAAAGAACTTTACAGGAGTAGGACATGCTCTTTTACAGCTCCATTTAACTTCTTCATTTATTTCTGTGGCCCATTTCTCAGATTTCCCCCTATTTATTGGTCTGTAGATTTCAGCAGTCTGCCTGACTTCGTTTCAATGTAGGCTTTCTAGGATTTGAGTCAAGGTTGCCCGATATTTTAAAATAAACATTTGGCAAATTTTCAGGTAGGTACTTGAAGAAAAGTAATGGATGTCTATCAGTAGCATTCAATATCACATTTTCTTTGAAGAAAAGGAAAACAAAACAAACAAAAACATTGTTTACTTTTATGAAAGCAAAGGAATCTAGAGTTTTTTTTTTTTCAAGCTTTGGTGTAGAGAAACAATCTTCCTTTTCTTGGAGGAATTATGAGGAGAAAAGTAAGAATATCATACAATTTCTCTGTCCTCAGCTGCAATTACTTTATTTTCTGTGATTGCTTCTTTGTTTCCAGTATCTCCCACTTTGGGTAGCACCTTGGAGGATTTATTCAGCAAATATTTATTTTTGCCCCTGCAGGGAATGAGTCACTGCCTGTGATAAATGACAACTGTAGAGGTCCAGCTGCAGACTTGGGAAACATGAGGGAATCCAGGTGTAAATAAGGTTTAGAATAGCCATCTCTCACCATCCTGAAGGGACACACACAAAAAAGCTGCTTATTCAGCAAGGAAGAAATTAGCAGGAGCATAAAAAGTAATGAAGAAGGAAACAGATTTTTTTTCTGTTTCATCGAATATTGTGAAGTGACTATCCTTGAAAGAAACTAAATTTTGATAGCATAATCCAATGAAGAAATGAGAAAAAATAAAATTTTATCTTTTCTGAGTCTATGGTCAGTTTTGATATAGTCAAATTTGTTAATCTGAATGTTGGGCATTAAAAAAAAGATCATTAGGGCCTGGTATTTAGCTGAGCACCTACCTTGCAAGGGCAAGGACCCTAGTTGGATCCCGGGTACCAAAAAAAAAAAAAAAAGAGATCATTACAAAGCTCAGATAAAGTCCAAGCTAACACTATTCATTGTTTGGATATAAAGCTTAATTAATATTAAGCATATTAATTAGGTAAGCAAGTGACAGAGGAGATTTGGACATATCTGAACAAGTTTTTTTCAACCTCTGAGGTTCATTTGAGTATTCTTTGTTTATTAATTAATTTATTTTTTTGCTGGTGATTGAATGCAGGCCCTCAAGCACTTTTTATCACCAAGCTGCACCTCAACGTAAGTCTGTTGGCACTGAAAGCAAACAGCAATGAAAGAAAGTTAGCATAGGGAAAACTGAAGATTTTTCTCCCCTTGATATTTTGCTTTTGTCCACCCTATTCTTAAAGGTACGCTGTACAATAGGATAAAAATAATAAGTACTTGAGGCAAACAAGGCAAAGGGAAAGGCAAGGTAGAAACACCTGAGATTAAGAAAGCCACAGGAGTAGGAATCTGAGAGGTGTGAATGTCACAAGAAGGCGTTGCCTCCCTGCCAGGAAAGAATACCCCTCCCTGGCTTTCTTGGCATCATCCTAAATGGGAAACAAGCAGATGCATGTCTCACGCTGTTCATCAGGCAAACCCACAGCAGTTGTTTGGAGGAAGCATGATTATTTCCACGACTTAGACTTGAGAAATATCTCTCTCTCCCATGCGTCCTCATAAAAAAAGCCAGCAAGTCATCATCATTTGCTGAAGCTCCTGGAAAGGGTCTTCACCCTCATTAGGCATTTCATGGAAGAACTGCTGCTTTCTTGCCCCTGGGGCTTCACAACTGTGCTGCTGCTTGGTAAAAGAAGTCAAGAAACTTCTCCATGATTGAGATACATCCACTGGAAAATGAGGTCCTGGGCCACCTCTTGGGCTCCACCCAATAGTAAAATTATGTTTGTTGGTTTCTGATTGTTACAGTGCATCTTTAAATAGCTGTGTTGACAAACATTTTTTCAGCTTAGAAAGACAGAATATTCTTGAAATAAGATTGTGTAGGTGTCTGGGTGTATGTATTCAAACTTCTTACTCATTGATCTACAGTGCCAGACAGAAATCCGGGAACGAAACTGCATCCATGCCTGTGACTTTACAGGAAATCCTTAATATAAGGAATTGTTAACTGAGAATAGGGGAGTATCCTATGAACTATGGGCTACTCCATAGTTTTCCATAACTATGAAGAGATAAATGGGAACTGAGAGACCGTCCCTATTATAGAAGGGGCCATTGGAGAGGATCAGGCTACACAATGGCAGAAGGGCATCATTTTCAATGTTGATGTTTAGACTTCATTGGAGAGGTTGTGGTTGACCTACTAGCTGGCTGCGAAATCCAATGGTGCCTCAGACTAAGCCTGGGCCATTGCCAACTGGCTGGAGGCTGAGAGGAGGGAAGTACTGGCGGGACTTGATCTACATAAAACTTTGTACTGGGGCGGCTTCTAAGGTTGCTAGAGGGCAAGTTATGAGACCGCTCATAACAGCCAAGAGAAGTCTCCTCCTTCGGTACTGTCCCTCCTTTAATACCTTCTACTGACAAAGTGTAACGTGCATGGAGCCAGCAAAAGAGAAATCCTCTGAGATTCCAACTCTATTCTTACAAATCCTGGCAATGATGGGAAAACTTGATGCTATGGGGCAATAAAGAATAATCACCATACCTGCATTTCCCCCAAATCATGAGATCCTAGGATGTGTAATATGCATTGACAAATGCTCGTTACTCATTTTATGTAACCATATGCAATGTGATGTGTTTTACAGTGCCCAGGTGGCCATAAAGAAACAGTGACAGTGGGCTGGGTCATCAGGAATTTTTCCACCAGTCCAGAAGTAGTCAGCAATGAAAGTATGTCAGCTAATCATACTCTTTTGGTGCACTGACTTTCTAATATTAATGGGATGGAAGCTTGTGGTTTAAATTGTTAAAACCTCACTCAGTAAGCCAGAAGTCATCTATGAAAGAAGAATGTTAGGCTTTATGTCTAGATGCCCCCCAAAGGCCTCATGGATTCATAGGCACAGCTTTCGGAAGGTGATTAGATTATGGGGGCTTACAGCATACTTGCTATTACAAGCTGAGGTCTGGTGGGAAGAGCTGGGTCCCTGAAAGTACGGCCCAGAGGGCTTTACCTCCATCCCTAGCTCCTCCCTTCCCTCTGCTTCCTGAATGCCATGAGGTGAGAAGCTTTCCTCCCTGTCAGCCCTCTTCCTGTGCACAATTCTCTGCTGTTCCTCTATGCTATGTTGTTCTGCTTTGGAGCCAGCCAACTATGGATTGAAACCTCTATAAACTGTTCAAAATAGACCCTTCCTCCTTTAAGTTGAGGGTATCGGGTATTCTGTTCCATTAAAGAGAAAGTGACTAAGACACTAGGTATTGGGAATACAGAACATAATAAAAGTTTTAAAAGCCCCAAATATTTAATAGTGATAAAGGCTTTGAAGAAGGAGTATAATCGCTGTGAAAACAAATAATAGACAGACTTCACCTACTTTGGTGGAGAAGATTGGGGAAAATACCCATTTACAGAGCCATTGACTTTGAAATGAAAGGAAGAATTGATTGCCTAACAGCAGAGTGTGGCAGGAAAAATCCAAGGACTAGAGAACCTGCACTATGACCCTATGAAGAGAAAGTATATGCATTCAAGGAACCAAGGGTCTGTGCTTTGGAAGGGGTTCACTGAGGAGAAGAATTCTCCATCCAATTTTGCCTGCATTATGTGCTTTGCTGGGTCTCTAGCTTGTCTGCCCACCGTTCAGCTTTGAACTCACCAGCCTGTCTAATTGTTAGACCAGTTCTCTATAACAAATGTTTTCTGTCTATGTATATGCATGTCCTGTTGCCTGAGCGAGTTCCTGTTGGTTAGTTAGTGAAAACTGTGATTAGAGCAGATATGGATAGGTAGGCAAACACCTTAAATCCTTGTGACTTTAACCTCTATCTTGGTCACTCTTCACTGGGAGCAAATTTCTCCTCCTGGGAATATCTGTAAAGTCTTTAATCATGTTGGTTACCATCATTTGGGGGTGATATTCCTGGCATCTAGAAGATGAAAATGAGGCTAAGCTTCCTAAAGCAAAACAGTGTCCCACAACAAAGACTCATCCCACAGTTGAGAGCTCTTTGGTCCATGTGAATAGGTAGCCGCTGAGGTATTTTAAACCAGACTGGGAATGCAGAGTGACAGTGAGGCGATAGCAGGAGAAGGCAGTGAGAGTGAACATTTGCATTTCAAAAACATCCTTCTTTGGAGAAAGCACAGAGTAGAACAGATCCCAAGATACATGACTGTTAATTTTAGTTTTGTATAACTATAACTAACGTTTGTTTGTTTACTATTTTTAAATGTATTTTTAAAAATCAGGACTAAAAACTGTGAACTCCATCTTTCACAGGGGAAAAGAAGTCAAGCACATTTTTTAAATGGCTTAACCTGGGGAAAAATCATGACTTAGATAATATTCATTAGTTATCTCATTTAAATGACATGTTATAGACTTCTGTGAAATTAAGGAATCAATTTATTTCCTGTCAACTTTCATACCTAAAACTAGTTTCAGGTAAGAATGCAATAAATTCTCTTAAATTTTCATATGGTAAAGTATCATTGAAGCCCAAGTGGCCAGGAACACAAATATTCTAGAGGAAAATTTTTTGTTTGTTTGTTTTTTGAGATAGGGTCTCACTATGTAGTTGAGACTGACCTGGTACTCACTATGTAGCCCAGGCTGGTCTCGAGCTCACAGCAATACTCCTGCCTCAGCCTCCTGAGTGCTGGGATTACAGGTGTGCACCATCACATCCAGCTCTAGGGGAAAGTTAATGTGAGGTAAATTTTCAGTTTTAATTTGGAGCCACAGGGTCCTTAGTTGATCGGAGGGGAGAGGATTTTGGGCTACTGTAGGAAGCTTCTAGAGTTGGACTGACGGATGTAAAAAAAAAAAGTACACACAGACAGCATAGTAAGCTCAGGAGAGGCACTCTATTCTTCTTGTCAATAGTTGTCAGCCCACTTAATATAACTCACCTTTAACTCTGGGCATCTTCTCATCTAACACTTTCTGTCTAACCATCAAGAAAACCATAGGTTACAGACATCCATAAGCAGAGTTGTACAAGATTTTTTAAAAAGATATTTTTCAAATCTCTTTAAAATGAATGGCAAATATTGAAGAATCTTTGTCTCAAAGAATTTTTCTAGACTTGGGTCATTTGGCAAACTCTTAATTTTCCTTTTAAAGTCAGATTAAAATAGCTATATTGGCTCACCTAGGTAGGGACTAACTTCATCAGTGTGTCAATTTTCATTATATTTTGAAAACATGAAACATGTCTTTTATACCACAGAGAAAGAAAAACTGTCAGAACAGGTTGCGGATGAATGCTTAAAAAAACAGTGGAAATAGCTAAGAATGAAACAGTCCCTGAAATAAATATTACAATAGTTCTATCTTGATGCAAAAAAACCCCCCAAAAAACAAAAAAACAAAAAAACAAAAAAAAGAGGTCTCCATGCTGGTTGGACAATACATAACCACAGAACTATTCCCTTAAGTAGACAAATTTTAGAGTATCACAATTAAAAAAATTGTACGCATTTTCATCTTGGTGAAAAAGTACACATTATTCTTTTCTGTGTCAAACCTTCTAGAAACTTGTATTAATCTATATTTTTCAAGTTTCTTTTTTTCTCCCTGTTTCTTGCTTAAAACAAGCAAATTACTCGTCACCAATTAGTGGAGTGTCCTCAGAAAATTCCTTAAAGTTAATATTATCATAAACGGCAAAGGAGATTTGAGACTCAGAGTTGTCCGTGTTAAGTAAGGGAGTACACAACTCAGAGCGTTTCACACACACACATTAACAGCCAGGGCATTGCCTGCCTTCCTCAGCTGTACTTGGGTTGGCTCCAACATCACATTTTACTCCCGAAGACTCCCGACGTTCTACGAAGTCACCTTTCACTAACACTCCCTCCTGATAAGAGGAATTACATTTCCTTGAGAGGGAAGCAATTTAGAGAGTGGTTAAAAGGAGGCGTTGATGAACACACAGCTGCGAGGTGATGTGTGCAGTTTTTAATGATGGGAGCGTAAAGCACTGCAAGTACGATTTATAAAAGCACCAACTTTCCTTCCTCTTGCTAACACGTTTTAAATCAAAGAAAGCAAAGATTTTTAAAAGCAGGAACATGAGGCCAAGTGTTCACATTGTAGTTCCTGAAATCAATCTACTCTACTGGAGGAAACTTAAGTGTTTGAGCATTTTTCTTTGTGCTTTAAGATTTAAAAAAGAAAAAAAAAAATTATCCTCTGTTGGTCTGACTGTTGGCTGACAAACTATTTCTAAACATTTGTATGACTTTTGCTTCGTGTTCCAGAGTGGGAAAGACCTTTTGTTGTAGGTACTAAAAATCAAGCGAAACAGATAGGGTCATGATTTACCAAAGGTCAAAAGTCATGATGAGTGACCGACTCAAAAGGCCTTGAGGTCAAAGGTGCAACTAGAATCCCATAACCTTCTCTTGGGCTTTTTACATCACAAAGGACAGCTGGACTTTTCTAGTTTCTGTGAAGGCTTCCCCACACATGTTCACATTTTTCCTTGAAAAATTATTTCAAAATGATTCTGCCCATGATTATTTATCCCTTCGAATCCAAATGACATGAAATAGGCTTCTATATAAATTGAATAGCTTTTTATTAGTATTCTGTTAGCAGCAACCTAGAGGTGGAAGAACAGAGATGAATACTTTTTTAAATTGGAAAATAAGCACATTATTTAGGAGATCAAACCCCAAGAGATATATTTATTTTCTTTGTTATTTTCTTTTTCAATCTCACATGTTTTTATTGACTATAAAATTTTGTTTTTCTTGAAGAAGTAATGAAATGGTGGTCACTTATGTTTTCCATTTGGAATTTACCCTTATGTTAAATTTTTCATACAGGTCCAAAGTAAGATTTTGTGATGGAAATCATTCTGGTATTATTATTTTTTTTCTTTTTGCTAACTGAAAACAACTAGGTCCTTGGTGCTACTGGGGCCACAATTTGGGTGGGTCTGTCTGAGGCCAATCTTAGAGTACATTAGTCACTGTGGATGTATATATAACCATGTGATCTTCCGGAAAATTGCAGAACCTTACTTTTCAACTTCATTGGTTTCTAACCTCTCTTGAGCACTTAATTCCTCTTAGAGGGTAAAATAGTCATGCTGTAGAATCCTGTGGCCCATGAAGGGTAATTGGATAACATCTTTTGAAAGATTTACAAGGCTGCCAAGGATTTTGCCAGCTTTAAACCTGATTGATTCAGTGTGAAAAGATCTGAACAATTCTGACCTAAAAGTTTAAAGACAGACCTTTCCTGTGAAAGTATAATTTAGAGCTTGTAATAAAATTGTATTGGAAAACACCACATTGAAAAACGCAGTCATAAATTGCCAACTTAGCATTATGTTAAAGGACGGTTCCTCTGAAAGAAACCTAATTATCTACCAGATATTTTAATAATGAAGTGCTTTTGTTTTTGTTTTCTCCCTAGAATTCCCCCTCCCCACCAAAAAAACTACCCAACTTCTTGGTTATATATACTGGAGGAATGTATACAGCTTTTATCTCATTAGGTAAAATAAAGTAAAAACTCATTTATCTTTAATAAAGAGTAGATCAAACAGACTTTTCCCATATTTTAATTTTTCAAAGTGGTAATTCTCATCATATATTAATTTCCGTCTTGACAAAATATACACACTCATAACTAGTGCAATATTTTGTGGCTAGGCTTGCCTGCTTATGATGACTCAGACAAATCAAAGATTAAACGTCTTTCAGCTAATTATATCAGGTCATTAATTATTTATTGGAATCCATAAGTCTATCGTTTGTATTAACCTGTGTTTTCTGCTACCCACTTTAGAAATGGAAGGTTTTGAAGATGAACTAAAACATAAAAATTTTAAGTAAACAAAATTAAGTAGAGTATACATATCTGTTTTTTTTTTCTTCTCTATTATTGAGGAAATTGAGACTATGGTATAGAGACAAAAGCTTATTTATCTTTAAACAATACTGCTTTTGTGACATGTTCACTAACTGTGTTTCCTCCTCAAATATCAGTTTGAAGCATTTCGGAAAAAATGTCACGTGCCCACTTACCTGTGATTCCGGCAGGCCTTTTGAACTTTTAAATCACATGAATTTATTCTTAGATGTTTAAAATAGGATTCTTAATAGGTTAGTGTTTTTGTCACATATACATATTTATAAGGAATGATTACTTCTTTATGTAGATTTATGAGAACAGTAACTTTCAAACAAACTGAGTCTATTTTTCACCCATTATTTAAAAAAAAACACTGAAATGTTGTATTAAGAAAAATATAAACAAAAAGTTTCAGTTAAGAAATGGGAAAAGGAGGGAATTCTCTCTGTTTAAACTACCCAAAAAGCTATTCAGAAAGTAAGGAGGGGCCTAAGGATTGGGCTCTCCTATTTCTTTGCTAGAATTAGGTAATAGGTTGGCTTATATTTTTTCTCCCTTCTACATTCTAACTAAAGTGTTATGGAGGTAATTTAACCCGGTACCTGAAAATCCTCCCTGTCTTGTGAACTAGAAGATGTCAAGAGCCATTACTGAAGCTGTCAAGGGTTGAATAAATTCGA
This sequence comes from Fukomys damarensis, assembly GCF_012274545.1. Classification (NCBI taxonomy): domain Eukaryota; kingdom Metazoa; phylum Chordata; class Mammalia; order Rodentia; family Bathyergidae; genus Fukomys; species Fukomys damarensis. The sequence goes on along the minus strand of NW_022900918.1, from coordinate 26,002,179 downwards.
TTGTATCAATTTCCAGCTGGCAGTTGGCATTTTCTGTGGGATCCATTTCTCATTATGTTGGTCTACTGTAGTTCTCTAAACTGGCATGGTCCCCAAGCTCTTCTTCAGAACTTTGCAGTTGGTTAAGCTGAAACTGTTAACTACGGAAAATTAGTCCAGGGTGCTGAAGAGACATATTAGCAGTTGGCGATAAAAAAGTGTTTTTGATAGGTTTAGATTACGCCAAACATCTTCACACAAGTCACCCTACAAAGACAGCAGTAGGGCTTTTAGGAAGTCCTGATTTTGGGCTCTGGTGCCACCTAGTGGGATGGCAGGGGAAGAGACGATACGACGACGCAAGACAGGATGGACTGGTAGACTTTTATGATTCTTTGTCTTCAGATCTTTTGTATCAAAAACTCAAAACACCACCACCAAAAAGAATCCCTCAGATTTATTGCTTTCCTTGGGAGATTTTTTTCAGCACTCTTAATCAGTTGAAAGATTAAATTGATTATTTTTCTGACAGTCTTGGCCTTCCACAGTCTGATGTCAGCCTGCTTTTGCAGAATTATTGAAAACAACTATGAATTTTTCACAGAAGCCGGACTGGTCTACTCCTTCCTGTCTTTTCTCGTGTTATCTTCCCAGAGAAGACACTCCTATCCGTTTAGGGTCTCCTGTTAGAAGGGCTTTGTGGTTGGACTTGGCGCTTTCAGTGTAGGAGCCTCCCACAAAACTCTCTTAGCAAGAAATCCTGGGATCGCTCCTCAAACATCACTCTCAACCTGATCGAAGGTGAGGACTCCATTGCCAGGAATTTCAGGGAGAACTTCCTGCCCAAGAATAAGATGAGCTCCAGAAGGAACAGTATACCATAATCTTTTTGTTGTTGTTTTGAGATAGGGTCTCACTAAATATTCCAGGCTACCCTTGAACTCCTTATGTACCTAGGCTGGGCCTTAAACACTCAGATTTTCCATTTCAAGACTCTTGACTTCTGGAAATAGAGTCATATGCTATGGTGCCAGGTCTCTAATATAGCATTTAGCCTCTTCCTACACATTTATATTTTAGCAGAGGGATCCTCAACTCAAAAACTTTTAAGGTCAAACCAAATAATATAAAGCTAAAAAGCAGGTAAAATATAGCATGGAATAGAGTAAATTGTGGAGAGCCAGAGGACACATGTGTTTACTAAATGTGCTTCAGTATGGCTTGTGAAAAAAACACCGTGAGGCACAAACACATTTGAAATCCGAATGCGGGCCGTGTTCAGTGGATCTGTGATTCCTCTGGAGGAGAGAGGGAACTGACTGTGTAAGCCAGAAAGGTCAATTTTTAGACATAGTAAAGACAAGCCAGACAAAGATCCTGTGAAGAAGAAGTAAGGGATGGATTCCTAAAAGAGTAGCCTCTTAGAAAGCAAAAGAAGCCAAAAAGAGAAGTCCCTGATCTGGAGAGAGGATGTTTTAGTCCTCTATTGCTGTTGTAACAAGTTTCTTCAAATTTGATGGAAGAAAAGAATACAAAAATTTACTGTCTTACAGCTCTGTAGCTCAGAAGTCTTCCATGAGTCTGCGTGAAGATCAAGGTGTCGTGGGGCTGCATTACTTCTGGACTCTTTAGGAATGAATGTACTTTCTACCCTTCTCCAGTAGAGCCTGCCTGCAGGCCTTGGCCTGTGGCCCCTTCCCCTAGCCAGTTGTGCAGGGTCCTTCTCATGTCACATCACTGTAACCTTTTCTGCCTCCTTCTTCCATTTTCAAGGAGCCTCAAGATTGGATTGGACCTCTCTAGGATATTCCAGGACACAGCCCATATTTTAAACTCAGTCGATCAGAAGCATTAATTCCATCTCCAGCATTGACACCCATTTGTCATGTAATACACTATATTTACAGGGTGGGGGATGTGGTTACAGACATCTTGAGGCATCATTATTGTGCCCACAACCAAGGACAAGTACGACAGTTGCTGAAGAGAGAGATCATGTATCTGTGAGAGCTAGACCTGGAAAGTCTTCACCTTCCCCTCTCCCTGCCTAATCTATTCATCCTCCTACTTTATCACAGTGAAAAAAAAAGTTGGGAAAGGTTAAGGAAACTGAAATTCACTGGGCACAAAAATGTGCTCATAAATGTCAGTGTGTCGCTCGGAATAGGGTGTAATGTCTTCTGCTAGGAAGGAAATTGGTCAGGATAGCTGCCCTACTATATGTATAAAAATTAAAATGAAGATGGCTCTCCAGGAAGATAGTTAAGGAAGAGGTGCACCTAGGAAGATAAATTTCCACTAATAAATTCTTCCCCCATATGAAAGATGCCCCTGCAAGGAGCAACTTCACAGCTCCTGGCGTTTAGATTGGTTGGGGCGCAGCCTTCACAGCCAGGTGGGAGTCAGTTTGAGCTCTGCGTCCCCTGAGAAAATATCTCCTTACCCCATGTCATTCTCAGAAACATGCTTCTTCCAAAGTCCTCCCAGATTCTGAGAGTTTCTCAGTGCATTTTGTACAGAGCTCTAGAATACCCCATGCCACCAATTACCTTGGCTTCTTACATAATCTTCCTTCTTGACAGTGAACTCGCTGAAAGCAATGACATTTAATTGTCTTTTTCAACTTCAGCCGGCTGTCTATATTTATGCCATTATATTTGTCACTGATGGGGCATATGAATGATTTACATGACATAAATTTTAACATATTTCTGGGTAAGTATTGAAGCTCAGATCAGAATATATATGTGGCATCTTGATATTCAAAGTGTGGTTCTCAGTCTCATTTGGGAGCTTGTGAGAAAGGCAGAAATGAGTACACTTCCCCTCAACTAATGGCATCAGAAGCTGCAGTTCAGCTTTATCTCCACGTGATTTGGTTGCACACAGAAGTTTGAGACACGGGAAGAGCGCATCAAATGGAGGCACAATAAAAATGTGAGTTAATTAAAGTTCATTTAAAGAGAAGTAGCACATAAGGTCTGGCAAACTAGAGCACATTGGGAAAGACCCAAACAATTGACTGAGTGTGGGAAACAAACTGACACATAAAGGAGAAAATCAAGGTATGTGGAATTAGGCCGTTGTTTAATTTCTTACCCCCTTTGACACTATATTGTTATACTAAACTAATGGGTACTTAGTTTCTTTCTTCCTTCATTTCCACTTAAACTTTTTGTTGCCTGTTTTCCCATCAAGGTGAGGAACTTTAAGGTTTTGTGTTTGTCTTTCTCTTTACTTTTTCTTTTTTGGTGTGTGTTTGTTTTTTTTCACTGTGTCAGGCAATAGATACTGAGCATCTGTGTGTGCCCCATCCTAAGTGATGTTAATGGAGTCAGCCTTGCCCTAGTACACACTCTTAACATCTTGTCACTAAATCTAGTCTCTGAAATCCTTTCGGCACCCACAGTCACTCCTTTATCACAGACAGCTTAACTAGCAGATCCAACTTTGAACAAATTGTAGAGAGCAGTGAACATATATACACGCTACACTACTTAAATTGTAGACAGACGTTGGCCAAATCACCTGATGAAGTTCAAACTTGAATGGAGAGCAAAATCTGCTGAGCAATCCCATCCCTTGCTCAGAGTCTATGGGTCTTAGGAGAGAAACCTGAGCATTCTGACTTTAGATGCCCCATCATAGCTGACCGGGGTTCTTCAAGCAAAGAACAGCATGAGGCAATAAAGCAGTCAAAAATCCCTTTGCTCTGAATTGCTAATTTGGGTCTACATCAGGGCAGTACAGTTTCACCCTTGAAATCCTAGGACCTATTCAGCTCTGAAACATATCTTGCTGAACCTAACTCTCACTAAGCCAGGGATATCCATATCAAAATGCTTCACCTGTAAGTTCTTTTCAGATTTTCAAAATAGCCATATCTCATGATGCATACAAAATATTGATTTTGCTTTTACATTCTCTATTTCTGAATAAATTCTTTATGATGCAATACTAGGGATAGTGTTAGCTTGTCTTCTGCTTGTTTGACCTGTTCACAAATGACTACATCGAGTGATTTGGAGTGTGGTTTTTAACATGAGTGATTTAGAGTGAGGATTTTACATCAGGTTGCTACCTATAGACTATTATTTGCCTCCAGTAAATCCTTGTCATCTGAAAAGTGGAGGAAATTGGAAATCAGTACAGGAGAATTGATTAAACAACCCAAGCAGGTCTAGGTAATGGAGACAGCTTAGACATTTAAATGTTCAGTTGTGCGTATCATTTTGATGTGAGAACTGAAATGTCATGTTTATCTATTTATCAGATGCCTTAAACTCTTGTATCTGCTCACTTAATCAAAATGACTGCCATTTTGTAGGTGAGACACCTGGGGTACCCTTGATTTGAATCCAGAATATTTAAAATACGAGCTCAAGTTTCTCATTCTTTCATTCCTTCCTTGTAATGAACTCACATCTTTTTGAAAGTGAACAGTGCATGTGAATCATGACTCCATAATATTAGGGGAAAATCTGGTAACTTGAAGAAGAAATCAATCATAAAGGAAGAAATTCATTTCTCTTTGTGTGAATAAAGAATAATCCAAATCCTTGTGGACAAAATCACTTCAAGTAAGGGAAATCTACATAAAAAAATCATTGAAATAAGCAGTCGTGGCATTAATTCGTTTGGATTTTAATTTTTATATTGACATTTGCTCTTAAAATTTAAACAGCTTTTTCTACAAAAACTGGATCTTTATATCATTTACTTTTTCTTCCCTCTTCTTTCTTTCCCTATACACTCTACATTATTAACACATACAATAACTAAAAGTCATTAAGCTGACCTTCTTTGCTGTTTTTTATAGCCTCTCAGTTCTCCAGCGTTTGAAAAGGAGGTACATAGAAGGAGCCTGCCGCCGTGGAGACGTTTTGTTTCAAACCTTTGCCCACTGTTGACTGTGTCTGAGCCCCAGGATCTCTCTCCATGGTTTGAGGACCAACACAACCTAACAGACTGGGATTGAAGGATTAAATACAACGAGAAACATCAAATTTACCCTCCCCATGCAGGATGTTTACGAGTTGAGTTGAGCATCTAAGTCTGTTTCTTGATATGCTCATGAAAGATGTAGCCTAGCTTATAGGGCTGCTGGCTAAATTCCTGCCCTCCCTTCTCAGATATTTAGGCCACATCTCAGCACTGAACCTCACTTGGGCTATCTTGTGTACTCTGTATCTGTCACAATGTGCATCTCTTCCTGAGACAGCTTTCCTTCCAGAGTGCAGTGGTCTGGAGAAGGGTCGAGAAATAAGGACACAAATATCTAGAAAACCGAGTTACTGCTTAGCATGGTGATGCATGCTTGTAATCCCAGCTACTCAGGAGGACAAGGCAGGAGGATCACAAGTTTTGAGACCAGCCTGGGCAAATAGCTGGATTCTGTCTCAAAATCAAAGAGGGCTGGGGATGTAGGTTAGTGTTAGGAATGCCTCTGGGTTCATTCTGCAGTCCTGAAAAATAATTAAATTACTGAAAATCACTGGAGTATACATAATGGTAGCATGATTGTACAATATGGTCAGTGTCATCATTAAAATAATCTTCAAATACATATGAGATTTTTCCCTGTAATGTTAAGACTACGGATGTAACAATTTTTGTGTGGCAATGGCCCCATCTAGGTGTCTAGGTTATTTAGGTTTCTTTCTCTCATGTCTTTCAGAAAATTAATTTTTATTCTTTGGCATCATAAGGTTCAATAAGTGAATGAATGAATAATTAAGTAAATGAAAATTTTCTTAAGAACTTTGTGCACTCTAAAATTTTCTGTCCTTAGCATGTGTTGGTTTTTTTTTCTTATACTTAAACATTATTTTTAAATTACTTTAGCCAATAGTTTTTGGAATGGCTTCTTTGACATTGCCTTAAGTTTGTATGGTTGTAGTGTGTGTGTAAAGCCAGAAATTAAATAAGGATTTGCAAGTAAAGAGTGATTACCAGGGTCTTGAGGAGGGTATTGGGGAGATGGTCAAAGGACACAAAATTTCAGCTAGAGTCATAAGTCAAGAGACCTATTATACAACAAGATGACTATAGTTAATGACACAATGTATTCTTGATAATCAATGAGAGTAGATTTTTAGATATTCTCAACACACTCACACACATACACAAATTGTGAGATAACGCATATGCTATTTACCTCAGCTATTACACAATTTATATGTATTCCCAAGTAACAAGTACAAAACAAATATATATAATTTTTGTTTGTTATGCAAAAGGTTTGACATTTAAAAAATAAAATAGTTTTAGCACGTGAAATGAAGTCATTTACAATCACATTTCAAACATTAGTTATTAACACTGACAGGGAAAGTTACAGCTGACAGTGTCCTCATGTACTGGTAAGGGAAGTTTCAGTAAATACAGTCAGCATTAATGAGATGTGTTGACAAGAAGAGTTGGAAATAAAACCTCAGCACAACCTTTTGATTTAAAATTCCTTTTGCTTTGTGGGAGAATGTCATTTTGGAGGAAACGCACACTTTATTTAACCATAATAAAGACATGAGAAGATAAACCAAAGAAAATGTCAATTTAACCCAATCTTGCAGGATGGTCTTTTAATGCATGAAGAGAGCTGTGGGGCTCCAGTCTTTATCACCTGTGGGCCTAGTTAGGTAATCTGTCTAATCCCATTTGGGCTCAATAGATCTTCCTACAGTTTTAGTGAATTACATAAAATTCATTTGGTCCTGATGCATACTCTGGATTTCCTTCACTCTAAAAGGGTTAATAGCCATACAAATATTATACCTGAGCATTTACATTTCTTCCTGAAAACATGCTCCATGTGAAGTCATCTAGATGTTCCTCTCGTAATGCATAAATGGAATGTCTACTTCATTAAATTAGAGCAATTACAGGACATAAACCTTTGGGCAAATGTCAAAGACTCCGGACTTTTGGCCACAGCTAATTTAACTGGATGGTTTCCCAATGATAGTATAAATCTAGATAGGTTAGGCTTTGTCATCAGTTCTTACATAATGTAAAATGAGCTTTGAATTTACATTCTGGAATCCTACCTAACATGCAAAGTATTTCTTCTATAGCTCCCATTACTAAAAGAAGTGCATTAGATAATTTTAAAGGTATTCAATGTGCAAAATAGTAATGTAAGTTGCAAAATGGCATATGGCAAAATAAATATTTTCTCTATTTTTAGCTCTCAGCCACAGCACACTAAGTAGCATAATTCATTTTCCATTTAATTTTTATTGGAAGTCACAGCGACTAAATCATTAATTTTCCGACTCTTAGTTTTGCTTTTATAAGCTGAGTGAAACTCCATAGAGGCATCTTCTGCTGTGCTAATAGGATGAAAATAAACACAAATCTTAAAAGTTTTAGAAAGGAAAATGTTGTTGTTGATGTTTTGTGTAAATAGTTTTGAGAGGGCTATAAGTATATTGGGTATATAACCATCTCCACAATAATGATTAAGTTAATCATCCCAAGCTTTCTGCCTGTGTATAAATCCCAACTCTTCCACTTTGTAACAGATTACCCTTTGGTGTTAATCTAATGTGTTCCAGAGTTTTTTTTTTCTCCTGTAAAAAAGTGAAAGATTCTGTCATATCACTAGCTATAGGGTTGTGAAAATGAAATTAAATTCATATAGTTAAGCCACTTATAGTCATATTTGTCATGTAACAATAAATGCTTACTTGTATGTTCCTGTTAAGAACACTGTGTAACTCTCTTCTGTATGCCTCACTCCTAATGACAGCATTTTCCCCTCATTTCTTATGTCACGCTTTTTCCAGATCATTTGTCTGCTTATTTGTTCCTAAGTTTAGCACTGCTTTTTTTTGTATAAACAAATTTAAGTTTTGTAGGCAAAATTCTGGACTCATTCCTCCAGTAAACCTAATAAATGTTCAGAGTCCAATACAAGTCTGAAGCAGGTAAATACAGTATCTTTCCAAGGAACAAAAGGGAGTGTAAATTTGGACTGTTATTTATTTATTTATTTTTTTGGGGGGGGGAGCAAGGGTCTCACTATGTAGTTGAGACTGACCTGGAACTCACTATGTAGCTCAGGCTGGTCTCAAACTCACAGCGATCCTCCTGTCTCAACCTCCCCAGTGCTGGGATTATAGGTGTGCGCCACCACATCCGGCTTATTTCTTATAGTTTATGTGATGTACATTTTGGTGTGTTCTTGGCAGAGTTTTTTCAATTCTGTTTGCGCAAATTACACTGATAGATATTATATGCTTTCATTTAATTTTCAACCAACAATTGAAATATATATGGTGACAGTTATTTTTAACAATTACTGGAATGTAATTTAATGAGTCAAATCTGGACCGGGAGGCAGAGTGTTTTATTGATTTCTCATTGTATCTGCCAAATACTCTTTTGCTTCATGAGTACAGTGGAGTAACACATTTAGAAGTGACCTTTTGTGAAACATTTTGGAAGCTCACTCCCCCACAATTACTTTCAGTACTTAAGAGCATGACAAAATGTATTTTAGCTTGTGTTTTATTAGTATATTATGTTCTGTATACAAGGTCGTGCTGGTGAATGCCTCCCCTACAGTAACCCACCGCTGGATTTATCCACACCCATGGCACAAATGTTTTCACCACGGCTGATTGTAGGGTGTTGAATTTAGAGCTGGGAAGAAACTCTCAGTGGTTCGACATTTAGAATATTTCAACCCTTAAAGACACAGGAAGTATCAACAACCTCAAGAGCATAAATAACAGCAAAATGAATTAAAGTAATTAGGAAGTGATGCATTTGAGTATTGATAACTCCTTTTTACAACAACTCATTTAATTATAAGCTTATATAATTAATTTTAAAGAATGGATCTGTTTAATAACTGGCTTTCAAACTTTATGCGAATTAATAAAATACACACTGATGAGCTTATATGAGCCGCCTCTAGCACATGACTCCTGTATATACAGGTTTGGTATTTGTTATTATAATAGGCTGAAAAGAGTTTAAATTCATGTGATGTCCTAACTCCTTCCCTCCCTACCCCCTCCTTCATCCCTCCCTTCCTTTTTTCCTTCTCTCTTTCTTTCCTTCCATGTTTGTAGAGTTGCAGGGCGTATCAAAGACTTAAATGAAAGAAATAATTTTGGACAAATCAAATTATACAGTTACCTGTGTATTGTGCTGACTTGGCAATGTAAGATTCTATAATATATTATTCCATTATATTCTATGGTATATACACACATCTGTATATTTATCTAGATCTATTTTTGTTTCTGTCAAAACCCATGTTGAATAAATAATAGAGAAGAACTTGCTTAAGATGAATCACTTAAGAGGGTGAAAGATTTTGATAAAGGATATTATAGGATAGCTTTTTGTTTTCTAGGTGCCTTGCTGGTGTTTCTAATGTTTCAATCCACTTTAAAGAAGTAAAACTGGAGGATATTTGAAGTTTTCATGCCTGGATTCATCCAGAAGAAACAGCACAGAGTGCTGGGATCTGGATTTAAAGCTGAATGCTTACGAGTCAATTTGAGAGTCAAAAAGCATCTTAAACTATTGGAAGGGAAAAAAAAGGAACTGTCTCAGAAAGCAAGGAAAGAGATTAATGCTTATCTGTTCTTTGGGAAGGGTGCTGATCTGAGGATCTGAGCAAGGTACATTGTTCAAGAGGATTACGTTGTGGAGGCAATGGAGATCCTGGACTGGTTGCAAGCTTGGTTTGGCCTCATCCAGTCTATGAGGGAGCTCAGTTCTGCAGTGGGCGAATCTGTGTCTATGTTGATTCAGTCTGATCCTTGACACTAATCAGAAGTGGCTGAGTTGAAAACAGTTTCTGATAATCTCCAAGTACAGCAAAGGACAGGACACATCATGTAGGACAATCGGATTGGAACAGCCAGGGACAGGCTAATGCACAAACTGAGTGTGGAAGCCACACCCCAAATCCTAGTGGAGAGATACCTGACTCAAATTGCCATGGTACCTTATGAAGCTGACTCTGTAGTTGTGGCAGAAGCTCTTCCTAGGCAGAAAGAGAACTTACTGATATCGGTTCAAAGATTATGTGAGGAAACCTGGCCCTGGAAGAGCGGGAGGAGGAGGTGGGTTCACAGCACCTGTCGGTGGATCCGATGGAACCGTGCCAGTGACCATGCCTATTTCATGCCAATACCATCTCCAAATACTTTCTTATATCCAGCACCAAGGGATGATAAGATTTCAATGGATTACCAGAGGAGACTTACCTACCAGGCCACTCCCAATATTCAGCCAACTCAGATACCAGCCATTACCCCTTTATGTGAATCTGCTGATATGATTAATTTTGATAAGAATGGCCCTCTTGTACCCAAGCTGGAAGTGTCTGCAAAGCCCCACCCAGACCTAAACTATACTTTGTTCTGCTAGCTTTGCCATCTGTGCCAGTCACACTGCAGACTCCCATCAGCTGGTGGTGGCACCTAAGCAGCTGAAGACGTGACTTTGATGATGTTTCCCAGAGATCTGAAGGGCTAAAAAAGAAAACAGAGGCCTTAAACCAGACAACATCCAGCTTCTGGTAGTTGAGACTGCGCAGTTCTGCTTTGTAGCAAAGAATCTCTGTGAAATTCTGTTTCATCTGTTAGCCATCACTGAGTATATTCTTTCTGGAGGCTCTTTTCCTTCTCTACCAAATTCTGTTACTTTCCAGTTCTCTATTGATTCTAAGAGACTAACAGCTGGACTTTTGGAAGGATCCCAAGTCCTCTCAGGTCCCAGGAGAACAAGGAGATGAAGCACTGTGGTGAGAGCTGCCAGAGACGGCTGAGGGTGGAGGAAAGGACCTCATAAAGTAGATTAGCATTGTGTTGAGGTTGCAGTCTGGAAACAAATGCCTCTGTGTAGGAGGATTGTGATGAGAATCAGGATGTGGTATGTTTTCCCAACTAATATGATTGGAGAGGAAAAGTGGTTCAGGAAGCTGCAGTAATGGCTCCCAGAGGCTGGGCCCTCCTCCTTGGTACAAGCATTACTCACGGCAGGGTACTATTTTTACCTGGATCTAGCTGCAAAGTTTATTGCAAAAAGCTGGAGGCCTCTCTTCGTTCTACTGGATTCTCAGGGAGCCCTTAGGGAGCCTTTTGCTTTATTCTGAGCATCGTGTTTCTCTTTTACCGGAGGGCAGCAGTACAGAAAGTGGTTTTTCCCCATAGCATGTTACTTGCAGAAAAGGACAGATAACATTGGGCAGAAGTTGCCATTCAAGCCTAGGGTGGGCTTCTGGCTGTCTTAAACGAAGCACTCAAGTCTCTTGGGTGGTGAGCTGGAAAGCCTATGGCAGGAAAGGGGTACCTGTTTTTGTTTGAAACCTTTATGATTAAGGGAATCTTTAAAAATTGAACACACATTTTTAGTGCCCTTGTGGCCGTAGTTGACTGCTCTCCTGGGTGGATGAGACACTTCCTATTATAATTTGTGTACCCCCTTGTCTCTCTTCTAAGGCCATCCCTTTCCACAAACTTGGCTTTGGGTATGGAAGATACAATTTTTGCTGTCTTGTGTATCTTTCTGCACCTACCCATTCCAAGCAATTTGTCTTTAATGTTTTTGCTTGGTTGGTATCTTCTGGCTTAGTAGCTGCTTAAATTAAAGATACCACGACAAAATATAAAGACATCAAATTGAACATTTGAAATAATTTACTTCTGGAGAACACTAATCTGTTGATTTATTTACAATCTATAAGAAATATATCTGTATATGTGTTTGTTAAATGTAATTTAATTAGTTTTGATGATTATTCAATTCCTTTTTCACCATTAACTGATTACCTTCTCTCCTAAGCACAGTGGACAGTGGAGCTTAAACTACGTGTATATTTACCATTTCCCAAATCCACATTTACTAAACTCTAAGTGAAAAGAAGAAGAAGAATATGGTAAGGCTAGCTAGATAGTTACAATGTTCAAATGGGAAGGGGGACAAGGGCGGGGGAATGAGAAGGGAAGGAAGGGAAACGGATTAAAAAGAAGAATGGAGGGAAAACAATAGAAACAAAATTCTGTAACGGGAGATGGGAAGAATGACTAAAGAGAAGGGAGGGGGATGGGCAAAAAGAATTAAGATACACACACACACACACACACACACACGCACGCACACACACGCACACACGCACGCGCACAGGTACAGATTCCCTATGACGAATGTGATCATCATGTATGTCAAAAGTGGATCAATAAAATTAATTAAAAAATTAATAGCTTCCAGTGTATCTAACCATAATATTAAAATTGACCCAATTTAAGGGGAAAACATAAATGGTGTCAGGCAACCTGTGGAATTGATGCTACAAACAATTTATTTATTTTAGAATCAAACTTCTAATTGCAAACAAATCTTGTTCACTTTTTGTTATCTTCCTCCAGTGTATTAGGTACCTCTAATAAAAAAGTGCCAAGTTCTTTTTATTCTAAAAGTCGTGGTGTGAAATGTGACTTTGCAGATGCTTTTGACCATCTCTGTGTATGTGAACACAAAATATTTATTCTAAATTTGCTCCTTAAAAATCAACTAAATTTCTAAATTAAAGTTACAAATTTTAAAATCGATTTTTTCTTATTCTTATTCTTATTTATGTAGAATTTATCTAGAAAAAAATGTAATGATACTTTGAAATGATAGCAGTTGGTACTATTTAAAATGTAAAGGCTAGTAAAAATTTTAGTCAAATTCACAAATTAAGTATACTTTTGAAATACAATTACTTGACTGACCAACTTTCACGTACTCAAGAAATATATAATAATCAAATAAATTAAAATGGTTTTTTAGATTCCATTAAATGTTCCAGTAGTTTTTACTAGTGTTTCACTTGTACATTTCTACTTTAAATCACAAGTAAATCATTAAAATTGATCTTAGAAACTCTACTAGTCAATTGATTGTATAAATTACCCTCTTTATTACGCAAATCTCTTAAATGTATTTTTCAAATAAAACGTGCTTTTCTCGTGTGGAAACACACACCCATAGAGAATATATGCACAGATAAACTGAAGTTAGAAAACTAAGGAAAATATATCTGACTATTGCTTTTGGCAAATTTTTACCTAAGTTTGAATCATCAGGGTTTTAACTATTCCCCTGGTAAATGTTTTTTCTGAAAAAAAAAATCTTAAAAATGTCAAACCAGAGAAAATTAGTTTTGAGATACATGTAATTTTTAAACCAATATTTTCACTTCATAGTTGTTTTGTTGTTAATGTGTGTTAACGATACCCACTCATCTGATGGAGGGGCCCGGCTGTAGGTATTCGCTTAGAAAAGAGGGCATTGATGATCTAAAGTAGAATATTTTTGCTTGTACAAAAAAAAGGAGAATGCTAAGTGGATGTGAGTCCATTACTCATGCCTGATGGCTGGAAAGTTAACAGCACCAAAGAATCTCATCGAGGGGCCTGAAACAGTCAGGGCTTAACACAAAGATGTAAACAAAAGATAAAGGCACCGAGTGTGTAAGCAGTTTCTCTCTCTCTCTCTCTCTCTCTCTCTCTCTCTCTCTCTCTCTCTCTCCTCTCTCTCCTGTCCTCTTATAAATTGTTTGATTTTTTAAAACAGATAACAATCAGGTGAAACTGACACTAAAATTACCCCCCAAATTTCTTTGAAAACACCAGTTTTCCATTGAATAAAAAAAAAAAAGCTTTTTTTCTTTTCCTAAACCAGTACATGCCTCTGTCTTAATGGTGATCTCTCAATTCATACGTATAATCCTGTACATGTGCTTTGTAAGGGCCACAAGAGTTTTTTTGGAGAAAAGTTGGTAATTGGGAGAAATCTGCATTATGAAAGTGAAGACTTGAATGAGCTGTAGCAGTAATTATGACAACTACTCATAGGAGAAGAAAGAGAAGCATACTTTCATCCTAATTCAGATTTAAGGCACGAAAATTTGTCATTTATAAAATTATCTGGAAAATTACTTTTATGCTTTAATTCATTCCAATGGTACAAGCTTTGGCTGCCTTGATAGTTCTATTATGCACATGTAAATTATGATTGAATTCAGTGAGTTCATAAAAATACATAAAAAGTGACTTTTGTGAGCCTTGTCTTCTGTACTTTACATTTTTATTTTTTAAAAAAATCTACATTCTGGTTATCACTGAAACCAGTAGTCTCTGTATGGAATTCAAGTGGTGAATGCTTAACTGTGTGGTTTTACTCAAGTGTGAAATTAATAATGGAGCTGGGTTTGTTGTGGCCAGTGACTTGCTTCCCACAGTTGGAAAAGGTGTCAGAATTATAGCTTCTATTAACATTGCTTTGTGAGGGATTTTTGCACCAGTCAGATTTGCTTCCAGCCTGAATCAGTACATGTGATGACTTTTGTCTTTCTTCATCTTGAATTAAGGAGGTGCATTCATTCCATTTTGTTGAATTACTTCAAACCATCCATTGATTTTAATGTGTGCAGCCTGATGTTCCTCTGTGCTGGTCACAACGGAGGACAAAGTTAGTGCAAACTTACCAAAGTAGAGACTGAAAAATAGCTACTTCATTACAGTTACAATGAACAATTATGTACTCAACTTGAATTGTTTTTTTTTTGTTGTTGTTGTTGCTGTTGTTAGTTTTTGTTTTTTTGTACCGGGGACTGAACTCTGGACTTTGCGCTTGAGAGGTAGACGGTGGAACCACTGAGCTAAATCCGTGGCCCTGGAGAAATGTTTTTCACATTTCTCAGGATAAGTTATCAGCATATTTACTGTCATTACTTCCCACAGAACACTCACTAGTGTATTTAACTCTTAAGGGGCTGGAGGGGCTGTTACATCGACGGTAAATGCATTGGAGAAAATGACAAATACACTTTTGTGTTAAAAAAATCCCTCATTATTCCATTTATATTTGTATCTCTTGCGTACTGACCATTTTCATTTTACATCATGTAAGAAAAGTTTCTAACCTTGTGTTTAATATGTCAGTTGAGTAAACTTTACATACGTACAGCAGGAGAGTATAACGCCATTGTAAAATTGTTAATTTGTCCATCTGGTTTATTTTCATCTTTAAAAAAATTCTCTCATATGTAGGATCCTTTGAAGTAGAGCAAGGCACCTCAAAAAGAACTAGTTAATTTGTTAACCACAATTTTAGTGGTCTTTTATTGTTGTTTTTGTTTTAGCTTACGTTTCCTCAGCGAGAGCTATTTCAGTCGGTTTCACTATTAAATCAGTTCAATGCAGAGTTCCTCCTCCACTGAGAGGGAAACCTTTTGATTGAAGATCTTTTTCAATCTTGAAAGGGTCAGTTAAATTTTACCCTGGCCAATGGCTTTATTGTCTGTGTTGACTTGAATTGTTTTTCAAATAATAGGGTTTCTGCTATACTTTTAAACCCGGTACTTTCTAGTGTGTGTTTCTTTTGTGTTTCCTATGAAAAAGGGTAGTGGAGGCAATTTTTAATCTCAAGTTCCTTTTCTGAGTGAGAAAAAGAAATACATAAATATAGAAAAAGCTTTAAACAAAATTTTTATGTTAGAACAGACATACTTTTTAGCTATTTTAAGAAATCAATAACTTTATCAGGTAAAAGCTTGACGTCTCGGTTTTACTTTTAGAGAGAATTCAGCTGAGTCAGGGCACTGTGACTTTATAACGAGTAGAGAGGAAATGATAACTGATACAGATATCTTGGCTAAACCTATATTTTCTGCTTCAAAATGTGTTTTGCATAGGGAATATGAATACTCCCAATAATAGCGTAGAACTCCATCTCCCGCCTCCTTCCTGGTTAGCCTTGCCTTAATGCACTCATCTGAAGTATAATACTGAAATCTATAATTCCAGATTTACGTTTCCAATACCACTCTAATTTTCTGAAGTACTTTTTGAAAAGTAGATTCCTGAGAAAGATAATGTTTTAAGATTTATCAGTCATTTTGAATTATGCCAGAGCAATTTTTTGTCTATTGCTAAGATATGATATTGGTCAAAGAAGGAAAACGATGCTGAGGGGGGAAATAGGGGAGACGGGATATACAATTTGGGGACCAACAGATCTAAATTTCATCAGTAATTTTAGCCTATGGCAAGCAGGGATCTTAAGACTTGAATGGGTATGGCATATAGCATGAATGTTTATATAAAGAAAGATTGGGCTGGGGATTTAGCTTAGTATTTCTGCCACCTGCCTCATAAGCCCAAGGACCTGTGTTCAATCCCTGGTACCCCCACCAAAAAAAAAACAAAAACAAAGAAAGATTTTTTTCTTGCTGGTTTCAGTCTGTGTTTCAAATTTATAATATGATAGTATAATGTTTCTTAATCAAAAGTTATGTTGTATTAAGAAAAAATTTTGAGTTGTGAATAATTGGTATTATATTTTAACAATATATATCTTCCAACCAGATAACAGCAAATCGCCTCCTTTCTTTGGAAGGCCCTGTGAAGATCATACTATGTTTCACAAAGCTAAGACCAGTGGGGAGTTTCTGAAGAGGTTCTGAGGAGTGATGGCCCTGCCATTTCTTACTCTTACTTCTTATCTCTACATGATCTCGTTTATTTCCATTCCTTTAAATATTATATTGTGCACATGATTTCCAAATGAGTATTTCAGCTAGGACATTTCTGAACTCCAAATTACTATGTGCAGACATGTTCACTTGGATATGTAATAGGCAGCATCATATAAATGTATCTAAAATTGGAGTACTGCTTCACATGTACTTCTCCCCAAACTTGGTTGTCCCTCACTTTTGGCGGATTTGCCATCGCCATAAATGAATTGTTATCATCTAATTTCTCAAGCCGAAAATCTGAATTTCAGCCCTGGATTTTTATTTTCCTCACTCACAGTCATTCATCCTTCGTGTGAAGGCACAGAGAGCTCTACTTTTGAATGTCTTCCCTACCATACTGGGGCCCATACTGAGGCCCCATCTCACTTTTGGGACACGGTCCCGGTCTTCTCATTGGCCTCCCCACATCTCCTCTTGTTTTCTCCAAAATCTAATTATCTCACAGCAGCTGGGGAGGTGTTATTTTTTTCCTTTTAGGTTAAATTAAATCATGATCTCTGCAAGAGATGTTAAATTCTCTCATTGAACTTGGAACAAAAGGGTTGTTGTTGTGTCCAAGGCTCTACATTAGCTTGCTGCTATGTCTTTCTCCAGCATCACCTTCCACCAACCCCTCTGGCTTCCGCCGCTCCAGCCTCACTGCCTTCTATTACCAGGTCCTTGGACATCCCAAGCTTCCTTTCACCTCAGGAGCTTGGCACATGTTTCTTCTGCTTGGATTGCATTTCTTGTCTCTTTTGGAATGGTTCTTTTTCTCTCTCATCTTTCAGGTTTCAAAATAAACGTCGTTTATTCATAAAAGTTCTGCCTGAACACCCCAATGATGGTCAACCCTTGTCTACTTATCAGTGGTGACCCACGAACAATGCTTTTCCCTGGGCAGGATGCTGCTGATGGTCAGGAAGAAGTTTCTGTTATTCATTGTCATCACCCCTTGCTCACCATATTATCTGGCTCTTGATGAATGCAAATACTGTGTATTGAAGGAAGTAAGTGTCCACTTAATCTTGATCCTCCAAATGCTACAACCATCCTGAAGCCTGTTTGCCTTTCCTTTTTTTTTTTTTTTTTTTTAGTATTTCTGCCTTTTCTCATTAGTTATTCCTAATACATTCAGAATACCTTCTCTTTTCTTTGGGTTATATACATATCTTTCACTTCTGTTGCCCAGCTATGATTCCTTGGGCATTCATCTGATCATCTATGAGCCCTTTGAGTGAAAGTTAATTTTGTTGGACACTAAGGGTCATAAAAATGTGAGAAATCAAAAAGCCTACTCCTATACCATTGGGACATTTTGGAATAAGCAGGAGGAACAAGGGATGAAAGGTAAATAAAGAAACAACTAATATATTAGAATTAAAGTAAGGAATACAAGTATAGAGATTTCCCAATGCCTCATTATTTCCTTGGTGCTGACACTATAGTACAGATATAAATTTGCTTTCTTTTAGAACTCCAAATTCATGTTTTTTTATTGCTTTGGGATTTGCCATGACCAAATATAATAGTCTCTTTTTTGAATAATCACACATTTTATGCTTTATAAGCTTATTCAAGAATTTCAGTTAATTCCTTCAATTAACATTTACTTTGAGGCAAAAAAAAAGTTTGCTTCCAGATAAATTTATTTCATAATTTCAGAAACAATGAAAAAAAAAAGTCTGTGGTATATTTAGCTATGGCCAGATTGAGCATTTTAAAATGCCGATGTCATCCTGAAGACACACCCTTGAAAATCCATATTGGTAGCAACAATGCAATTTTTCATTAAATTGTTTGATTCATTGTATTATAAGTAAAATTTTCTTACTGTTTAGAATCTTCAAGTGAAGTCACTGCTCTTGAAAGCATACGATAGCATGTTTTAAAACAATTCATCCAAAACTGTTGTATCAGTTACTCTCCTGCCACGGTGACAACAATACTCACATCTTAAAGGAAGAAAGTTTTATTTGGTTCACAGTGTCCAGGGGGGTGAGTCCATGATCAGTTGGCTTCAAGCCAGACACAGAATGGTAGAGGTGCCTGTTCAACTCATGACAGCCAGGCAGCCGAGAGAGAAAGGAGAGCAGGGGACAAGAATCCACCCTTCCAGGTTGTGCTCCCAGTGACCAGGCTTTTCCTCTTAGTAGCACACTCGCCTATGAATGCATAGCCTTCAGCTTTTCATCCATGGAATGAGTACTACATGCCCAGGATCCAGTCACTTTCCAAATTTGAACACATGTGCGACTTGGGGGTGACATTCCAGAGCTAAAGCGTAACAGCAGACTAGCAGGTAACACAACACTTTTCCTCTTTCTTTATCCTTGTTAAAAAGGAGCATAGTTGAGTGTTATCAAAATTTATTAGGACACTGGCATCTCTGATGATTCAAATATGAATCTGATTAGGCAAATAGTCAGAGAATGTCTACCAAAGCTCCTGGATCCAAATTCAGTGGACCAGTGGTAAAGGCTCAGGAAGCTTAATTATTTGGCAACCTCACTCCAGATTAAAAAACAAAAAAAAAAAAAAAAAAAAAAAAAGAGCACAAAAACAAAGCAGAATGAAACCTAAGAGTAAAACTGTAAGTACTCAAATTTTCAGTGCCAAATTAACTTTAATAATGAGATGAATGTTTTACTGAAATCTAGCCCAGAACAAACAAAACTTTTCTGATTACTTACATAAAATGGCTCATATCTTATGGAGAATGTTTATTTAGTCGGTCATCAAACATGTATCAAGGCATAGAAAAATTTTTAAACTTTTACAGGAATGGTGTTTAAGGTCTCAAAGCAGTGTATCAGCTGAAATATAGATCAACTTTTAATTCACATGGTTGGCTGAATTAGCATTCACTTGTCAATGCGAATAGTAACTCACATGAAGCTGCACTGGCAGGACAGGCAAGAGAAATTTTATACTTTATTATAATAAAATAGCACAGACAGGAAATTCTCTGAATAACTTTAGTGCCACTAGGAGAGTATACTTTTTAAGAAGTTATAAATAATAGTCTGAAGTCGATTTTCATTTATAGACTCTTTAAAAGTTATAATTGGCAGCCACAAATCACTTCTCTACTTTGACATTTTTCCTTTCTGTTGCGTGTTTTATGATGTACAAGGGGACATTAGATAGTCTTTTGTTGTAACAAACTAAACTTTTGAGACAAATTATTAAACGATTTCCCCTTTTTTTTTTCCCTGAAACCAGTGGGAGGCTGAGACAGACCCAATATAATCCAGGCTTTATTCAGGAGGAGCATTTACTACATTGTACGAAAGAATTATGCGAAACATGACTGATTACTCTGCACTCAATACAGGGATATTTGGATAAAGTTAAGCCCCAGAATAAAACTGTGCTTGGTAGTGTTAAACATGTACCTGTCCACGTGTGATCACTTTGAATTCTGTGCAGTATGAAGCCATTGCATTGTTGCTGTCTTAAAATGATCACTGAGACATTTTACACACTTAATGAAGAACACTGAGAAACTTCATAGCTAGCAAAATCAGCTTGCTGAAAATTTGAAGGCATAAAGTTATGGTGACTGTTTTGAGTTACAGCAAAATAGGTGTCAGTGTCATTATTACTTCACTTTCCAGGGTATTTATGGTCGCTTTGTAATGTAATTCAGTTTGGTGGAGTGTGCACTTGGAAACAAGTACTCTCTGTTACCATATAACTAATCTTCACAACAGCTGTGCTTATACCATCCTCAGCTGCTCCAGTTACAGCAACCCTCCTTTTAACAGCTTGACACCTGTCTCTGATTATATTTGAGAGCAATTGTTAATTTCTTCAAATTTCTCATTCCTTGCAGTGCCTTTGCATTGCTGTGTATGGCTGATGCACATTTACACGGTCTATTATGTTAATTCTCTCATTTAATCTTGAGAACCCCAAAATTATTAGGAAGTTGATTGTGCAGGGATCAGAGGTTTTTCTCAGTTACAGCATAACTCTGCTGAATGACGCAGTTTGTTCCAGCTTCTTGCTGACACTGCAAGGGATTGTCTAGAACGAAGAGTTCAATTACTTTCACAGCACTAATCATATATCATTATGTAGGGGCATGAATCCTTAATTCTCCAGCCAGTGCCCGGAGTAGCATGGCGGCAGTAAAGGACACATTCCAAATTCCTCTGCCCACTGCAGCGTGTAGGTAATAACCAAAGAATACAACATTTATGCCTACTTGATTATGTTCTTTATTAATTTGAATATTTGATGCCTTTAATAAATCATGTTCCATTAATTTTTATTCATCCACAAAAGCAGATATTTTTCAGAATCAGTTTCAGATGCACAGTTCAAGGCCAAAGAAAATGCATCTTTACACTTCTCAAGAAAATTTCCCTCTCCATCTATTTTTGTCCTTTGTAGCTTTTCAGGGTACAAATAAAAGTCACTAACACTGGGCCCAGTGTTCACAGGTGAAATATTTCTCAGTGTTACAATAGCTGGACTCCTCCTCTCCCCACCCGACCTTAGACACGTTGGTTAATATGTAGCCAAGACTATTCTCCTGTTTTGCTTTTTCAAGGTCAATAAAGAATGGAATCAGGGAGAAGAGTATTTTGTTTTTTCCCTAGGGAGGAAAACCGCTTATAAAATCTCAGAGCGGGGTGTGACTTCATTAAGATAAATGTAAAAAATAACTCACCAAATCGGAGTTATGGAAACAAGAAGTCAAGCCTCGTTTTAATATCAAGGGCTCTTTTAACGATGCTGCTATAAAAAGATTTTGTGTTACGTTTTCTTCCCAGTCCTCCCCAGCCACTCTGTCTGCCTGGGCATGGAACTTGCTGGCTTTCCTTGCTCATGTTGCCTCTGCAGTTGGGTCCTGTAATCTGTCCAGCTGTGGCAGGAGGAGCCTGACAAATTTCCTCCCTTCTGTTGGGTGAAATCTGGGAGACAGAGTTGTAATCAGATTGCTTTTTAGACCAGAAGCACACATAGTTCAGTCCTTACTGTTCAACATTTTTCTCTTGCTGTAGCTCCTCACCTTTTTGCTACAGCTAGGATCTATTTTATACCTGCTGTTTTGCAGGCTGCACTTAAACTTAACTGTGAGAGCATTTAAGCTGCTCTTTAGTGCCAAGCACATCAATTTATTAACAAAAATAACCGCAAATGGAATTTTCTAAATGTAATCACCTTAATCAAGTAGCAAGGTGGTTAAATAGTAAGTCAAAGTATTTCACTGTTTTTATCTGCTTATTTTCCCCTCAAACTGAGAGTGTTTTCTCCTTCCTCCTCCCTTCTCTTTCTGCCTTTCTAGCTCCCTTATACTTTCTCTCTTTCTCTCAATCTCTCTCTCTCCCACGCTCCCTCTCCCCTTTCTCTTTCTCTTGCTTTCAAATGTTAGTCTTGTGCCCTATTTAGTTTTCCCGTCTGGTCTTTAGTAGGAATTCAGCTAACAGTTTCTTTTTTCTTTCTAATTTGTAAATACAAAAATCAATATTATTTAATTTATATTTAAAACATACTATTTTTCAAAGGTTGCATCTATGACAGTCGTTCTTTGTGTTGTTCAGTTCTTTGTTTGTAGGATAATGTTCAGTCTCTTTCATAACATGTGTTAAACTAAAAATGGACTCTGTGTAATGGGGAGCTAGTTTTTTTTTTTCTTTTGGTGTGTAATTATCTCTATAGACATGGCAGATCTTTTTTAGGGATCACCAGGTAATATTTTGCCATTATTTGTTATATAATCCAGGGGCACTATTGCTAGACACAGTTTACAAAAACGCCACTGTGTAACTTTGCAAGTGTTTTGTAAAGTCACACTTCCTACTTTTGGATTCTCAGAAGCATAATTAGACTATCAGAAATCTTAGAAGTATCACAGTTCGGGCAGTAGGAGTTAACAGCTCCAATTGGGTCAAATGTAATTAATAACATTGGGAATCGCCTGGGGTCTTGTGAGTAGGGAAATTCATCATTTTTTGAAATGACTGACTTACATATATTTTGAATAAGCAAAGTAGTCATGATTGTTAACCTTGGCTAAACCCTAAAATTCCAGAGAGCTTGAGTATGTGTTTATTCACAACTAGACCAATTGAAAGAGAAATTCTGAGGGAAGCTAGGTCACCTGTGTTTTCAGAATCATTTCAAACAATTCTGATGGAAGTGAAGGTTGAGAATCCTTGGGCTGGGGTTCTTAATGAAAGAACATCTTGGCATCACATCGAACAAGTCATCAAGTCTTCATTTTACTCTGACTTACTAACTCCTCTCACTTATCTTTTAAAACTTTGTCTGTTTTCCTCTTGTTTACCTCTAAAAATATAAAAAGTTTAGATTGAAGTCACAATCCTACCCAATCAATATATATATATATTTTTTTGGTGTATAAGCCAGTTACCTACTGGATGTTTCTATTGTAGAAGTTATTTCAGGATCTTTTGTTTTGTTTTCGGTACCAGCGATAGAACTCAGGACATTGCATTTGCCAGGCAGGTGACGACACCACTGAGCTAAATCCTCAGCCCCTGCAGAAGTTATTTTAAATTAGCTTTCTAAAATATCTCACCTCATTTAAAAATTATCATCCTGAAATTTACCTTCAAACATTTATTTACACTTTTTATCCATAATATGAATTCACTAGAATTTATAGGTTTCAATATTGAAATAATGGTTTTCTTTTGTTTCTCCAAAAGCTATTTCCTTCAAAATCTAGACATTTCCTTAATTCTAATATAAAAATAATTTATAATAAATATCATGTTGAAGTAATACTATAGAGTGGTTGTTAATGGACCCTCAAGTATAGTGTTAGTTTATGTTACTTCCATTACATTTTTAAAAAAAGATCAAACCTTAAACACATTTTTCAAAGTCAGCTTTTCTACCTTCAAAAAGGTTCACATAGACAGAGTTACAAACCAGAACATACACTGTTAGTTAATATAGCTTAATTTTTCGAAAATTAGTCACATTGAACTTATTATTTTTCTTTCCAAGAATACTTTTTGTCTTTGTACAACAATCTTCTGTCCCTTTTTTAGATTCCACTGAGTTTCTTTTTTCCCTTCCACAGTAATTTATAAATGGCCAGTGTCTGTTCTACATACGATCTATTGATCAGTTCTAGCTGCATAACAAATTGCTCAGAAAATCTGTGGCCTAAAACAACAAACATTTATATCTGTCCTTGCTCTTCTGAAGGATTAGCTGAAGTTCAGCTGGCCTAGACTGCTCTCAGCTTTGTAGTTTTGCTTGTCATTCTGGACAGGACGATGAAATGCTCAGGGTGGGTCTGTTTATGCTGAGGGTGGTTACCTTTCGTTTAGGTCTCCTTTTTCTCCTGGGATCAGAATGCCCTCTATGACAATGTTAAGTCTTAAATCAGCCTTTTCTGCTTAGGTTGGCCTCAGACCTGTATGACCCCAGAGTTCTGTGAATCTGGGCAAATTGAATCAGTAATGGAGCAGACCCTGTTTCCCCTGCATGATTAGGTATCCACTTTCTTGATTTTTACTTACTTATTTTCTTCCCCATTAAGTTTATTGGTACATTTAAAGCAAACAATACAGTTACATTTATCATTCGGATCTTTTACATGCTATGTCTTTGTTCTCATTTCCCCCCCCCCCCGGTCTCCTAATTATTTCTTCCTTCTTTACATTATGTAAAGTCTAGAGTTGATGAAGCCGGGCAATTGGTTTAAAGCCTTAAGTAACCCAACATATATTACTTTAACATTTAATTAATGGTTCTTTTTTGTCTTCTTTCAGCACAAGATTGCAATGGAGGATTGACATGCCTCTGCTCTCCAGAGGCTCTGTGTGGCCACTTGTTGTGCCCAAGTCGCGAAATCCCCAAAGACCACCAAGGAGTCAGGTCCGATGCAAATGCAAGAGGAGTTTATTGCGAGCTCGAGCCTGGACCCTCGGGTGTCACCGTCAAAGCAGCTTCAGACTGAGAGCTCAGATCCAACTTTGAACCGAGTTTTTATAGGATTTTTCTGTTGCTATTTTTAGTTTTCCCTTATCATCAAGGGGCATCGGGAGGGCACATTGGAACATGACCTAATGCTTACATTTGCAAAATTATCATGGGGTGCTGGGAGGGTACGTATTGGAAAGTTATCTAAGGCCTTTAGAGAATTAATTCCTCTTTTTATTAGACAATTAATTCCTCTTTTTTGACTTTTGTTAACTAAGATATATAACTATCTATATCCATTATAATCAATTCCTATATTGATTAGATCACACAAAAAGAAGCTTTTTTATTAACTATGATTAATTTTTATATCAGCTATAACTAAATTTTATATTAATTGAATTACATAAAAAGAAGCTTATCTTAAAAAGAGGAACAGAAGCAGGGTGGAGATGTCCTAAAAGAGGAACTACAATTGTCAAAGCACAGAGAAACTGACATATAGAACGGAATTGTTCAGAAAGGAACTTTTGCATTTACTCTATTCTGGGTAAGGGGTTTGGAGCCCATCGTGACCTGGAAACTTGGTCCTCACACACTGACATATTACTAATGAAATAAGAGCAAAAGTGACCCATGTCTATTCCAGGAAGAAGGCTTTAACTGTGAGATTCTTTAGCACTTTCCCCATTGCCCTGTGGTCATGGAAGCAAATACTGGCATGGATGTACAATGTTCCCTTATGGTGGAAGACCGACCTCCTGAACCATAGCCAAAACCCAGAGCCACGTGACTCAATCAAGGCGTGAAAACCTTTTAAGACACTGAGATTTAGGAGAGCTTCTGTTCTCCCCAAAGTTAACCTGTTGTGTATAAACTATGTTTTCCTCAAAGTGGAGCTAGATGGAAAGAACTTTATAAGTAAATGTAATTAGTGGTCCAGATGAACAGGAATAGTACGATCTTACAGATCTAGCAAAGTGTGATCCTAGGTAGGAAAATGTGATTTTCAAAAGTCCATGGTTCTTTTTTTTGCTCACTCTTTGCAATTCAAATTGATGGCCTTTAGAAGAGCTCTCATGCTGGACACTATATCTGGACAAGTCGGATAAAATGAAAGTATGTGTGAAAAGTGACGGCTTAAAATGTCGCAAAAGGGGCGTCACCAGCACATTTCCTGTGTGCTGTCACTCCAGCCTGGCAGCGCTGAGGCTGGAATACAGAAGTATTGATTGGGAAGGTATCTTTGCAGGCGTCATTCATTCTGCCTCTGTTTTACGTCAGAAGAGCCTCGGACTGAGATTTAAGATGCTGCTCTTACAGCTTTCTGCATTGATTTATTCCTTGCCTGCCCTGTAAAATTGATTTTTATCCCTTATTTTGGTATCTTGGAAAGTACAAAGTTGAGGCAGATATAATTGTGGATAGAGATAGGCAAGAGATTTTTTTTTTAATTTATTTTATTTTATTTTATTTTATTTTTTCATGTTTTTGGTTTTTAGCAGAGAGTGTTCTAATTCGTAAAATATTTGGGGAAAGTTCTTAAGTTAGGACCACTCAGCAACATTCATTGATTGATATGCGGCTCAACAATCTTTTGAGGAAGCAATTTAACACTGTGTATGTTTAGCATTCAAACACAGACCACCACACTGATGGACCGGTACACTTGGAAGTGTGGATAGATGCTCAGGGCAGTGTTAACACCACTGTGTCCCTCAGGGCAAATGACCCTGAAGGAGTCAGGAAAGAAGCCTGAAATGGGATGGATCTCAGGGGCTGCAGAAGTTCTAGATAGAGGGTAAAGCTGTGTTTTGATTCTTCCATATGCATACCCATGGGTTTTGAAATGAAGAGAATGGAAAATAAAAGTGAAAGAACTACATAACTCTCTCTGAAGGATGGTGAATAATATATATTGAAAAGATACCTTGAAGAAGAAGTAGAATTCGCTGTTTTCTCTTTTACTTTTGTCTGAGCATTTTACTAAAATATACTCATACAGAAAATAGGACCAACAAGTACTGAGCACAAAGAACCTCCACAAAACAGACCCATCTGTGATATCAGAATCCGCACCAGAGAATCAAACATTACCTACATCCCAGTAGCTGTTCTCATCTCCACCCTGGGAGGCACATCACTGATGTAGCTTAATTTTGCTTGATTTTGACCTTTAAATGTATAGTAATCTGCAATATGTTTTTTTTTTTTTTTTTTTTTTTTTTTTTTTTTTTTTTTTTTTTTTTTTTTTTTGTACCGGGGATCGAACTCGGGTCGTTGCACTTGCAAGGCAAGGGGTGGAACCATTGAGCTAAATCCCCGGCTCCAGTATGTATATTTTGTATCTGACTTCTTTTACTTAATATTTAGTGTGCATGGTTCATTCTTGTTGCATGTGATTGAAGCACATTAATTCCTTATGGCCCTATGGTATCCCACAACATAAATATGGTACAATATATTTGTCCACTTTACTGATGAGGGGTTTCCTCTTCTTAGGTCAAGGTTACTAAGAATAGTACTCTTATGATTGTTCTTGATGAGCATTTGTACACATTTCTGAGTCATAAAAACAAGCATATATATTTTGCTGAACGGATTCCAATATGGTTTTACCCATTTTCTTCAGCAGTGAAAGTTCCACCTGTCCCAGGTAAGTACTAACACTTGATACCATCTCTTCTTACTTCATTTAATCCATCTCTCTGCTTTTAGAATACTGTCTCAGTGTGGCTTTAATTTGCATTTCTTGTTAATAAGATTAAGTACTTTTTCATATATTTACGGGACATTTGGGTATTGTCTTTTATGACTTGTCCATATTTTTCTTTGGCTATTGTATTAGTTGGCCTGTCTTTTGTATTCATAGGTTTTTGAAACCTCTTCCTAGTATTAGAAATACTCTGAAGTATTTCAGCCGTTTAGGATTTGTTTTGTCTAGGAACTACAGCTTTTGGCCAGGGCCAGCATCCCAGATTATCTTACCACATATTGCTGGTCCAGGAAAAGATTGAAATTCAAACTTTGAAGTATGATTTCTGTTGAATGTATACCTCTGTCACACTATCATAAAGTTAAATAACTTTAGTTAAAATTGTGTGATTGATAATGTGAAATAGGAAGAAAAGGACTAAAGGAGTAGGGAAAGTGGGAAGGGTAAGGAAAGAAAAGAAGGAAAAGAAAATATATGAGAAAAGGAAAAACATGGAAACAATGCCTTTGCAAACAGGGAAGGGTGGAGGGGGTGAAGGGCTGGGGAATGGGGAAAAAATAAGAACCAAGGCCTGTCATGTAAAGGTACAAGGTCTCAGTGATGAATGGAACTGTATACAGTTACCAATAAACTTAATGAAAATGTAACAATAAACTTAATGAAAAAAAACTTTAGTTGAACCATTACAAGTCAAATACCATCTATATCTGATTTTTGCCTTCTGAGAACTTGTTAACTGCAATATATGTGTGTGTGTGTGTGTGTGTGTGTGTGTGTGTGTGTGATTCTGGGCTTTGCACATTAGGCAAGTGCTCTACCACTGAGCTACTCTTTTAAGTTGTTACAGAATTATGCTTCAGTGTGGTTATTTAAATATAAATAAAATTAAAATTTCAATTCCCAGTCATCCTAGCTACATTTCAAATAATCAGCAGTTTAATGAGCATAGTCAGGAAGGCATTGCTCATACAGATATAGGGCATTTATATCATTGCAGAGAGTTTTACTGTGTAGCGTTTTTCCAAGAGTGCAGCCTAAATATGTATTAGTATATCTTAAATTATTACTTTTACTATTTTCCTGATAATACTAGAGCTTAAAATGCTCTATATATTCTTTCCATGTTTTGTCTTATTTATTGTCATGCATCTTAGTTCTATACAGTTTAAATAAACTTTTAATTTCACTCTTGTTTTAGATTTGTACAGAACTATAGTGATGCCATAACCACATTCAATTTCCTTGTTATCAGTACCTTATATTTTTACCATATGTTTGTCACAATGTGTACCACTGTTGCAACATTATTACTAATGAAAGTCCATACTGACTCAAATTAATTTAGTTTTTACTGAACAATCTTTTTCTGCTTTACAATGCCTTCATGGTACCATATTATATTTAGTCAACAAGTTGATATGTATTTTTAACCTCCTAAAATTTACTATTATTGTGCATAGTTGACATTACTTGTATGTGCCTGCTTTTTAAAACCTTTCTGAGCTCCTTTTTAAATCTTCTGTTACTGTTTGCTTTTTCCAACTTTCATTTATTTTGGTCTTTTAGCATAAAGAAATTTCCTTTTACATTCCTTGAAGTTTTTGTTAAAAATTTTAGCATATATTTGCCTAATGAGGACGTTGTTTAATATTTATTTTTTAATGGGGTTATTACTGTGCACAGAGTTTTTGGATAGCAATTATGTTAACAATGCCAGTACCTTATCTTTTGGCTTGCATGTTTTCTGTGGAGAAGTCTGGGTCATCCTTAAATTTGCTTCTTGGAAGAAAATGTGTCTTTTTTTCAGTGACTGTTTTAAGAATCCTCCATTTGTTTTCATTTCTAAGAATTTTAATACAATATGCATATAAAGAACTTTATGCTTATCTTGCTTCAAGTTTGCAGGTTTCTGTGAAGATGCTTATCAAATTTTTCAATAATTTTATTGAAAGCTATTGTTTCTTCTGATATTTTGTCTATCCCATTCTTTTTCTATTTGCATTAACTCAATTCTCACATATTTTAGATATTTTCAGTACTCTCTTCATAATTTTTATGATCTTTTCTTTAGTTTTACAATTTGTTTTCCTCCCTCTACTTCAGTTAGTATATATATTTTTACTTGCCCTACAGTTCAATAATACTCTTTTTTACTGTGCCCATCTGCTTGTATACTAAACTAATGATTTCTTAATTTTTGATATTTTGCATGTATCTTCTTATTCTAAAATTAACATTTGGATGTTTATTTTAAAGGTATCTCAACTCTCTCTTTTCTCTCTTCTATTTTCACCAATGTATTAATTATCATACAAGGTGCTGTCTGTTAATTCCAGTAAATGTGTTGCCTTCTGAAGTTGCATTCTTTAATAATCAGTTAGTTGTTGCCTAATGGTTGTGATTGAATGCCACATACTCTTCAGTAGAAGCGACTGAGGGAACTGATGAGGTTATCTTTTATGAGAAAAGAATCACAATTGCCTCTATTTAAAAGACAGAGGAGACTTGACCTCAATCTTCTATTTCTAAACTGAATTGTTTTTAGAAAAACTCAGTTATTTTCAGTTTGTTCTTTGACCCTAGACAACCAATGTTTTCCATTGAAAGCCTGTTTTGTTCAGCAGGATGCCTGTTCCAAGGAGTGTATCGCTTTCTTTGCAGTGAATAAATGAAGAAACTTACATGGCATTATTTTTATTTTGTCATGTTACCCTGTTAGACTACAGACACTTTTATTTCTTTTTCTGTCCCTCACCCTCTTGCCAGGAGTAAGAAAATATTCTCAACTCCCTCCTTTCTCCAATTTAAAGAAAAACTGAAAATGTACTACTCCTTCCAAAAATTCCATCTGAAAATACTGCATTCACTGGCTTTTCATCTTCAGGATCTTTCTGGCATCATAATACTGTGAAACAGTCTGTTTTTCCTTTTTTCCTTCTGCTTTTTTGTTGACTTTAAAAAATAGACTTTTGTAGATCAGTTTTAGAGTCACAGGAAAATTGAGCAGTAAATGCAGAAATTTCCCAATCCTTCCTGCCCTCCCGTATGCATTACCGCCCTTATGATCAATATCTCCCTTCAGATTGATACATTTATTACATTTGATGAATCTACATCGATCCACCCTTTCTACCCAAAGCCTGTAGTCTTCATTAGGGTTCACTCTCGGTGTTGTGAATTTTATGGCCTTGGAAAATATACAATCACAGGCATCCATCTCCATAGTCTTACACAGAGCATTTCATTGCTCTAAAAACTTTCTGCTGCTCTGCCTACTCACCCCTCCTTCCCACTAACACCTGGCAACCACAGATATTTTTATTGTCTTTCTAATTTTTTCTTTTCTAGAAAGTCCTACATTTGCAATCATACTATTTATAGCCTTTTTCACATTGGTTTGTTTCACTTAGTAATATGCAGTTTGTTTTCCTTCATGTCTTTTCTTGGCTGGCTAGATCACTTCTTCCATTGACTGGGTGTATCACCATTTATCCAGTTATCTACTGAAGGCCATCTCGGTTGTTTCATAAATGAAGCTGCTATAAAGATCTGTGTGTAGTATTTTTGTGGACATAAATTCCCAACTTTTTTGGATAAATGTCATGGAACATGATTCTCGTATCATCATAGGAAAAGGATGCGTTTAGTACTGGTAGAAACTGCCAAGCTCTAGTTTCTCCACCAGCTAAGAATATGGAATTCTAGTTGTTACACGTTCTTTCATGTATTTGGGTTGTCAGTGTTCTGGACTTTAATCAGTCTACTAGGTGTGTAGTGGTATCTCCTTATTTTAATTTACAATTGCTTGTGATGTGGTGATATAGAGCATCTTTTCATATGCTCAGGTATCATCTTTTTTTTCTTCTGTGTTCTTCAATCCTAATAGATCTGTGGGTTAGCTTTTTTTGGAGGGACTGCTTTCCAAGCAAGCTAAAAATCAGTATATGTCTTTAGGGGGGTTCATACTACATGTTTGAGGCTACTGTACTTTGCAGTCTTGTTTTCCCAGCTCTGTGTAGTCACTGAATTCACTGTTGGTTTTGTTTGTCATAGTAACTTTGTGCTGAGGCCAAACCAAATTTCTCCTGTCTCAGTCACTTTCTTGTGGCTAGGACATGATATCTGACACACACAATTTCAAGGAGTTAATTTTGGCTCTTGTTTCAATCTTCTGTCAGCTGGCTCCGAAGAAGAAACAGCAGACCTATATGATGGAGGAAAAGCTGCTCACATCATGGTGGTCCAGAAGGAGAGAGGGAGAGGGAGGGAGAGGGGG
>NW_022900918.1:25963004-25970630 GCF_012274545.1 Fukomys damarensis | reverse complement strand
GGAGGGGGAGGGGGAGAGGGAAGCGGAGGGAGGGAGAGAGATGGGAGGAGCCAAAGAGGGAGATAACAAAGAGGGAGTTAAACCCTTCCGGGTCACAACCTCATGACCTGCCTCCCCTGACCAGACTTCGCCTCCCACAAGCACATTAGATACAGAGCCCTTACTCAAGTACTCTTAATCAGCACTGCTTATGAGTTTGGGGTGCTCTTGGGGGACATCTAGATATAAACCAGAACACCTCACTTCTCCTGGTGCTCCAAATTAACAAATGTCCCAACAGAAGGAATAACTGCAGTTTATGCCCTCACTTCTTCATGGTCTTTTCGTATTTATTGTTTTTTAGTTTTTGTTGCTTCCGCAGCAGTCTGAGGTTTAAAGAAATTATTTTTGTATTTCACCGCACCTTCCTACTTGTTACCCGTGGAGGCATTGGTATGCATGAACTACCAGTCCTCCTTCAATTTATTCTTTCTAGATCTGATTTCCATATGAACCTTAGATTTTCATAGGATGGAGATTAGTGTCAATATGTTTTACCATATGGTGCCTATTATTTGTAAAATTATATTTAGAAGAAAAAAGACACTAAGAAAATTTCTATATGACCCTAAAAATATATGAATGTTTTAATAAAAATTTTATTATTAGATTAAAATTATATAATGCCATATAGAGCTTAGTATATTAATCTTTGTTAAGCACATTGATGTCACATAAGTATTATTTTGAATACAGACATATCTTGGTACGTTGTGACAGGCAGTGAGTTTAATGATAACACTAGGTGCAAATAAATCATTTATTTGGTTTTCTTAATGTTGTTTTGTACATTCTCTTTTTTAAGGTATTTTAAACTTGCTTGATTTCTACCAGTGGCAACCTGTTCTCAG
The DNA here is from genome assembly GCF_012274545.1 of Fukomys damarensis. NCBI lineage: Eukaryota > Metazoa > Chordata > Mammalia > Rodentia > Bathyergidae > Fukomys > Fukomys damarensis. The sequence continues at coordinate 25,969,740 of NW_022900918.1, read as the reverse complement.
GCTTTAATACTTTGTCTTTATTATCTTCAGCCTTCTACCCAGTAATAAAGTTTATTAGTCAAACTAATAGCCCTGAATTGTGGTTCATTAATTGAAACTTCAAATTCACGGGTTTCAATAAAAAAAAGCCCACACTCACATCTTAAATCATTTTCACATGTAGTTAATTCCTTCCAATCTTGTTGTTGCTGCTTCTTTTTCTATCATTATAAGAACATATTGAATGAAGTTTTGATTTATTAATACTAACCAAATGGTTGAGTTTGTACCACCAGTAAAATAGAAAAAACAAAATCTTAATATTATTTTCCAGTGATGTACTTTAAAAAATGCTTTTCTGATTGCTAAGGAATAATACTTTTGAAAAAGATTTTATAAAATCTTTTATAGATAAAATAGTAACAATAGGAGAAAAGCTAAGTATTTAATTTTTGAGGAACTTATTGTGCCATTTTCCCTATTTATAGTCATCTTCTTCTTATTATCACAAATGTTTTGTTTGAAGAAAACATCACTAGTCATGAAATGTTATTTTATCTGTTTTTGCTAGAAGAGTAATTTAGTAAATTCTATATATACATGAAAAATATTTCAATATATCACAAAGAACTGAAAATGTGTCTATTGACATAAAATACAAACAAATCGAAATCAAAATATAAATGATACTCTATTAAAATCCTTAATGGTGAAAAAGTGCAGTTTTTGAGTCCCCAATCTTACCACCTCTTTGAAAAAGAGCAGTCATCATTGGGAGGTTTGTTTTCAAAGTTGCATGAAAGTTTACTTGATAGTTACAATGCTTGAATGCTTGTGTAGAGAATTAGCTTCTACAAAGGCCCTGTGTGTTTATTGGAGTTTAACAAAATTGTATGATTTTATACTACTTGGACATCAGCAGGAAGCAACTGCTGGGAGAAGGATCACAGCTGGGAGCAATTAAGATTGTTTCCTTTGTGGCCCAGCAAACCAAAATGGAGAGAAACAGCTCTGCCGTGGGAGTAAGGAATTCCGAGCCCCATACCCAACTGAGTGCAGTTCTCAAAGGAATTTGGGGTTGGGGAAAAATGTGCATTTCAGGTACTTGGAAGCTTCCTCAGCTGATTTAATGTTTACATAACCTCTATGTGTGGACTGTACAGCATATCTGCAAGAAAAAGTTCAAGTAAATTGACCAACTTTTCTTTTTACAGATTTCCCAGATTTTTCATATATCTCAAGCTTTCACTAATATTTTTATTTGCTCTGATGGATAGACTATAGATGGTTTCACCGTTTCTTTCTATTCATTTTATAGAGGTTGGTCTAGTTGTGATTTCTAAGAAAGTGGTAAAGCACATAAATATTAACTCATTTGAAAAAAATTGCACAATATAATCTATGAGATTGGTCTTATCCTTTAAAAACTGTGAAATAGATATCTATAGATCTATATCTATATCTATATCTATATCATAGATATAGATATGTATCCAGAGACAGTCATGTTGTTATGTGAGGACCAAGTTTCCAGGTCACAGTGGGCTCCATGCCCCCCTGAATAGAGTAAATGCAAAAATTCCTTTCTGAAAAATTCCATTCTATGTGGCAGTTTCTCTGGGCTTTGACAATTGCAGTTCCTCTTTTAGGGCATCTCCACCCTGTTTCTGTTCCTCTTTTTAAGATGAGCTTCTTTTTATGTAATTCAATGAATATAGGAATTAGTTATAGCTGATATAGGAATTAATTATAGATTGTTATATATCTTAGTTAGCAAAAGTCGGAAAAGAGGAATTAATTGTCTACTGAAAAGAGGAATTCTCTAATGAAGGCCTTAGGTAACTTTCCAATACGTACCCTCCCAGCACCCCATGATAATTTTGCAATGTAAGCATTAGATCATGTTCCAATGTGCCCTCCCGATGCCCCTTGATGATAAGGGAAAACTAAAAATAGCAACAGAAAAATCCTATAAAAACTTGGTTCAAAGTTGGATCTGGGCTCTCGGTCTGAAGCTGCTGTGACGGTGACACCCGAGGGTCCAGGCTCGAGCTTGCAAAAATCTCCTCTTGCATTTGCATTGGACCTGACTCCTTGGTGGTCTTTGGGGACTTCGCGACTTGGGCACAACAGTTATGGCAACAGAAAGTGGATTAATACAAAAGCCTAGATGTCCTAAAGAATATTGCTTAGGTCCTTGACCTTCATGAAAAATAATATTTTGTAAAATTGGGCTATGAGTGCTTTTGCTGTAGTCAAGAAGAGTGCTTCTTCCATGTAGTCAAGAAAGGCAGCCTTCTTCATCAGCTATCTTTAGATTCCTCAACCATCTCTGTGGGCACAGAAAAAAGGGGGTGACTGTGGTCAAACTACAATAAGCAGTCAGAGATTTTAATCTTTTCTTCTCCATATCCTGGCAGCTTACAGCAAAACATTAGGAAGAAAAATATTCTTATCTGTATGGAATCTTCACAGGAGCTTCTGAATTCAGGGATTTGGTGTAGTTGTGCCTCGAGGTTAACAGCAACATTTATTCAAGCTCCTTTGTCCCTCTCCTCTGTCCAATGGTGAAAAAGATGCTACTGTTTGCTTTCCTCTGGTGCTGGGGATAGATCCCACATCTTATGCACACTAGGCAAGCACTCAGGGCTCCTGAGCTACCCCATAAGCCCAACACTACTTTTGAAAGACACTGAAGCACAACAAATAAATACCAGTAAGGAATTTTGAGCAATAAAATAATCTCCCCATGTATGTAATAATACACAATTGTTTCACATTATTTGGAATACTCTTCTTTAACAGTATTTTACAAGTATCCTCAATGAGCAAAATGTAATTTATATTATTTTTTTAACTGGAATTTAAAAAATTTATGTTGGCTAAAAGCCCAAGGATAAATCTTTATTGCAATTTCTTTCAGGTTCAATATAAATGATATTATGAGCAATTGCAGTTATAGTTTCATCTTATTTTATTTTATTAAATATGTAGAATTTTCTATCATTGATAAAGTCTAAAATCATAGTGTAGCTCGAGGATGGGTTCATCTTAACAGAATACACCTTTCTTCTCAGTGCCTTAGGATATTTTGGCTGTGATGTATAATTATTTGAGTTACTTCTTATTTTGATACTTGTTTGCATTGTAATTATTCTACAAAATTAATCTATGACATGAATGAGCATATATTTTATTTACATATGCATGAAAATTCACACATGAGTGTTTTCCTTGGCTTGTCATTTGTTTGTTCAAACATCTATTAAATATGTATGCCTTGTATGAGCCAGAGCTTTTAATTGTGCATTGTAAAAACATATTGAGACACAACAATTACCCCAGTAAATTCAAAGTTATTATGGCTTAGTTTTAGATGTCTCCTCAAAGCCTCATGAAGATGAGGTGGGTATTTTTTCAAAGTGGCTGAATCTGGAATGTGTGATGCTGGGATTTAAGGGCGTGTGTACTAAACCACTACATGTGAGTGCTTGGTTTGACATCACCCTTCCCCTGGTAGTCTGGATGGAATAAAAGGGGCAGAAAGACACTGTTAAGGTCTCCTGTTGCTTTTGGTACCATATATGTGACATGAACAGTTTCTCCTATCTGACTTCACTCTGCCATGTGCTGTCTGACTTGGAGCCAGCTGATTATACTGAGACCTCTACAGACTGTAAGCCAAATAGACCCTTTGACCTTTAGCTTTGGCTGTCAGGTATTTTGTCAGCAGTAAGAGAAAAGTAAGAAAGACAAAAGTCTAGGGTGAGTTATTGACAATTGCAAGGTAATAAGTGATATAATGATAGCGTCTGTAAGAAACCTAGTTTCAGTGAGCTGTGTCATCTAAATCAGAATGGTTTCTCAAAGTTGCTGGGAGAGAATATGGGAAGAGATTCAGCAAGTTCAGATTTGGACATGACTTTCTGAAAGATATTTATCTCATCTGCAACCCAAGTCTCTAAAGGTAAAAAGTTAGCATGAAAGGCCCCTTAAGCCCTTCAGTGGACTCACCCTAGTGCCACAAGCAATAACGAGTATGAATCTCACAGGTGGTAGGCGAAGCTAAGGAAGTCAGATGGGAAAGTATGATTCCACTTATATGACATTGTGAAAAGGGCACAATCATCATGACAGGAAACAGATCCTTAACTTCTAGAGGTTTGGAGTAGCAGGGGTTGACTTCCAAAAGTCATGGGGAATCTGTGGGAGAGAGAATTGTTCCTTATATTGGAAGTGGTCAAGCCTCAGAATTGGTCACAAAAAGGATAACAATTTCCGAGTATAAACTGTGACTCTCTGAGAATGGCTCCTAGCAGTGTTTCTCAACCTGATTTTAGGCAGAATAATTTTTCTTTGCCTGGGACTGTAGTGTGATTTGGAGGATGTTTTGCAATTCTGATGCTCACCCGGAGCATCCCCATTCATATCCCAAAGTCTCTGTAGAAATGTACCTGAATTCCAGCTGAAAAACCATGTCTCAGTGAAGCAAAAAGAACCAGTGTTTGTCTCTCTGTTTCACTATTTTGAGGGTGATGGGACTCTATGCTGAAGAGAAAATGCATTCTAGTCTGCGTTTGTCCAGAGCAGTGGAGTTGATTTTGCTGCTGCCCACATTTTTGGGCTGAGAAATGTGAAAATTAAAGTCACTTAAGTGTGAGCAAGCCATCTGTCACCATGTGTGTCATATATCCTGGAGGTAGATTTTTACCAATAAAATTGCTGGCACATCTTATCAGACTGACTCTTACGTCCATCTACCTTATATGATCTTGAGAAGGAAGAAGAACGATGCTACTTATAAATCCACTACCCCAAATTTCTGCAAAGTTGATTCATAGATGTATCAGGTGGGTTCTCACGTACCTTCCAACCTTCATTCCCTGCCATAACACGCACACACACACAAACACACACACAAACACACACACAGACACACACACACACACAGTGAACAGATTAACCCACACCCTGGGAATCAAAGTAGCACCGTGGTACTGTGAACCTTCTGAAATGAGTGCAGAGGGTATGCGCTAAAACCCAGAGTCATTTGGTTCAGAGGTAGTGTTTCTACGTTCTTCCTCTGCTTTTGAATGTAGCAGGTCACGATCATATAGCGGCGGTCTCTGCTCCTATAACCTCATGTCAGGCTCTCTAAGCTGTCACTGGCAGATCCGGACTCACTCCCACACTGAAATTTGTGCTCTGCTCACAGTTTAAACGAAACCTTCAGTGTTAGGTAGAGACAAGCTTTTTCTTTGAAGCATGTGGACACTTTTATTTTTTTTAAGGAAAAGAGTCTTTATTTTGTGGGATAATGGAAGTGTCATAACATGGAACATTATCAGACCTTTTTGTCAGTGACTTCAAAAGCTAGACACACTGCTACATACATTCCAAGGTCAAAAATCCTTGTTTTAAAGTAGCATTCGTGGAATTATGACATGACATAGGTGCACTACCTTCTGGAAAGAAATTAAGTCGGCAACTTATTCCCCCCTTACCACAGAAACATTCTAGCACTCTCTTGTTGGCCTGTGTGTTCTTTCTAGGACATGATCCCATAGCCTATTTATCATTGAAATCTAAAAAAGAAAAGAGAAAGCAGTAAAACTAAACTATCCATAGGTATTATTAATTTCTCACATTGTTCTAAAAGGGTGATTATATTTTTAATATGTAACATTACATTTCTTTGCTTTCAAATATGTGACTTTCAAAAGGACCTTCAATGTCTTAGCCGAAGTAGTACTGAACGGCATTCAGGCACTACAACAGATTTGATAGGAGGGGTATGGATTATTGAGAGTCCTTTGGAAATAGCAGAATAAATAATTCCTTGGTTTATAAATCCTGGCTACTTCTGAATTCTTGCTCTCTTAGAATTATGTATTTATCAATTGTGAGGATATGTTATATTATCTGATTGGAGCTGCTATGTTTTTTATTTTGCAGGGGAATTGAATTAATAGTTATTTATCACCTATCTACTATACACTAGAAATAGTAATAATGATAATATAATGTAAAAATAGTGTAGTGTGACTCTGTCCTACGCATTCCTTTAAATATTTCTTTATACTGCGTCTGTTTAATTTTCTCAAGCAACACCGTGAGATAATTACTACTGATAAAATATCTATTTTGAGGAAACTGAAGGCTTCCATAACTTACCCAAGGTCATTCAGCTGTTGAGTGGTGGGTTTGAGATTAAACTCTCACTTTTGGTTTCATCTGCCAATGGGTTTAATAATGGAAGAGACAAAAAGATTTAAGTTCAAAGGCAATATTGTGTTTGCATAAACAAACAAACATATGAGTTCAATTTGTACAGAATGGCTCTAGTTAAGAAGCAATCACTTTCTAAATGGTATTATTTTATTTACACACACACATATATATATTTTTCCAAATTAATTACTCCTTCCATAACCTCTTATGACAAGTCATGATAGTTTTACATGTATGTGGGTGGAAGCAAATTTTATAGAAATAGAATATGTAGGTTTATCATAGGACAGTGTGACATTGCTTCATTTAGTTTGTAAGTGATTAAAAAATCTAAATGGCCTCCTTTTCCTTGGAAAAGAAGACTTAAAAATAATTGCTTTGAGATTGATCAAAAGTGCAAAAAATTTGATACTTTTAAAATTCATTTGGAAAGTATGTTTGAACTTAATCATTAAGAAGAATTATTTGTAAAGGGACCATCATGTACCTTGTGTTCTTTTTTTTTTTTTTTTTTTTTTTTTTTTTT
>NW_022900918.1:25957305-25962911 GCF_012274545.1 Fukomys damarensis | reverse complement strand
TATTTTTCTTTTTTTTTTTTTTTTTTTTTTTTTTTTTTTTTTGGTACTGGGATCCAACTTGGGACCTTGAGCTTGTGAGGCAGGCAGTGGAAACAATGAGCTAAATCCCCGGCCCATTCCTTGTCTTACATTTAACTTATAGCTTATAGTCACCTATATGTATGTGAACTTCTTGAAATAGCTTTTTTGAATATCTCACAACTGACCAGGTCAAAACCCAAACCACATGTGTTATTCACTGTAATAGATACCAGCCAGTTCTCAGGGAGAACTCATTTACAGATCTTGTGTATGTATATTAGGTTTTTGAAAAATACAGTCATGACGTACCAGTAGAAACAATTAAAAGTATATAGATTTATCAGACTTTTTGAAAAATTGATTTACATTAGTGCTATTTTCTATAGGTATAGGAACAATGAAGTTATGATTCATTCAGTTAATTCATTCTAGATTGAGAAACTGCTTAGAAATTAAAGCAAGGAAAGTCATCTTCCTTACTCTGTAAATAAAAAAGAAAGACTATGAAAGTCGTTATCTGTTTCAATATTTTGCTTTTATTGACCTGAATATAAGCTCCACATTTTTGTTATAAAATATTATTTTTTATGTTTAATACCTTCCTCAAAACTTTTGGATTTTGGTGACACATACTCTCTGGTGGAAGGAGGAGGATGATACCCATACTTTCCATCCCTCGTTTTAAAGTCAGATTTATAACGGAAATGGTAATTTTTCTAGTGACTTTGCAAATGACTAACTTCAATTAACTTTGGTAAGTTTATTAATTGGCACTTACCTTTTTGATGTAACTGCAACAACTGTCTGAAAAAATTGAAAGATTATGGAAGAGTAAACTTGGATCACTTTTAGAAACTTAGAGAATGTTTAAATAATTTCCAAAGTACAATAAATAGCATCAGTCGTGGAAACTCGATTAATGAGAACTTTGGGCACTGACTTGGGGTTCTGACTGTTTCTGTAAGCAGCTGGATGATTTTGTGTAAATGTCCTCAACTGTCCCCTCATTCATCACAGTGGAGGCTGAAACAGGAAGGTAATGAGCCACGTCTTTTCGGCCTTTTTCTCCTTCATACTCTGCCTTTACAGAGATCCTTGTTCTGAAGAACCAATGCCATTGTGCGAACGGCTACCAGGAGTTCCTCCCAGTGTAACTACTCACTGAGCACCTACTACTTTCTTTCCAGTCCTGTGCTCCTAGGAGGGAGGCTGGCAGAAGGTACTTGCTCGCTCTTGACGATGCCACACCTGCAGGAAAAAGGCAAGATGATCTCTGAGGCCCTCCTTTTATCACTGTATATCTTAGCATTCAAAAGGTGTCAGAGAAAGGGAAATAATTCTCTCCAGAGCATTGCCTTTTAGAAAATTCTGATGAGGACAAAATGAATTATGTGAAGACACAATTAATCATAAAAGTTTTTACATGTTATAGATTTACTTTAGATATGGATATATGGTCACTATTGTTATAATTTTTTAATTTTAAATTTTATATTAAAAAAGTATTTTCTTGTAATATATTGCATGGTTCCTGACATAGACTGAGTTGCCCTGACACACATCCTGAGATGAGGATTTGGGTGAAAGAGATTCATTAGGAAATATATTCAGGAAAACTTCACAGATGAGCAAAGATCCGAAACAGAGAAAGGAAAGGAAGGGAAGGCAGGGAAGTAATCTTAGGGAGCTCATCATGTCGAGTTCATCCCGCGAAGGGCATCTGTGGCTCAGTTCAGCAGGGCGAATCTGGGGCAGGGTACTTCACAGCTCAGATTTGTAAGAATCAAAGGAGAGGGAGTTGAATTACTTATACATTAACACAATCAGTCGCTGATGAACCACTGTGGGTAGGGGTGAAGGTATCTACATTCTGGGCACTTTTGTCTTTTCCTGTGCATAGACAAATGGGATGACCCACGGACAAAAAGAGCAGGTGCTGGCTCAGGGAATAAAAATGAAAGAAATGAGCCAAAAGACGTAGGAGTTACAGGCACTGATCACGTCTGCTGCAGGCCATGTGTAACTGTACCTCTTGAGCAACCATAGAACTGGTGAAAATGTATTTAATGAAAGCTTCTTATAAAGAGAAGCTTTTGTGTGAGCGAGGCCCCTGATGAAGCAGATGGCACAACACACGGGGTAATTTGAGGAGAGTTCAGTAAAGGAAGCGTTTTCTGAGGTGAAGGCAGGGAGGCCTGGGCTCCCTGCCGTCAGAGCAGTCCTGGTGGTGGGTGGCATTCCCTTCCCTACATGTGAAAGGCTCAGGAGAGGAGCAGGGCCAAAGGAGAGAAGCCCAGGTTTCCTCAGCAGGAAGGAAATGAATACTCTGTTCGTTTTTTCCACCTTCCTCCTTTCCCCGCCAGAACTCGGGTCAGTCAGTAAAACAGGAGGCTGCAGGGCCCCAGAAGCCCTTGCTTTGGTACCTATTAGAAATTCCACAGCACAAAGCAGGGTTAAGGAAAGGCCAGAGGGACACAGGGGCAAGTGGCAGCTTTGCACAGGGTGAAAGATGAATTGTTACATTAATTTAAAGCAATTTAAATTGTCTGAGACCACAATACAGCCATTTCAATCACTTATCTCTGAGGAATATACAGTCATCTAAAAAATTTCTTGGAGAAATCCAATAATAAAAAAATCTATTTGTCAAATTTTTTCTCCCTTTACAGGACTGCCTTTTTAAAACCTTTTTAAAGTTGCTAAAAAATTAATTAATCTGTTAGTAATTATTTCCCATTACCTACAAATGAGACTCAGGATTTGGCTTCCATTTCCTGCCAATCTCCTAATGCTTGAGTTTCTGTCATCTTTTTCTTAGTATCAGACTCACTTCTCTACTCTTATATATGTCTTTTTCTCCTTAAAATTAAATGGCCTTATTCCCTGTAATGTATGTTTAAATACAGACAATACAAAATTTTAAAAATGCTAGCAAAATTACCTTGTCTATCAAACAGAAAATAATTATCACGTTGTTGAGTATCCAGTATTTTTGCCTACACACACACACACACACACCCACCACCCCCACATACACACACATTCTTGTAAAAATGGAGTAAGTGATAAAAGGATTTGCATTCTCTCTTTTAATAATTCATTGAAAATTTTCCATATTCAGATGGGTATCTTTTCATACTTTTATCATAGTAAAATGTTTGAATTATAAGAATATCACGTAATTTATAATATTTAATGAAATCCATAATACCAAACATGCAGATGACTTCCAATATTTTGGTATTCTTTGCTATGATAAATAATATGACTGTGATCTACTTGTATATATTTTTATCTATCCTAGTTTTTTAGCATTAAATGTCTTGCTGGAAAGTTTTTACTAATGTAATGTCTTCCATTTCTCACAACCTTTAGCTTCTTTTTAGAATGCTAGATCTAGGTGATATCTTCAATTTGGCCCATATTTTGTTTTATCTACTGAACTGTTAATTAAACCGTAAAAATTTTGCTGCTTTATATTTCTTGATACCCATGGTTGAATAGAAACTTCTCGAGGACTGTATAAATAGCAATGAAACATCCATTGTGACACTGCAGAGGTGATTCACATAACCTAAGGGCAGATGTTGTGTAGACCCCAGAGGACTAGAAGGAAGCAGGAAAATCCTTCCTATGCACAAATGGTTTTATCTTCCTGTATATGAGTCTCATTAAAGCCACTCTCCTTCAGTTTCCTGGTTCTTGGATAAATCACTATTTGTTCCACTTAAAATTTATGTTTCTAAGACCCTCGTCTAATTTCCTCAGGAAAGATACTAATTGGTTGGAACTGTTTGAGTTTAGAGACTCACTCATGATCTCTTCCAGTCCACACATGGTGAACGGGACCAGGTAACCTTGTATGAATACAGACAGGAGCAACTTCCCAGTCATAACCATGTGGATGTGGAGTGTGAGAATTCTACTGCACACAGGGCATGGGAAATCAGGACACAAGTCAACAACGGGAGCTGGAGACTTCACTATCCAGCTTTCAATAACAGATGAAATAATAAGTGTGAACAACAATGAAGAAATAGAAGGCTTATTAAAATATTCCACTTTTTATTGTTTTACATTACTGAAAGATTTCGGTAGTTTTAAATCTAACATTAAAGCTCCAAATTTTCTTTCTCTACTGACTATAATATTAGTGTCTGACAGACTGATATTTCTGCTCTCAGGTAGCTTTTTTTTGTACCAGGGATCAAACTCAGGACCTTGTGCTTGTGAGGCAGGGAAGGTGCCACTGAGCTAAATCCCTTGTCCTCTTTGAGGTAGCTTTATTGTTCCTTTTATCCCTTCATTAAGGAGTTAAATAAATAAATCTTTTATAAATGCTCATCATATATATTCTTGGATCTCATATTTTGAAAATTAACTGTGACCTAAACTACTGAGGAGCTAAATGGTGAGCAGATAAATTATTAAGTATTATAATGGAATTATTTTCTGTATGCAGGCATGGGGTACCTGGCAGAAATTCAATTCAAATTAGCTTAAATTTCCCTAAAAGGGAGTGGGCTAATCAGTGGGTCATGTAACTAAAATGTCAGAAGGTATAGATAACCAACGGTTTAATTTTATCTAGGCCTTGTAGATCCTACCAGGAATCTCCACCTCTCAATGCAGACTTCATCTGTATCATTTTTATTCTAAAGCATGTTGTCTTCAAGTGGTGACAAGGAAGTCCACAGCATCTCAAGGCTTAGCATCTGTCATTTTAGTAACAAAAGGGAGAAAGAAGTAATTTCCTTATTTAAAATTCTGTGCTCTCGCTCACAGGTCTGACTGAGGGCCTTGTCCCCTGCCTGAAGCTCTATTGACAACTGATTGGCACTTCTAGGGTAGATTCTTTTCCTAAAAGTCATGTGTGAATCTAATTGCCAGAAATATGTCAGCTGAGAGTTGAAGTGTTCCCAGAGGATGAAGACAGAACAACAGCAAAAAACCCAAAGTGAAAATAGTACACAAAAAACACAACAGGAAAGAGAAGGAGCTAGTTAACTGTACTAAAATAAGAACAATATTCATATACCAACACCTTATGGAACTATGGATAGAGAGAAATAGAAGCACAGTAGTGTTAAGAGTTTGTTACCTTTCTATTGCAGTTAAATATGTATAAGAAAACTTAAGCAAAATTATTAGTAGCAACACCAAATGGAAAGAATATAATCATACAAGTTAACTATACATTGGGCAACAAAGAAAACATTAACAAATTCTAAAAATTATCTGATGACAGTACAATTTAAACTGAAAATAATATTGAATGTAAAACATAGGCAACGAAAGTTAAAAAATGAAGTAAAACTACTTCAGAGGAAGAGTATACAACTTGTTTAAACAAACTGTGGGCCACAGAAATAAAATTATACAGTCTATAAGAAAATTCATCAGGATACTATAACTGATAACCTATGCATACAATTAAATCTGTGCTTATAGGACAAGGTTTATTTTTCACTGAGTTTATTGGTCCATTTTAGTTATACAGTACAGTTACATTCATTATTGGGATCTTGTACCTTTACATGACAGGTCTTGGTTCTCATTTTTCCCCATACCCCTGCCCTCCCTTC
>NW_022900918.1:25948293-25957195 GCF_012274545.1 Fukomys damarensis | reverse complement strand
CCACCCTCCCCTATTTGCAAAGACTTTGTTTCCATTTTTTCCTTTTCTCATATTTTTTCTTTTCCCTTATTTCTTTTCCCCTACCATTCCCTACTTCCCCTACACCTTTAGCCCTTTTCTTCATTCACATTATCTGTTATAAAATTTGAATGTTGCTTACACTTTTAGCTTTTCACACCAGAGAAACTATTCAGTATTTACACATGTGTGTCCTATTTATTTCACTTAAGAGTATGGCCTCAATATGCATCCATTTTTATATGAATGACTCTAGTTTCTCATTCTTTATGGTTGAGTAGTCCTCCATTTAATAGAAAAACCACATTTTTTTATCCAATCTCCAATTGATGGGCAATCGATGGGCAATTTGGATATTTCCAAGTTTTAGCTATTATAAACTGTGCTGCTATAAACAAAGGTGCACATATATCACTGTGTTATGATTCTTTTAATTCTTTTGGAAAGATACCCAGCAGAGGGATAACTGGGTTAAAGGGAACATCTAATTGTAGTTCTCTGAGGTATCTCCATATGATTTCCACGGTGGTTGCACCAGTTTGCACTCCCACCAACAATGGAGAAGGGTTCCTTTCTTCCCACACCCCCACCAATATTTGTTATTGGTTGATTTCTTGATAGCAGGTCATTCTTTGTGGGGTGAGGTGGAATCTCAAGTGTTTTTTCATCTGCATCTCTCAAATGACTAGTAATGTTGAACATTTTTTTGTATGTTTATTTGCTGCTTTTAATTGTTTGTCTGAGAAATGTCTGTTCATTTCAGACGCCCATTTTTGAATTGGGTCTTTATGTTTAGGGGTGTCTTATTTTTTTGAGTTCTAAATATATTCTAGATAATAGTCCTTTGTCTGAGGAACAGATGGGAAATTTTTTCCCATACTTTAGGTTGTCTCAGTTGTGTTGGTGATTTCTCTTGCAGTGCAATAAGATGACATCCCAGTTCTTGATTATTTGTGCTAGTTCCCATGCTACTGAGGATTTGTTCATAAAGTCTTTTCCTATGCCAGTATCATCAAGAGTTCTGCCTAACTTATCTTCCAGCAAATTTAGTGTTTCTGTGTTTCTGTTTTAGTATTTATATCTTTGATTCACTTGGATTTTAATTTAGTACATGGTACAAGATAAAGGTCTAGTTTTAATCTTTGACAAGTTGTAATCCAGTTTTTCCAACACAATTTATTAAAGAGGCTATCTGTCCTCCACTGAGGATGGTTGGCTCTTTTGTCAGAGTTGAGGTATCTGAGTACATCTGGAATTGTTTCTGTATCCTCCAATCTATTCCACTGATCCTCATGTCTTTTTCTTTGCTAGTACCATGCTGTTTTTATCACAGTGGCTTTGTAGTATAGTTTCAAGTTGGGTGTTGTGATACCTACCCTCTGCCATGTCTCTGTTGCCTAGAATGGTTTTTGCTATTCTAGGTCTCTTTTTGTTCCAATGAATTTTTGGATTATTTTGTCTAATTCTGTGAAATAAACTGTTGGAATTTCAATCGGAATTGCATTGAATCTGCATAGCAGTTTTGGAAGTATGGTCATTTTCACTGTGTTGATGGAAACGTTTATTATTATAAATACAAAGGAATAAGGAATCATAACCTGTGAAATTCATCATGCAATATAAGAAACTACAAGAGCTTATAAAGGAGAAAATAAGAAATAAAACACAATAGAAACAGAACACAAAGTTGTAGAACTATTATATAATTTCAAAAAGATATTGAAAAATTTCAAGAAGCGTTTATTTAAAGTCAATAATAGATCCTTGTTATATATTATGACTAAGTGAATTTTTATGTGGGATTACTATTTAAGGCAAGTATATGAAAATAATTTTTTAAAAATGATACACTCCAAGGGCCAGGGATTTAGCTCAGTGGTTCTGCCTCCTGCTTCTCAAGTGCAAGGTCCTGAGCTCGATCACCGGTACTGGAAAAAAAAAAAAAGATACAATCTTTGTTCTGGGATGGGGGAAACCATATGTGAGGCTTAAATACTGAAACCAACACAATTCCCTGTCCTTATATTAAGCAAAGCTAAGCAAAAATAATTTATCGGCATACTCCAGAAATATTTGCTCCTGGAAGATAAAACTGCAAAAGCACTAAACAGCTAACTTATCATAACTAAAATATACTTCACCAGACTCCTTTAGAGATGGTCTCACTGCTAGGATTTAAGAATCCAAATAAGCTGCCCATTCTTAGCACCTCTCTGCCTTAAAGTTCCTCAGCCCAGGCCCTAGGACCCTATAAATATCTCTTTGTGTTTTCCCTTTCTTCAGATAATGCTAAGAGTCTTAGCAGTAAGCCTAATAAACACTTGTGCTCCATCAACAGTTTTCTTTTCTTCCCTGGTGCTATTTTGTGGCCTAAAGGACAGGCTCAGGCAAGAAGCCAAACGCTAACTTGTGTTCTCCACTTTCCACTGTGTCACTTTGGTTATGTAGAGATTAAGAAATGGACGCTTAAATAATTTGCCCACAGTCAGGGCCTCCAAACCAGGGCAGAGGGTTTAAAAGTTCTGACACATACCGAAGCGTCCCCTTTCCCATTACTGCAGCCTGCTTGCCATCTGCCATCTCCATTGCTGCATTTTGCTGGGAGAATCCTAGCCAGAGTCCTTTTAGTCTGTACTTTTCTTCAGATTACCTCAATGACAGCACAAGAGAAAAATCCTTCAATTGCTATTTTTATCACTTCAATTGCTATAGAAATCCTGTGATCTACCCCTTATTTTACCAGCATGATCAAGGCTGTGTCATTTAATTTAAGAAGTAAAGGTAATGATGGTTCCCATAAATTATTTGGTCTATTTATATGAGCCTGTTTTTCCTGAACAGGATTTAAGGCATTTAACTCATATTTGTGAAGACTACAAAGTACAAATGATTTTACATGCATTGTCTTTTTTTGAATTTGATTTGATTAGAGTCTAATCTTAATTCTCATGTTACCATCCACACATAATTGCTACTTTTTTGTGTTTTTATTTCCATTTGTAGACCATATTTATTGTCATTGTATTGGTTGAAGTTTAACTCTGCACTTTGACCATATAAAAACACAGCATTTTGTTTGTTGTGCGTGATTTTAAGCAATCGGTATTACTCTGAAAGTGCAGCCATGTTACTATATGCTACTGTTTGATTGCTTAACTGATGAAAAATACCAACACATTTTGATCCATTTTACACATTTTTATATGTAGGTTTATGTTTAGGTTTATATAGTGCTCATATGTAGGTTCATAACTTGAAGTTCATGATGATTACTTCACTTTGAATGCATGAGGGAATTATCTTTCTAGTATGAACTTGCATAGAACACTGTACATTAAAATATAAACATTCAGTTGAAGTAAGATAATAGTGCTGGTTTGAAAAGCATAGATATTCCTTTTTAGTCTCATTCAGTAGAAAGTAAAACATTGTCATGCCTTCTAACCTTTTTTCTCTTCCTTCTGTCTGTTTTGGTCTAAGATAAATCTAAATTATATAACCCTATTTCCTGTTGCTAATCACCTACTCCAGTCAGGATTCTTTAAATGGTCATTAAGCCTGGGATGAAATTTCTGTCATTTCTGAAACTAAAAGAGAATTTGGAGCAACCCATTAACAGAACAGGAAATTCCCTAATATCCTCAGGATATGTATAGAAACCCATCACAATTAAATACAAGAGGAACTAAGGTCTCCAGGGGATATTTATTAAATAAACTTGCTTGCATACATCTGACAAATACATTATCTTTCCAAAAAAGCCTAATTACTAAGATCCATTTATCTAATTAAGTGACCCTCAAATATCCTATTTTTCCTTTTGTAACTCCACTGTAACGAGTCACTAATAATGAAACCAGCTTGGTAAAGTGGGTACCAAGACAATCACCTTATTTGTATATCTTTTGTGTTTTCTACATTAGATAAAGGCATTCCAGGAAGAAACAAGACATAATTCCACTGTCTAAGAGTGAATAAAGTGAATTTTCCTAAGCAATTTTTTTGAGAAAAAGAAAAAAAAAATTCTTTGTGTGTGTGTGTGTGTGTGTGTGTGTGTGTGTGTTTTGTGTGGCAGAAGCAATAAAATGAATTAAAGAAATGTGTTAAGCACTATGAATTATATTTGTAAAAGTAACAGAATTTAAATTTTTTTCTGTAATGTAATAAAAACAATAGTATACCATAATTCCAGATAGTCAAACAATAATTATCTCAGAAAAGGAAGAAGGGATGTATTAAACTATCTAGCTAAAATGAAGATGATGTAGCACAAACTGCACTGTATTATAACTCAGCAAAATTGAGGCTCATTTAAAGAACATTCATCAACCTACTTCTCAAAATACCTTTTGATGTCAAGGTCTTTTCAATTTATTTCCCATTTTTTTTTCCTTACTAACCCTATCCTTCCTGTAAAAGCTGACCTAAATCCATAATTTTTTCTAAACATTCTTCTTTTTCTCTTTTGCGCTATTTGCTCTGGCTGTTCCTTGTGTTTAGAATGCTTTCTTCCATTTCTTCTCAGTTTGTCTAATTTCCAAAAGACAATTACTGAGAATGGGGAGAGTGAAGGTACTGAAATTTAGATGGTGTAGATTTGAATCAAAGGTCTCCCTCTTACTAGCTGTGCAACAGCAGAAATAAAGCTTTGAAGTTCAGGTTTGCCATTTGGAAACTGCCTATCTCATGGGATGGATTTAAAGGTTAAATAACATAGCTAGAATTAAAAAAAAATGCTGAGGTTCAGAAAGTTCTTCATGAATTCTATTCCGTCTATAGGATATTGTATTATGTATGTATGTATGTATTAGCAATTGTAGCCACATTGATCTCTCCTTTGAACACGCTATACCAAGCCTGCAATGCATTTAGCCCTCTACATGTACCTTATGTAACTGGCTTTTAACATCCACTACACAAAAATTACTGTGGTACCTCAGTTCATTAATGATTTTGCTTGTGAACAATTTGGCACATGGTTCGCAAACAGAAGCATTTGGTAAAAATTTGCTTTTGTTTGTGAGCTCAGCATCAGGTGACGAACACAACTGCGGCCATCTTTCCTGCATGGACACCAATGTGGCCATCTTTTCCAGAAGTGTGGAACAAATTAAGCCCATGTACCTAGGTATTACTGAATCAAACACTTGATAAGAGTCATCCTCAGGGTTGGATTCTCATTGCTATGCTTTGGATATGGTTTGCATTTATCCCACAAGAGTTTATGTGTTGGGAAATGAGTCCACAGTGCAGCAATGTTGGGAACGGGTGAATTTTTAAGAAGTGGATCTTGGTGGGAAGATGTTTTTGCCCCTTCCCTACCCCCTTGCTTCCTATCTCCCTCGAGCTCTCTCCCTCTTGCGTGTGCTCCTGCTATCATGATACCATCTGTTATGAAGTTGTCACCAGAGCCACATTGATGCCAGGACAATGCCTCTTTTCTTTACAAATTACCCAGCCTCCAGCACTTCATTATAGCAGTGGAAAATGGATTGAAACACTAGTGAAGATAGAAAAAAATTCCACAAGAAACTCAGGTTCTATGTTGAATGACACATTTATAGAGCTGAAGAAAACAATTTTTCCCCATTAAGTTTATTGGTATATTTAAAGCAAACAATACAGTTACATTTATCATTGGGATCTTGCACCTTTACATGATATGTCTTGGTTCTTATTTTTCCCCCATACCCCTGCCCTCCCTTCAACCCCCCAAAAATTTATTACCCATTTATATTATAACTCCAAGTGAAGCAAAGTGGGATTCCTAGGAGGTAACTTTAGTTAGAAAATAAGATTAAGATCCTAAGACTTTTCAGGTTATTTCAAGTTATTTTGTTATTCAGTATGGAATCGCTATGCTTTGGATATGATTACAGATGCAACTTTCTTCCTGATCTATTCTTTCAGATTTTAAAAGAAGTCGCAAAGTGTGAGAAGAGGAAGAGGGAAATAGCAAAGTGGCTTCTAATTTTCATCCTCAAAATTTCTGGAAATCTTGCCATCAGCAAGAAACTTACTATCAGCAAAGGAACCTCTAGAAAATCTAGGCCTAGAAAATCTTGTGATGAATTCAGCTCAGAGACCCAAATCTCCCCAGTAGGAAAGAGGCTGCAAAACTGTAGCCCCTAAGAAAAACAACTTTCCTTTCTTTCACACTCTGATGTAGTCACGGAGAGTAAGGATAAAGAAAAAGCTTCCTGAAGTAAAATTAGGGAGCAAGGGTGCCAGATAGTTTCACCCAGGCCAAGAGCTATGCCTGTGTAAGAGAGAGAGTTTTTTATGTCCTGTACAGCAGGATGGGGTCTCTCCTACCTACCAGAAAATGTATGATTCCCATAACTTTATCTGATGTTGAGTTTGTGTGTATATGTGTGTAAGCAGTGGTGGGAAACATATAGTTCTCCCTTCACATCATAGTTTCTTTGTAGCTGAAATAACATATGGAATATATGCAAAAGACTGTCTCCCACTGATCCTAGACTTCATTTTGGGCATGGTAACTGGATGGGATTTTAGTTTTGTTCTTTGTTCATTGCCCATTGTGCAAGAGGTAAATATGGCTTTATTATGAAAAGAAAGGTATGCAACCAATAATTTGATGGCCAAAGGAGCAGGTTGTGGCAAAATCTGCTAGTGGTTTCTTAATACACACTTTTCTCATGTTATTTGTTCATTTATTATTCATACTGTATTTGTGCAATGAAATCTCGATCTTTATATTTATCAGCCTGCTTTCTAGCTAGTGGAATTGATGTACTTATTAGGATTATGCCCCTGGAAGAAGTGAACACGGTCACCCATCCTGATTATTACCTTCTGTTTGGCGAGAACGCATAGGGGTGGTGAATTAATTTAGACCATGTGGTTGACAGAAAAACTCTTAGGTAGCTCTTGCCATGTTTAGTATATGGACAGGGATTATTTCATTTAGGGCAGTGGTTCTCAACAGGAGACAATATCGCCTCTCAGGAAACATTTGATAAGGTCTGGACTAATTGTTAGTTATCATAACTAGGGTATTTCATCAAATAGGAAGAGGCCAGGCAGGCTTTGACACCCACAATTTAAAAGAGGAGAGGCTTAATCTACCACAATAGTCACACCTCCACCATGCACCCAGACATGCCCAGAAATGTGCTTTACTGGCTCCCAAGCCAATCAAGTGAACATAATTATGGGTAACTGTCAGAGATGCTGCTAAACTTCTTAATTCTCAGGACAGCTTTGTAAGAATTATCCACCTAAAATGTTAGTAATGCCACGAGTGAGAAATTCTGACTTAGTTAAGTGTTGATAAAGTTGATAAGAGATGTAGAAGTTGATATAAAGATTCATTGTCCTAGTGCATACAACAAGAGCAAAAAAGAAAATTAAAAAAATGAGGCAGGACCAAAGCTCCAGTGAGCCATGTGAAAAAATTTAAATTTTATCCTTGGGGCAATGGGAAATCCTCGAGGAATTGAAATAGGCTATAGTGGTAATGTTTGTGTGCCAGTGGACTAAATCTGGTTCTGGTATATTGGAATACATTTGTCTGTAGGTCATTTTAGTAGCCCAGACTGAGAGACAACATTCCTGACTAGGACAAGGCAATAGAAGAGAAATAAAGTAGATCTATTGAAGAGATTCAGGATGTGCAGAAAACATCCTTGATGGTTTTGACATAGTGGTATTGGAAGTGAGTGGGATCAAAGCTTCCTGCATTTCTTCTTTGGGCTCGATGGATAAATGTAATACTCTGAGAATAGGACCTTGTTTGCCTTGCATATGTTCTCCAGCCTAACAAAGATATAAAGAAGACTACGGTTTTGGTAAAAGTTTTGACCTAAGGTGATAATTTTCTATTACATTGTATCAGCCAGTTTTTCCATTACTACGACCAAACAACCAACACACATAATTTAAAGGAAGAAAGTTTTAACTTGGCACGCAGTTTGGGTGATCCAGTCCATGGTTGGCTGTTCCTTGGCAGGAACGGTGTGGTGGATGGACATACTGAAGGAAAGCTACACACTCCAAGGCTGCCAGGAAGTGGCGGTGGGGGTGTGTGGGCAGGGATAAGCTGAGGACAAGAATGCACACTTCCAAGTCATGCGCCCAGTGACTCAGCTCCACCAGCCAGGCCCCACCTCCTAACAAAACATGAACTAATCAATAAGTATAGTTCCCCCATGATCCAGTCACCTTGCAGAAGCCCCACCTGAGAACACCTGAGACTTTGGGGGACATTTTACATCAAAACCATAATATATATTAAGCACATGCTATGATGTTGAGAGATAGTCTCAGACTGGAGTGCTTAACTCCCCCCACATTTGTATCAAAATAGAAAATGTGCTATATTGCTCAAGGCTATTCGCATCTTTGATTGTTGTGATTAAATATATGTTAACAACAGTACACAAGTGTCTTAAGGTTTCCAAGTGCCTCCATATTAATGCCTCACAAGTCTGAAAGTTAAAGGTTCAAAATCACTATTGTAAAGTAATACAGCATATTTTATGTGAACACAGTTATGTGCTGCTCACCATTAATGTAAATGGACTGTGAATAAGAAAGTGGTCCCCATAACATATCACCTAGTGATGTCCTAGCTACTTAGTTTCTGTAAGTACACTCTACAATGACAAGTCACCTGCTGATGCCTTTTTCAGGAGTCTTCCTGAGTTGTCAATCAACACACAATTCTCTCTCTTTCTGTCTGTCTGTCTCTTTCTGTGTATTTAACATTTGACTTTAGGTTTCCAAGAAATAAGTCCTACTTCCAGGATGCATATTATGAATCTGTAAATGATAAGTGTGCTTGTATCAGTTAGGGTTCACTAGAGGAACAGAATAAACATATGTATATAGGTATATATATATATATATATACCTATAT
>NW_022900918.1:25946315-25947557 GCF_012274545.1 Fukomys damarensis | reverse complement strand
AGATAAAAGATTATGTATATGTACATATTATGTATAATTATATATAATATATTAATTATATAATATAGTATATAGTATATAGTATATAGTATATTAATATATATTTATATATATACACACATATATATGATTATATGAAGGATTATATAAAGGATTTCCAAGTTAGGCTTACAATGGCTACTTGTGGAGTCAGAAACAGAAGACTACAAATGGCCTTCTGTATGGCCATCTGTGCACTGGAGAGCTGGAGGATCCTGTCAAAGGTCAAAGGCCTGGAGCTCACTGCAGATTCCTGTGTGAGTGCATGTTGGAAAGCCAAAGAATTTGCATTATAAGGCTGAAGAGTCTGCATTGAAAGCTCGAAGGAGGCAGTGACAAAATCCAAAGGCAGTGTCCAGCTCCTCAGAAGAAGAAAAAGGAATTCCGTCTTCTTTCCTTTTTTATTTCGTCTTGACTACAAGCCTATTGGTTGGTGCCACCCACTTCCAGGGTTCAATCTTCCGTCCTCAGTTTTGCGGTTTACAAGTCTACCATCTATAAAAACACTTGGAGCTTTACTAATCTGCTAGGCAGTTCTTATTCAAGTCAAGTTGGAATATCGCAGTTAACTTCTTTTTTTGATATTTACAGGGGCTCATAGCTGAGAGCTTGCCTTAAATCGCTGATGAGACTTTAGACTTGGACTTTTCAGCAATTCGGAGACTGTTAAATGTGTTGGTAACTCTTAGAGGTAGACTAAATGTATTTTGTCCTTGAGATGTACACAAGTCTTTTGGGGGCTTTTGGGGGTTGAATGTTATGGCTTATAGCTAGATGTCCCTCCAAAGCCTCATATGATCATAGCTGGGGTTTTGGGGCAGTGATTGGATTATGGGTGCATTCTAGCTTGACCTGGAAGGGTTTATCTCCTATCCCTCTTATTCCTTTTACTCTCTCTGCTTCCTGTTTGCCATGCTGTGGGCAGCTCTCTGCTATGTCCCTCTGCCATAGTGTCCTGCCTTGGAGTCTGCAGATTTTGGACTGAAACCTTTACAAACTATGAGCCCAAATGAACCTCTCCTTCTTTAATTTGTGATTGTCAGGCAGTGATGAAGAAAGTGATGATGAAGAAAGAATATAAGACAGTGATAACATACAGAAAAATTGCCCTGTAAGAATGGAAATTAGGGGTTAGGGATTTAGCTCAGTGGTGCTTTTGCCTGCCTCACAAGCCCAAGGTCCTGAGTTTGATCCTCAGTACTA
>NW_022900918.1:25871735-25946264 GCF_012274545.1 Fukomys damarensis | reverse complement strand
ATATATATATGGAAATTAAGATGTGAAGCCTATGAGAAACTTTCATATCTTACCAGATTCTCTTAGAATAAGAAATCATTCATTCTTAAGATTATTACTAATTTATTATTGCTGAAACAGAAAGAAATATAGGTATGGTAAGATTGAAAACTTAAAGAGTTCTTGTTCTTCTTAATGTCAATATTTAAAGCCATTTTAAATTACTGAAACAGCCCACTTGCCCATCAGATGGAGACTGGATAAAGAAGATGCGGTTTTTCTGTAAAATGGAATACCACTCAGACATACAAAATGAGAAATTAGTCATTCATAGGAAAATGGATGCATATTGAGGATAAACTCTTAAGTCAAATAAATAAGTCACACATGTGTAAATACTGAATAGTTTCTCTGGTGTGAAAAACTATAACTGTACATAAGATCCTAATGATATAATTGACAATGTGAAATAGGAAGAAAAGGGCGAAAGGTGTAGGGAAGTGGGAAGGGCAGGGGAAAGGTAATAAGGGGAAATATATGAGAAAATCAAATAATGGAAATTAAGTGTTTGCAAATGGGGAGGTCAGAAGGGGGTGAAAAGAGGGCAGGGGTAGGGGGAAAATGAGAATCAAGACCTGTCATGTAAAGGTACAAGATCATAATGATGAATGGAACTGTACTGTATACCTAAAATGTACCAATAAACTCAGTGAGAAGAAAAAAATAAATAAAATTGCTGAAATTATTTGGGATGAAATGTAAGAGAAATAATTGTAAGAATTATGATTAGAAAGCCTAAAAAATTGTCATGATAGTCAAATGTTAACACCATTCAATTAATTCCTAACTATGGAATGCCCCAGAATGTATAATCATCTTTGCCCTCCTTTGACTCTGCATATTTCTAAGAATCCTCAAAAACTCTAGGATATTTAATTATTAAAAGTACATTGTATGTATTTTAGTATTTCAGAAGATTAAAAGTATTCCCCCCCCCGCTGATATTCAGATGTAAATTTTCAGAGTGCCTCTAGAAATATGCAAAGCATAAGACCCAGACCTCTGAGTATTTTATGAGCATTTAATACATGTTACTGAGTTTAACTTTAATAATTTTTATTCCCAATTTATGCTTTAACACAGCCTCTCATTCAAAATGTTTTCTCTAAAAGCACGTTTTAAGTCAGAAAAGTTCCTTTTGTAGAACTGAAAATACAAAAACTTATTTGCTCCCTCTGCTGGAGAGGGATGGGTGTTAAATAGACCGATTCTGAGCTCCAGAAAGCAAAGAGTGTGCTTTATTTCTTTAAATGAAGAGGAAGCTCGATAAGTAAATGTCATAGCATTTAGAGAGGTAGAAACGAGGTGCCCTTTATATTTCCTAGTACACTGGATTTTCAAAAGATGAAAATAAAAAGATGCACTTTTGAAAATATTGACTTGAAAATGAAGATTCAAATGTTTGTTTCAAAAGTTATGCTAGTGTTTATTGTGTAGATTCTCTTCCTGTAATTACCTTCTACTTGTAAATGTGGAATGAGTGTTTTCAGTTCCTTTACAGATGATGTGGGGTCTTGAGCATTATGTTTTTCAAAACATCTGTACCAGAAAAAACAACAGCAAATCTTGCTTGGCTCTCGGCTAAATGAGCAATTTATTTCAATGTTTCTCTCCTTATTCTCAAGTACTTTTGACTACGTGTTCTGGCTCAGTTATAGGAAACTTGTGCTAGCTTATTTGACTATATATCAATTTGTAGATAGAATAACAGTAATCACGTTTAACATTTATTTTACCTAAGTAGTGGGAATTCTGTTAAATTCTTTATGAGTATGTTAATTACCCTATCTAGACATCTCTGAAATGTATAAAAAATAGTATTAAAAAACACTCATTTTTAGAGATGACAAAACTGTGGGTTAATACATAACTTTTCTAAGTTCAATGACCTAATATTTGGGCAACCCAGGATCTTAAATCTTTGTGTACGATTCCAGGCTGGAGCCTGAACATGTTATCTTTATAAGAATGTTTGAATGATTTGTGTAAATGTAGCATGCAAATTGTAAGCCTCATTCTTACTTATTTGTTTGTTTGGTACTGGGGATTGAACTCAGGTCCTTGCACTTGCAAGGCAGGTGGTGAAACCACTAAGATAAATCCCCTGGCCTTAATTTTCAAATCCATAAAAGCTTACATAGGTCACTCCAGATTTGCTATTTCTTTTCACCAGCCAGTAATTGAGAGTCGCCCTGGAAATGCAAGCTTGTAGGAGACCACTCTTCTCATAGACTGGGGAAAATACATGGCACATCGGACTTCCTCGTTAATAAGTTTATCTTTGAGTATTGCTACTCTGAGTCAAAGGTCAAAATTTTCTCTTTTTCTCATAGTTAAAAAAGATATGGGTTTTGCAGGAGAATCATGGTAATAAACTCTAGAAGATCTGCATGACATGTGTTTTAAATGTAGAAGGATAAATTCTATAAATACTCAAAAACTTTTCAGTCTGAAAGTTGACTCTGTGTGTAGCTGTACTTTTGTGCATCACATATGGCAATGGAATAGAAAATTACCTGGAAAAAATCTTTTACACTCTTAGAAATTCAATTCAATACCCTTAAACTGAAGAATTTTGAATTAAAGCATTAACAGTTTATTTAATGATTTGAATATTGACTTATCAACAATTTAAAGGAAATGAAATAATGCATGTCTTGCTTTCCAGTAATATAGTCAAACTGAAATTCAGGATCATTGAACTTATTAATTCTTGAGCGAGTCAACATTTTCTAAATATCTTGGCAAATGTTTGCTAAGTGATTCATCCGATTACATATCTGATTATAAATTATACAAAAGCCTGTTATGTTGAGTGAATAAAACGGTATGGAAATTTAGATTGTGATCATGCAACTCATATTTAAGATATGGAAACTATGATAATTTAAAATGAGTAATTAATTGGAAATAATTAAATTATATATTAATTAATCAATAAAGAAATAAACCAAAAATATAAATTGTGTTTTGTACTCCATCGATACACCTATTTTTAAAAAAAGGTAAAGCAATTGTGCAATCAGAAAATGGCAATTCTCTTTCTAATATCAAAAACCTACCAACACAGTGTGATGACATTGTGCAGAAAAATTTGTTCAAGAGAAATCGCACCAGCAGTATTAAAATCCTTAAAATGCCCCAATTTGGATGAGATGTTTGTGCTGTATTATGTCAGGAAACTAGAACTAAAAACAGAGAAAGTAGTCTGTCACATTTTTGCAGACGGGGTTAGGTTAATGGAATTTTTAATTATCCCTGGTATATTGGTCAGCTTTTCTCTTACTAGGACCAAACACCCTCTACACACAACTTAAAGGACAGGATTATTTTGGCTCCTGGGCCAGCTTGCTTCAAGGCAGAGAATCATAGATTGTTTTTGTGGACCAAAGTTACTTGCTTTTTACAGGCCAGTGAGTAGACACTGGGGAAGACCACCTGTTTACACTTGAGTGGCACGCCCTGGGGTCCCCTCTCAGCGTGGGCTTCATTCACCTCACCACCATCAACTGATCAGTCTGCAGCTGAATATAATTCCCCCAGTGTCTCAGTGCCTCTCCAGGAATCTCTTCAACTAATCAAGCTGACATTTAAGGTTAACTGGGGCACCTAGGGAGACTGAAGAAAACGTGGAGGGAAATTTCAGAAACCCTATAATAGAGGCTCCTGTCAGAAGCAAAACAATTCTGTGTGGTTTGTAAAATGATTTTATTTTATACCTAATATGGCTTGAAAAAATATATTTAAACTACGCCCTCCATGAGAAAATGAAGATCCAAGGAAGGTATAACTGTTTCAAAAATAGCACTAACTTTACTGGAGAAAGTAAATTGTAAACACTATTTTGGAAAGAATACCTCATAATATAGTGAAGTTCACAGTTGGAAAGATTTGAAGCCAGACAAATTTAGCGGCTACATTTATGAAGAAAAAAATGAAATATGCGCAGATTAAATAAATTATGTTACATGCACACAGTGGGATTCTATGAGAGAATGTTGTAGGTATATTTAAAAATGTAGATAAGTCGAGGCTGGGTTCTAAAATATGTTCAAATAACACAGAGGCAGGAAAAAAGATGAGAAGCAAACGAAAGAACAAATGAAATAATCAAAAAATAAAACAGCAGATAAATCCTAGCATGTCGACAATTTTACTGACAGTAAATGATTCAAATGTACCAGTTAAAAAATAGTTTGAGCTAGGTGTACTGACATTTGCTTGCAATCCAAGCTAATCAGGAAGTTGAGGCAAGAGGAGGCTATAAGGTCCAGGCCAAGTCAGTGGGACAAATCAATGAGATCTTGCTTTAAAAAGGGGGGGATTAAAAAGTGGTTGGGGATGTAGTTCAGAGGTAGAGCACTTGCTTAGCATGCACCAGGCCCTGGGTTTGATTCCCTAGTGTTAAAAAATGAATGAATGAATGAACAAACAAATAATACGTAAACCTATGTTTCATAGAGTAGGAATTACATACTATATTGTCTTCAAGAAATTAACTTCAAATACAATAATGAAGATAGAAAAACAATGGAAAAATACATGCCATACAAATGTGAATCAAAAGAAAGCAGAATAAATAGCATTGGAGCAAAAATCAACAGATGCAGAAAAGAACATTACATAATGTTAAAAGGGTCAGTACACCAGGAAAACAGAGCAATGAAAAGTGTGTATGCCTCAAACAAGCTGCATAGACTCAAACTTCCTGCTTGATAGCAATGTTTTTGTATAATTAAATATGTGAATTATTTATAATACTTTAATGATCTTACCTTTATTTATTTATAATTTCATTTTTAGTTCTCCTTGGCCTCCCCAGATTTCCAATACAGCAGGCTAACTCTAGTGGGATCATGAACCCTTGGAGGCTTATACCTTCTGTTTCTGCTTACGCACATATACTTGTATATACGATAGAGTGTAATTCATGAATTGTGCACAATGAGAGGTTAACAATAGCTAGTAATAAAGTAGAACAATGATAACAATTAGAACACATTTCCTGTTCATATCTTCCATACAAATTTAATGCCTGTTTATTTTATCTCAGCACATATCACACACTGTGACGGTAAGTTTCACAGCTTGAGGCACAACAGTAAAGCTAACACAAATGTCTTTTCCCTTTTCAATTTCATGGGTAGAAGGCTCATTCTTACTGTAGACCTTAGGAACCACAGCATATAACTTTTTGTCCCCCTTTGCTTATCTTACTGTAGTTTTGGTGGCTGAAGTCCATTATCAGTTATTCAAACTGATGTGGAAGGTGGCAGATATGGTTGATTCCGGCTGCCTCTGGTGAGCAGCACTTCTCAGCCTGAGAAGCTTCATTATTTTTGCTTCAAACTGAAGGGCTGTGGATCAGTTAGCTTCCCTATTGCTGAGACACAATGCCTAACACCCACAATTTAAAGGAGAAGAGGTTTAATTTGACTCTGTTTCAGGGGATTCAGTCCATGGTTGACTTGCAGCAAAGTAGAAGCATTAAGGTAGAAATTCATCATAAAATAAAAACTTTCAGTTCCTGGTGACTGGGAAACAGAATAATAGAACAGTGGCAGAGAGGAAGGGGCCAGGGACCACACATAGACCCCAAGATCACATCTCAACAATCCATCCAAACACATCCAGAAGAGTGCTTTACTGATCCACTGTGCAACATCCACACCAATTAAGTTGACATAGTTAAAGTTAACTGTCATACCTGGGATGGCTTTACTTATGTGTCTTTTATTTTTCTTTGACCAACTGCCTAGGAAGGATATGTTTTTCACATGTGATAATGGCAGAGGCACAAAGACCGTAAGAGAAAATATGTGAAATATCTTGTTTAGTGTTGGAACTGACATACTGTTTTTTCTGTCCACTTGTCATTAGCTGTGGTCAAGTTACATGGCCAAGTCCAATATTTGAGAGGCAGGAGAATACACTTTCTCATTAAAGGAACTATAAACTCCGTTACAAAAGATGTAGGTGTAGAGAAGAGTGAAGAACTGGGCTGGTGGTGAAATTTAGAAAACCTGTCACCCATGCTAGAGATGCCTCTTCGCACACACATGCATTCCATACACACATGCACACACACAGCGCTGAAAGGGTTTCTCCCTGAATTTGGGTAATTTGGGGTTGGTTTATATTTAACATATAGATTTCATTTGTAAGTCAATGTGATGAGATATAATGTCTACTGTTACACTCTCTTTGTCTGTCACGGGCTTCAGAGAGACATGACAGAGGGTAAAAGGGTGGGTAATGACATGGGTCATACAGTCTGGTGACAAGAGGAATTTCATACTATATATCTGGAATTTCCCTTGTCTACCTGGTGAATGAGTATGTATAATCCGTTCCCATTTTTGCTTTCCTTTTGAAGCTGTCACAAAATCATGGCCTGATCAGGCTAGAATATTCTGGACACTTTAAAAATAGTCCAGTTCAAAAATACTCAATCTCTGTTCTTCATAACACTTGGGATATAAAATGGGAATATGGACTTTTGAGGACATTTCTCTGTATATAACAAGAGCAGATTATATTTTCATCTTTTTCTATTGACTCCTCATGTTATGTTTCACGACAGAAAATGATTGGAACATCCTTGATATTTATTAACATCACCTCATTATTTAATAGGTGAGGACACTGATCCCTTAGATGGGAAGAGATTTATTTCTATGAATGTCTAAATGAAACTTGACTTTGCTGGATTTACCATATTTGCCTTTTATACTGCTTAACAAAGTACCACAGACTTAGTGGTTTAAAGGAATACATATTCATTATTTCAAAATGTTGGGCAGAAATTCAGGAGTGGCTTCATTGAATTCTCTGCAAGGCTCCAATCAAGGTGCCATTCGAGGGTAGATTCTCAGCTGGAAGCTCAACATGGAAAGGATCTGCTTCCAAGATCGTTCAGGTTTTGGCAGAATTAATTTCCTTGTGGCAATAGGATTTATGTCAGCTTGCTCCTTGGAGCCTAGCAAACCAGGTGCCTCACTTATGTACCATTGACATCTCACAACCTCTCCCACATTTTATCTGTAGAAGCAAGTCACAGTCTTTCCTTCATCCCAAAGGGAGAATAGTGCATAGAGTCACGAAGATCAGAAGGTGAGATCATCGGATCGTCTTAAAATCGTTCACCACAAATACCATAGTGTTTCGGCTGAAGTATTAGCAGGTGAGGATATTTGCTGCAGGTGAGGGAGAATTAAAAAAAGAAAAATTCCCTTAACCCCTGATCTTTTAAATCTGGACTTACCAACTCATTTTTCCCTTAATTTTTATTTTTATTAGTACATGTTTGCCATATAGAATGATTGCATTCCTTGTGTGGAGTTGATACATGTACATAGCACATTTTAATTCTTTTATCATCCCCTTCCCCTGCTCTTTCTACCCCCTCCCTCCATCTCTTGGCCCCTTCCTTTTAGCAAAAGATCCATCTCCTCATATCTTTTATCTTTTATTTTGCTCCTTATTTATATTTTGGCTTGAAAATGGTAGAAATGGTAACGTGTGACATCTGAGACAGATGGTGTTGCGTGACCTCTTTCCTTTATTCCTTGGATTAGTCATTCTGCAGGAAGCCAGCTGCCACACCATGAGGACATAAAGCCATCCTGTAGAGAAGTCCATGTGCAAGAAACTGAGAGCTCCTGTTAAAAACAGCAAGGGGCACTGCCAACAGCTCTGTGAGCGCTAGCCTTCTGCTAATAGACACATGTGTCTTCCATTTTGGAAAACAATTCTTCAGGCCCAGTTAAAACTTTCAATAACTGCATTCCAGTCAATGTCACCTCAAAAGAAACCCTGAACTGGAACCACTCAACTAAGCCGCTCCCAACATCACAACCCACCAAAATGTACAATCCACACATTATTAATGGAAGTAACTAAGCTTGAGGTTAATTTTTTAGTCAGCAGTATATAATTAACACTGACACAAAAAGTGCTTTATTTTCAGTTTCACATCTGTCAAAGAAGGACTCAACTATATATGTTTTTGATGGATCATACTTTACATTCTTGAGAATGCTCAGCTGGGCACAATGGTACATGCTTGTACTTCTGGCACTGTGGGAAGCTGGTGAAGAAGGAGCACAAGGCAACTTAGCAGTTTAGTGAGACTCTCAAAATAAAAAAATGATGCAAAATAAACCCCACCGGCCTGTGGGTTCAGCACAGTGCATAGGTCTTCAGTTCTGTCCCTAGTACTGGAAAAAATGTTCTAAAACCTTTTGTTTAGATTTTCACCCTAAATAAATACCAACTCAACAAAACTCATTCTAGTCTTTAGCATCTCAGATCTCTTTTTAGGAAAAAGACAGTGTCTATATCACGGCTCAAATCTTTGATCCAACGGCCAATTTTCCCTGCAAAAATCTGAGCTACTTAACATTCTGATCTCAGAATGGCTTAAACCTTTTCCATCCCATATTTTGCACTCTCAGCCTGGCATGTCTTCTGCTGAGAAATGTTCCAAAGATAAAGCTAGAAAGATGAGAACATTTGTTCTTGGATTGCTCCAGGTGAGTGACAGTTGTGATGCAAATAAGTTTGCTCAAAGGCTTTGCTGGAGAGAAACCAGTCAAAAGATAGAATCTTCATAGGGAACTGTATCCCTAACAGACTTCAAAGAGAGGCTCTGTTGACAAAGAGCCTGTGAACTATCCTGGACAGCTTCAAGAACAGGAGCAAAGCAATAGAAAAGGTCATCGAATTGGTTTGACTTTCTTAATGGGATTGATACAATCAGGTATACAGAAAAGAATAAACTCGTTTGGAACTGGAGTTAAAATGACAGTTCTGTGTGATTATCAAAATAACTGGCTTTTCAATTAGATGACTCCAAGATGGAAATTATTCTTCATTTCTTTACCTCTCTTCTTTTGTTACTCTTTATAGTTCACATGATACACTTTTATAGCTAAGAGCAGATTAAGCGATAACGGGATATATATATACCTTTTCACTTGAAATATTATTCTAAAGTACTCTTTCCCCAAACTCATCTATTTCACAAGTAGCCTTATTACTTTTCCTTTGGTATTAATACTTCCGTTGTTAAACTGAAGCCAACTAATGTATACGACACAGTGGAAGAAGCAAAATGCCTATTAGTTTAACTTAATCCATGCTAAATTGTAATATTTGTGCTTTAGAGGGGTACATTTAACAAGGCCTGGACTTAATTTTTACTGAAGTGGGTGAATAACAGCATGAAGCCTGTTACATCAGTGCTGGAAGTATAATGAGATCAGTAGGTAAGCCCTCTATAAAATTACTTGGGGTATAGGAGAATCCGGACATAGCAATTATATTTAGCAAGAAGAAGCAGTTCTAGAGAGTGCAAAGCAATTAGTCAGATTTACAATCTGAAAGTTGAAAAGGGAAAATTACTTAAGTTAAACTGAGAAGCACCCTAAATCATCATTACACTGTATTGATCTCAGTCGAAAGCGACTGGCTAGAAATGCTTGGTTTATCTTTACCATTAAATATTTCTATAGTGTTTCACTATAATTAAGAATATATAGCCTGGCACTTGAACTGCAGTAAGTTATAAACACATAAGCTTTTGAAATGTGTGCATGTCTTTTGGAAGAAGACTCTCAGAACATTCAGGAGAGTGAATGTTGATCGATACATTAGTTGTATTTTTTAGCATTTCTGCCAATACACCAAAATAAAGAATGGGCATATATATTTCCAGAGGAAGAAAAAGTATATGGCAGTGGTTTTAAGTGAGAAGTACTGTAAGTTGTATTATTTTAGCTCTTTGGCTTTGTATCAAAAATATGTAATCATTTATTTACTTATTATATAGCTCTGAATATTTCAGAGATGATTTTCACAAGCCATTTCAGATCCCTAAAATGTTGCAAATGAGATTTTAAAATATATATGCATATATTATAGGCAGTAGAGAAATGGATTTTTTAAATCCATTCATATGAATACAATTTAAAATGTCAAACTGTTCTTGTTGGAGGTGTTTGACCATTTCAATTAGAAACTTGAATGGAGTAGAGAACGTAACATCGTTCCTGTTTACTACTTGGAAAACTAAGTACTCATCATTTGTCTATTTTTGGCAATAGGCTAAAGATTAGACAAAGCCACTTTCCAGAAAAAGAAGCCAATTATTGCTGCCATCAATCACCTATTAAATAATTGGCTTGAGAACAAAGTAATGAGAAAGTACAATATCAGCAGATTTAGTGTGTGTGTGTGTTATAATCAACACTGTCAGCATAAGTAAGATCTTAAGTAACAAAATATACAAGAGCAAACACACACACACACACACACACACACACACACACACACACACACACACGAGTCATCACTCAGTGTCCCTGGAAGATAGGTTTCAGGACGTCGTATGGATACTGAATACCTAGATAGCACTGGCCAGGCCAGTAATGGTGAGCACTTTTTAAGAATGAAATTTTCCAAATCTGATGGGCTAATAATCATGAAGGTCAGTACTTAGCAAAGTAGCAAAATTTTTCTCAGATTGCTTATTCACCCCTGCCCCTTCCTTTACAGCAAATCTTTTCCTTTTTTCCTGGCAGATTTATTTTACTTTATTCTTAGTTTAATTGTGAGGTTGAGGTGTTTAAGTAAGCCTGCAAGTTACTGCAGATGAGGAGATATTCATTTCCTTCCCATGCAAATTTGTTTTTTGAGAAGACATTTTTGCCAATAGTTTAGTCATGCAGGCAAAACATTGTATTCTCTTATCTATAATGGGAAAAGGTGTACATATTTTTTAGCAGTAAATTTCATACAGTGTTTACTGAAATAAAACACCACTTTACATTTGTGCTAGGCTCTTTGAAAATGTAAGTGTTTGCAAGTTTTATATTCTTAATATTGGTGTAAGACAGACTAAATGATCATGTCAGTTAATTTTGTCAAATTGACTGGATTAAGGGACTGCTGGAGAGGTGATCAGATCATGGGAGCACTGTGCAGCTCAGTTGATTAATCTACCCATGTTCATAGCTGAATGTTCTGTTGGCAGGTGGGGCCCAGCTACAGATGGGCACTGGATACAAGTCTCTGAGGCTGGCCCTCTTCCTTTTGCCATGTTGCACATCTCACTGGAAATGAGCAGCTTTACCCCACCACGCCATTCCACCGGCATGTTTCCCCGTTGGAGCCAGATGACCGTGGATTAAAACCTCTGAAATTGGAAGTGTCAGATATTTTGTCCTAACAACTAGAAATCTGACAAAT
The DNA here is from genome assembly GCF_012274545.1 of Fukomys damarensis. Taxonomy (NCBI): domain Eukaryota; kingdom Metazoa; phylum Chordata; class Mammalia; order Rodentia; family Bathyergidae; genus Fukomys; species Fukomys damarensis. The sequence goes on along the minus strand of NW_022900918.1, from coordinate 25,934,975 downwards.
GAAATAGTTTTATTGCTATTATATAGATAAAGAAACCACAAATCAAAGATTCTAGATGACATATCCAGAATCTAGCAATTAAGGAATGGGCTGTGTTTATTTACTTGATGAGCTCTTTTAATCTTGTCAAGCCTACAAGGTTTATATTATTGCCTCATTTTATATATGAGAAAATTGAGGATCAGACAGGTTAATTGCCAACAACATAGAGCTCAAATTTGTATCAAGTGTTTTCAAGCCAATTTTCATTCTTTTAAAAATTTCCTGAGGAACCTCAATCAAAATCCAAATGCCTACACTTTCTACAATCTCAAATACTTGTTTTTGTCCAAATATCACCCTGATAGATAATTCTTAATGAACTAGTCAATAGTTTTTTTTTGCCTGAGGAAACAAAGATTTTTAGGAATCAAAGGAGACAAACTTTAGAATTAAAATGTGATAATTGAATGATTTGGGTAATACAGGACTAAAGTATAGATGAGTATGGCCCATTCTTATTCTAAATTTGGAGATATTACATTACTGTGATATTTATTCTCAATTCTTACTGCTAGAGTATAAAAAAATTATTTTGCATAAAAGGGATACCTCATCAATTTTACTTAGGCTTGCTAGGCTAAAAGCATAGAAGGCCTTGACTTGTATAACTTCATGTGATATAGGAAGATTTAGTAGTCAAAAGATTTGTGTGGTCTACTTGCAAGTTTACATTTTAATTATAATAGCACATAAATTAAAAAATACTTTTGAGCTATGATTTTAAAAAGTACATCACTTTTCCCCAGAAAAAAATGAATGATAAATTGCATACAGTGCCCCTAAGAGATTTTTTGCTCAGTATACAAAGTTTCTGGTAATAAAAGCATAACCCAGTAAGGTTTCATTTTCAGTACTTTTTTTGTATTTTAAATATTGTTTGGTAATTCTAGTTCTGATAGCAGTCTAATGATTTAATGTGAAGTGGGTTCCTGGTTACACTGAAGAAATGTAATAAATCAGTTCAATGAAAGAATTTGAGTGTATGTGACTGTATTCGCTTTAGGCCATTCAAAGGCAGCTAAGGCTTTGTTCTACCCTAAAAGAGCAATGTTTAATTCATTACAACAGGTAGAATAAAAACATTTTTATGCTTTTCTTGGTATTTTGCTTGAAGATTAATCTTTTCCTCACCACTGGATCTGCACAAAAACAAATTTATTTGAAAGGAATTAACTGTCACGCAGTGTGTGAGTCTTAGTTTTCTTAAAGGGAATAGGAAGTGGCTGGGGCCTAAATAGTATTTCAGTTTGAGGGTAATGTGCTTTCTGGTTTCTACCTTGTCAGATTCTCACCCTGTTCTCCAGGGAGGAGAGGCAAGATTGCCTGCTTGACATATTTTGCCTAAAGCAAGTCCTGAAACTAAGATTCATATTATTCATTCCACTGAGGGCTGATTTCCATAAGTTTGCCAAGGGTCAGAATACAATCCATTTTCTTAAAAAAAGTAACACTGCTCTTTTACCAGTGAAGTTATATATTTACAAAATAATGAAATACGGAGAGGAAATAGGGAATGCTTGACTCTGAAGCAATTTTTTTTTTTTGGTCCAGTCAACTATAGAGAATAAGGCTTTTAAATAGAACTAAACTCTTTATAAAATTAATTCACTTAATTTTTGTGGTTTTGGGAAATTTAGAATCTTGAAACCTCCCTTTTTGACCACTGATGAAAAGAAATAATCAAACATTGAAATAATTATGTTAGAAAATATGAGGTTTTGTCTTTTTTCAGTATCAGCACTACAAAAGAACAGTATAAACTTAGTCTGATATGACTTTATTCTGCCCAACCTCAGATATTAGATTCTGTGAAAATTTTCTGTAGTTGCAGGCTGGTCTTCCAGGTATGCATTACCCATGATGACATACAACCTTCTGAGATTCATAGCAGTCTCCAAGCAAACCCCAAACTAACTCCTGACTTAAATTTTCCTATTCTTAATGTCCCTACCAATGGACCTGAGCTGGGTTATATTAGAATAACTTTGTACCTATTCTTTTTTTTCTCCTTTAAATTCTTTTATTGGTACATTTTATGTATACAATACATTTATATTTATTATTTGGGAACTTGTACCTTTACATGATGTATCTTGGTTCTTATTTTTCCCCCATTTATCTTCCCTCCCGTCAACTCCTCCACCCCTTCCTATTTACAAAAACTTTATTTCCATTTTTTCCTTTTCTCCTATTTTTCTCCTTTCATGCTTGTGTTTCCTCTGTATCTTATAAAATGTCACATTATAAATATTTCGTCTCATAATGCCTTATCCATCAACTTCTTTCTAGTTCCACTTTCATTAGCTGTAAGGATCAAAATAATCTAATTCAGATTTGTATAGCGAGGAAAATAAATTTCCTCCGCCATTCTAAATTTAGATATCTTACCACTATAGTTTCTAAACATTGACATAACTCACTCAGGTTTTAAGTAGCAAAATGAAATATTTACTGAATTGATTCTAATGGAGCACTAGAGCCAGTGGAGGAAGAGCTATGAGAGAGGATTTTACCCAACACCAGGGAGGAAAACGCTTTAAGAGTTAAGAGGGAAAGAACATTTGAAAGAAGAAAGCAGATTTTGGTCTGAAAAGAACATTAGAAGGTGAGGGAGGAGAGAAAAGATAAGTCCTTGGGAAGAAGAGAGAAGACCCCAGTATCTACCCTTTGCTGTATTTGGAAAACAGCTCCTTTAAAGGAATTTGAAGTGCCTACCCATAAGATTTGACCTCCCCTGTCTTCCCTTCCTTTATTACAGTCAGGTTTTTGCTAAAATTTCTACTAGCTGGGGCTCTCCATTCGTCGAGTCCCTCATTGGGAACCTGTCCAGTAACAATGACACTGTTCTGTGTTACAGGACTTTGGTAAGCTTTAATCTTATCCCAGCCACAGTCTTAAGGTAAAATATTAGAGCACTGAGGTATCTCCTTAGCTGCTTCCTGTTGCATGTACTTGGGAGCTGCTGAATTTAATCAACTGAGGAACACACAGCTTAATGAGATTTCGTGATACAACACGGTGCCAGATAAGTCTCAGAGACCAATTTGATTGTTTCTCATTTCTCATCTTCTTTTTCTATATTATTAAAATGCATATAAAAGGTCACTTCTTAACAAAATGAACAGATGTCAAGGATGTGTTATATGACTCATGAAGTGGTGAGGTGACTGTTAGATGTTTCAAGCAGTTCAAAAGGTAATTAAAAAAACATAGATACATAGAGCTCACGAAAGGACTTTACAGATTGAAGTGAATCAGTTCCCCCTCCTTGCCCGCTCCTTCTCTCTCCCCCCACCCTTTCTCTCACTCTCTCCAAGGGTTGGATACCTTTGGCAAGGGAGAGAAATAAAACATCTCTCCATCTAATGGAATTTATTTGCGTGGTTATTTGTGCAGACAAGAATTATTTGTACTGCTATCAGTCATCTAAAACTTACAGAGATATAAATGAACTCAAAGCCCATGAAAGGTACGAAACTACTAGATCTAGAAAGTGGAAAAGAGTCCTCTAGAAGAAAGTTTGCAAACAGTTTTGGTAAGGGACCATATAAAAATATTTTTGGTTTTGTGGGGCACATGCACTATTGGTTACTTTTTAATATCATTTTATTTTGTTTTACTTTTGCTTTCCAGACTTTTGAAGAAGGAAGGCTACACAAAGACAGGCTGCCAGCTAGATCTGGCCCATGCTTCCTAGCAAGCCTGTCCCTTGACCTCAGTGTGTATAGTTTGCCATTGAAATCACCCAATAAAATTTTTCTGATCCATTTGAAATTTTTTGACAATTTTTCTTAACAGTATCTGGGTCCTTCCTTCATTATGATGTGAAATAACTATTCACAATGATAATTTTGTCAAAGCTTTTTACTTCCCAAACAATTCCAGTAGATCCTAGCAGGAGTTAATACAGTCTTCTTAGATCGTAGCTCAAGGCTTTCTTGGTGCCCTTTTGACAGTTGAAGATACAACCCCTGTTGTCTGTTCATGTACTAACCATGCAGTCTTATATATGTCCCATTTTCTAACTTTTGCTAATTTTTTCGTATTCTAACAATTGCTCGGAATTCTCTCCCCCTTTAGAAATACTGAACTGAAGAAAGTGTGAATCATCAGTTATCTGTTCAAAATTTTTCTGACCTTTCGCCAGGAAAACATTCTTTCAGCTTTACTTCCGTGGCATTATTAATGATTCTTATCACACTAATCTCTACTCTATTATTACATCTTTATCTGTATTACTCCCCTTTCAATATGGAGTTGTTTTGTTATTTACCTCATCTGGACTTTTAAAAGATAGATGTGCTGTGCAGTTATAACTCATTTCTTTCTCATTTTTAATTTGCTGGGATAAGATTCAGTTTCTTGAGAGCTGCCAGACTGAGAGCCTTATTTCCCGCTTGTTTTTGAGCAAAGGCCTTCCGTGTTTCTTGCCACCCACATGGCACTCAGAACAGAGAGGGCTGCTTCATCACAGTGACTTTGGCGGAAACGCCTGTGAGTGAGCAAGAGTGAGGAGAGACACCCATACTCACGGACAGAGAAAGAGGGGGGACTGCAGGAAAGAAATCAAGGCTTCTTTAATCTAATGTCAGAAGTGCCATTCCACTACTTATGCTGCACAGATTGTACTCCGTTTATGAGGGGATCGCATTCTGATAAACTCACTGAATTGAAAATATAACAAATTGAAAATGCGCTTAAGACACTTCAACTTACAGACTCAGCCTGATGCCCTGCCTCTAGCATGTTCAGAACACTTATAGTAGCTTACAGATGGCAAGCTCCTCTAACAGAGGGCCAATTTCATGATAAAGTGTTGAATATCTCACATAACTTATTGAATAATATAGTGAACAGGAAAAATAAATTGGGGTTTTTGTATGGATAACTTTGTTACCATTGCAAATTAGAAAAAAATTGTTCAACAATAAGCCAGGGACAGTCTGTACCATATTTATTAGGGGTGTTTGAAGAAATTAACTAGTTTATGACTTGTTAGTCCATAGTACAGATGGAGTGACCACTGCCATGGGGTTTTGTAGTAGGTAAGAGGTAGGGCTGAACTTGGAATTAAAATGAGGAAAAGGGACTTACAGCCCAGGAGCAGGGTTGTGGAGGTTATACGGAACATTGGTGGACGGAAGATCGCTGAGGCAACACCATAAAAGGTGAGGATTTGTGCCAAACCAACCTAACAGGCTTCTGGCTGGAGGCAGAACAGAGTGATCAGACAAAGTGATGGGGAACTAGGAATTTGATCAGATCTCCAGGGCATTTAGATATTAACAGTGGCAGATTATGGCTGAATCCTTGACAAGATTCCTGTACAAATTGAGTAATGCAAAGGACTCACTGGGAAGAGGATTCAGAGGAGCCTGACTTAAGTTCGGATGAGGAGAGGACAAGTCTCAGGCTCCAGCCAAGAGTGTGTGCGGGCTTCTACCAGGGTGTGGATACGAGGAGGAGGGGGAACCACGGGATCAGCGCATTACTGCTGCAAATGCTCTCTTCACCTCTCACATGAAGCAACCCTGTTGCTTCTACTAAATTTGAGAACTAAGGGATTAAAATGCTTTTACAGGTTCAAAAGGCTGTTGAATGTTTTCCTATGTAAGAAGACCATGGGAAACCATTGCTTACTGAGTAAAAGAGAAATTATCAAATTGATCGTGTTTAAGAACGAATCTTGAAAAAAATTAATGTGCACTAAAAATGCTAATGATTATGTCCGACAGTGCATTTTCTTCTCTGCTGAGTAGGTCTCCAAGTTTTTGAAATCTAGACATTTTTTCTCTTGTCTTCATATGATACTGCACATTGGAAACAAGCATCCTTGCATCTTAAATGCACCTTTGGAAGGAAATAGCAATCTTCTCACAATAGAAAGGTTCTAAGTCATCCTTGGATGTCTCTAGTTTTGGAAAATATTTTACCTAGAAAATTTGGAAGGCTGAGTTTACTCTGCTTCTAGGTGTTGTAGATTCCTGAGAAATCATTACAGCACTTGATTAATCTGGTTAAATCACTATTGTTTTTTTTACTGCTGCAATAATCACCATTGCAATATGCTTTTGCTCCAGTAGATGGCAGAAGCATTCTAGAGACCAAATTGGAACGGGCTTGAAAATTAAGTGTATTGACGGCATGAACTCATTGTTTGCAACCTATATTAAAAATCTGCTTTGTTGTGGTTAGGCACTGTAAATATAAAAGGGTTTGTAGCATTCCATCACTGAAACTTCTGATTCTGACAGATTTTGTTGATAGCGGTGCAGAATACATATTTCATAGGAATGAGTGATGTTATGTGAAATTAAAGTCATGCCTATATACTAATTTTGTAGTCAGTTCAGTCAAGTTTCCCTTCTATTTTGTTGTTTTAATAAGACAAACTGGATGTGCTACGGAAATCATGTTAATTAAAAGAAAGGCATACGGCATTTGGTAATTAAATGCACAAAGATCAATTGTGTAGGTAGTAGTGTTCCATAGAGTTAGAAGACATGGAAAGAAAATAGATATTTACATTCATTTGCTGTATTTCAGTTGTGTGATCTCAGTATTTTCAAAGAATGCACACATTACAGCACATATTTTAACTTAGAAAGCACTACATTAATGATTTCATTGCTGCTCTTGCCTGAATTTTCTTACTAATTTGACAATATTGTAATTTAAAATAAAGACATTATGCAATGATGTAATTGCACTTACTGAGGAATAATTTATTTTCCTGTAAAATGAGCAAAATTAGGCAAAACTCAGGTAACTTTTCTTGTACTCCGATAAGGAAAGGTTGTATACTATCAAAATTCAAGACGGCAAATCATAATTTTGTGTTTTTAAATCAGAGGATGATTTGTATCCTGCTTAAAGAAAAGAGTGAAACAAAGATCTTGACAATACTTGACAATAAGGACTATAGCTTTACTTGTCCTTTTGGCATTGACAGAACATTATGTCCAGTCTCTCCTGGAAGTCACCTTTTACTAGGCAGGAGGCTACACAGGTTGAAGGGCCACACGTAGCTAGACAAACTGGAGGTTGTGTTTGCAGTGGGCAAAGGGGCACTGGTGTTAGCTGGGGAGAGCTTATGCTGTCAAATCTGTGAGCAGAGCAATAGCACAGAGGGAAATGAACAGTGAGGTTTGTAGCCGGGAAATTAGAGCAAGACTGGATGAGCTGTGAGATTGATTTGGGCAGTTCAAGAATTAGTTTTGAAATAGAGTCTACATGCCTGGGTACTTTTCCTGTGTGGCACTTTGGAAGACTTTCTGCTTCAAGGTACCAGCTTAAAGGAGCGCATTACATGTATGCCTTCAGGGACTGTCAACCTACAAGTCCTCTGTTTCCTGAGTTATGCTGATAGGTCAGATCCAATTATATTCTGAATGGGATTTTAATTACCTTTTGCTCATATGTTATCTTACATATGCTTAAAGTAAAGCTTTGTTGGCATTTTTCTATCCACTGTAGAAATCTTTTATGACAAGCCCATTTGACTGGACATTTTATTACCTGAAAGTGCTTATTTTTGAACTGCAATTATAAGAAATTTATGGTGCCTCCTCTTCCATATTAGTTAAAACTTGAATCCATTTTGGCATGAATAGCTAAACTGCCTTGCCATTCTCCTTTCCTTGGGCAGAAGAATGTTGATTTCCTTTCACACATTTTTATTGTATCTATATTTATTTATCTATTTTCTCAATCCATTGAGATCTATATATAACCATAGAAACAGCTTCAGCTAAGGTTTTTCTAATATAAACGAAGTTCACATACCTATTTGTCTTACAGGCATATTTTCTTAAATTTGTGTGCCACATTAAAGCAATTTTTTGAAAATATATACCTATTTACTATAAATGGGCTTAAAATAGGGATATCTTGAGAATTAGAAATTTGGAAAATTCAACAAAAGGAAGAATGAAATGTAAAGAACTTGTAGAGAAAATGATATTAGAGAACTTATTAATATGATTTTCACATTGTTATTACTAGAAATCTGTATAATTAATTTTGATTTACCAGACTTAATGTGGAAGAAAGTAAAATCCACTTTAGCTTCAATTAAATACTGATAGCTTGTTCAAGTGAATATTAAATTACAGAAGCTCTTTGATGTTTATTTCTTTGTCTTGGCTTCAATCTAATTGTTTATACCTTTTTTATTTTGTTACTTAGAATATTTGATAAAAGCATTCTGATATTGGTTCTTACTTTCCATGTCCTCTGTCTATTTCTTTCATTTCTTTACTAGAGATACTTGTTTTTCTGAAAGCTTTGGGTGACTTTTTTTTTAATCTATCAAGATGTTTCTCAGTTTTTCTCTCCTTAATTGCTGTAGTTTTGTGATTTTAACTCTGCTTTATATCAAAATATATGTTGTTTATCTATCTTACTTATGCCTTAGCTTCTTTCCATCTCACAAATGCAAATACCACTGAGATGCAATTCCAACACACAACATTGTAGTCTCTTACCTTAATTTGGTAATGAAAGATTTATTGAAAAGTCACTCATAATTGCCCTGCTGCTTATTTTATTCTCTTAATTTCTGAATATCAAGCTTTTCTATAGTTACTGCTAATAGAATTTCATTAAATAATATAAGACACATTTGTCATCTACACTGTGAGTAGAGTAGAACAAAGCACACAGGATTCCGATCCTCATCAGACCTCCAGCGTAGAAGCAGAAGTTGACATTGCAGATGTAGTTAAGAGAACTATATGAGAGATGTGGATGTCAACAACAGCAGTACCTAGTCTCTGAAAAGGATGAAGATACATTTCTTCCAACTGTAAGGGAAGAATAACAAATTGAGTTCAACTGTAATACCTTCAGATAAGAACTGTCATACTCACACATTCAGTAGGTCAAGAATTTGCATCAGGTACTGTGTGATGATGAAAGCTTGCCCTTGATGTCTTGGAATTCAGTGGGAGGATTCACAGGCTGGTGGCTGAAAGCATCTGAAGACTTTCACACATGTGATGCTTGTTGCTACTGGCTGGGATCTGAGCGGGGATTCCTGGCTAGAACAGCCACAAAACACCTCTCTGCATCTGGCTTGAGCTTCCTCACAGAATTGCGGTTTGGTTCCAAAGCTGAGTCCCAAGAAACATTCAGCTAAGAAGCTGCATGCCTTTTATGACTTAGCCCCAGAAGTCACACGGCATCACTTTTACCATACTCTTCTGGTTAGAGTAGTCCTAAGCCAGCCTGGGCTCAAAGGGAGGATAAATAAACTCTGACTCTTGATGGCCAAGGGGCAAAATTCTGGGAGCACACATAGGACTGTTAATATTGCTGTGCTGTCGTTATATTTTTAAACAATATATCCCAACATAGTAACTTTGATAAAAAAATTGGTTAGATAAGAATGAGAGTGAAAACACATTATAGTCGGAGGAAACAAAGACAGTACAGAGATGGTATAAATAAATACCTTAGTGAGGAAAATGAAAGTCAGTTTGATTGGGACACTGAGGGTAGGCAACAAGCTGAGGGGCAGAGCTGAGCATCATTGTCTTTGGTAAAGAGTTCAGACTTCAAACAAGACTTTACAGGTATCATAAGGTAGATAAGCCTTATCCTAAGGAAAATAAGAGACCACTGCAGGTTACACTTTGGGAGTGATATGCTCACCTTTGGAGTTACAGATGTCAACATGTATACAACATGTTGGATTGCAGCACATACCTACAGGCAGTGAAACCAGTTAAGTTCCTGTTGTGGTGATCTAGGTGAATGATAAAAGTGGTTTGAAGTGGGATTGTTAATGATGAGGATCAAGTCAAGTAAACGGATCTGTGATATAATTAGTTGGAACAGGCACAATTTGGGAAATGGTTTTACTGTAGAAGCTAATAGCATGGTCAAATTTGAAGGCATTTTCTAAGGTATGTTGCCTTGAAAATTATATGTGAAAAGATTTTAGCAGCAGAAGTAGCATTGGGATGAAGAGATCATTGAGTTGAATTTTAACGACATTGAATCTGAAGTGTTTTGAAAGGTATGTTAAGATGTCCGAAAGTAAGCGAGTTCTGTGGGTCTGAAGCTCTGGAGAGCCGAAGTGTACATTGTGAGGCCTCGACAGATAGGTGAAACCTACAGTCATTGATTGAACCAGAAGAGGGTATCCATATAAAGGGAAGCAGATTCACAAATCAGGTTACTTAAAGATTGAGCAGAATTTCATCAGAAAGAAATAGGAAAGTGGCTTTGGAAAAGGAATTGGACTTTTCTTATATTTGAAACTCCTTCAGGGAAGGGCTGTTTTTTTTTTTTTTTTTTTTTTTTTCAAGGTGAATTTAAAATAAAATTAGAAGTATAGCATGTAGGATTTGGGAAGTGGTTTGGCTCACAGAGTTTTTCTGTTTGTTTGTTTTCTGTAGCACCCTTCAGGCCAGAAAATATTGAATTGATATGAATTATATCAATGTTTGCAATTGAAATGAAGTACACTGTTTTGCACAGATTTAGTTTTATGTGTTGTGAAATAATAAAAGACATTCTCGAGATTGTGTAAGAGTAAAATTTGTTTAAAGAGTTAAAGTAAAAAAATCAGAAGTAGTTATACACATTCGTAAGACAAAGTATAGTCAATGAAACTCTATACATCTTCTGTGGAAAAGAGTATTTTTTTATGTTCTGAGATATAAAAGGGCGACTTTAAGAAGAGTATATCTAGATCTTTGCAGCCTTTCTCTGAGTTGGTGAGTATTTATGGAGGAGGTAGTGGTGCTTGTCTTACAAATAACTACAGGACTCGCTGTGGTTTTCTGATTATAACCAACTACCTGGTTTAATTGGTGTGTGGACATCTTTAAAAAAGATCTACAAGGTCTCAGGCTAGCTAAGCTATCTAATCTGTTTTATTTCCAATGTCCTGCCATAGTTTAGTTCTGAAGATTCTCCCAAAGGTCCAAATTATTCAAGTCTTAGACCACAGCTTCACAGTATTAGGAAATGGCGGGTGGTGGGGCCTATTGGGAGGTCTTTTGGCCCCTGAGGATGTGCTCAGAAAGGGACTGTGGGACCTGGCCTCTTCCTTTTTCTATTTGTTGTGCTGCCTGGCCATGAGGTGAGCAGTTTTGCTCTATCACATGCTTTTACTGACTTAGCCTATCATGGCTGTAACAAAATATCTGAGACAATAAACAAAGGACAAATGGTTTATTTTTGGCTCCTGGCTTCAGAGGTTTGAGTTCATAGTCAGTTGGCCCATTGCTTTATGTGGTGAAGTAGCCCATTGTGGTGGGAGCAAATGTTGGCTCACATCAGGAAGGCCAAGAAAGAAAAAGAGAGATGGGAAGGGGCCAAGATCCCAATATCCACTTCAAGGACATGCTCCTGTCGCAGGTGGAGATGGGTGGAGAGTCCCTGCAGTCTCCTGATGACGCAGAAGGTTGTGGAAGAATCAGATAGAGACCGAAAGCGTAGGAGCAAAGTTGTACTTTTATTCCGCAAGCACACGAGAGTACAGCTGCCTTCTCTCAGGGACAGGCAGGGGAGCCCGCTTGGGAGCCACTTCTGAAAGGGGGCTCCAGATGTTGATTTTATAGCTGTGTGTGTGGGATATCCTGTCTCTGGGCAGAGGGTGCCCCAGCTTGATTGGTTAATTGGCTGACTTAGCTCCTTACTAGGGATAACAGGAAAGGGTCTTTTGGGGGCCTTTTATATCTTAGGGTCAAGGTTTTTTTTTCCTTTTGATCTTAGCAAACCAACCTTTGCAGGGCACAGCGAAATGAGGAGGTGCAACTGCAGACAGTCAGCTTTTCACCTGACTGCTCAGTCAATTATAGGAACTCCTTCAAGGCGGGTGGGTCCCTCATCCCTCCTTGCCTACGGGTCTCTATCCTCCCTACACTCCCATAACCTAACCTAGTTCCAACAAAGCTGTGCCTCCTAAAAGTTTCACCACTTCCAATGGCTTCGTAGGCTGGTGATGGAGTATTTAACACTGAGGCCTTTGAAAGATGCTTTCACATCACAGCGCCCACAGGCTTGCCCCGACACAAGTTGACCAACAACTTATAGACTGAAGGCTCTAACACTGTGAATCAAAATCAACCTTTACCTCCATAAGTTGATTATCTCAGGCATTTATAATAGTAATGGGAAAGTGACTACACATACCCTAAGAATATTTCCAATAAAATTGTCTTTCTATTAATCTACATTGTTTTCTGACCTTGGCCTGTCACTTGCAAGTGGGTGTTCATGGGAATGGTCGCAATTATTAGTAATAATCCTGCTATTAAAGTACTTTTGATACTCAGAATGAAAGAATGTTGTATTTTTTTACTGAAGGCCTTGGAAATACAGTATGCATTACCTAACAGCAACCAGTGTAATATTTTCCACTCTGTATCAGTGTGGGGAGCTCCTGGAAGAGAATTTATTACTGAAATATTTATTTATAAATATTTAGTAATCATAAATGGAAAGCTGATATTCTATAGAGCTAATTCATTAATTTATTTAAATATATCAGGTATTTTCTACTTCCTATTTAAAGTCATAGGTCCTAGGATCTAAGAGATGAATGCAGTCACTGCCCTTAAGGAACACACGGGAAAGAAAGGGAAAAATCTATAGGAAATGCCTGACTGCCTTCCAGTATCTTACAACAGTTCAAATAACTGTTCTCCAAAGCAGAAGGCTTCATTCATGCCCCTGGTCTAAAAGGTAGTTGAATCGAACTGAATTTTGCACAAGACAATAGGATAGGAGTGATTCTCTCTGGCATTTTTCATTTTAATATTGCAAATATTGTAGAACAGAGTAATATGTTTCCATAGTTTGAATGGGTTAACATTTTTCTTTCTACACAGAAATATTCTCCAGGACCTTAGGAGGTGTGCATAGGGTGTGTTGAAAGCATTAAAAGATAGGTTTTTCCATGAGCTAAATTTCCCCTGCCACAGGTAGACACAAGTGGACACAGTGTCCACTTTGGTGATGGACGTCTAAATGTGAATTAGTGGTTCTCAAGACCGTTAATGAGTTTTGATTCAAGAGTTCTGAGACAGGATCTATGACTTTGCACTTCTAGCTATTTTCCTGGAAATGCTTCTACTGATTTGTCCCACTTCGGGGGCCGTTGCTACAGGCAGATAGTCCCTGTTTTCACTGAGTTTACAGACAGGTGGAAGAGACAGGTAAAGAAGCAATTTATAGCAGTACACTGAAATAAGTTCAAAAGGAACTGAAGACTGAATTGATGTTGCTTAGAATAATCAGTAATTAGATTTATGCCAAATGGTCACTTGCTATTTGTAGATGGGTAAAGTGAAGCAAACACTTAACATTGTGATAGTCTTTCCCCAAAGCTTAACAGCATAAACATTTTCTGGAGAAAGAAAAAGTGATGCTGCTGCATTGATTGCTTTTCTCTGCTGATTGGTTTCATCAGCAAAAAGTTTCCCTTCACAACTCCCTTCACCTTTGTAGATTTAGCCTCATGTCATTGAAAACTACTTTCCCCCTCCAATGTCACCAGGCAAATGGTGCCTACATTTATGTTTCTTAAAAGTTATATGAAAGTGCATTTATAAGGTTGAGTTTCATCTTTCTTCCTTTTATGTATATATAATGAATTATGTCAGAGCCTAATGAAAGTCCATTCCTTTCCTATTTGGGGGCAAGGTTTATCTTCTGGCCCAATTTAAGCAATATCAAGTGAGAGATTATTTTATTCAATGAAAAGAATGAGAAAAAACCCTACACTTTTGAAGATAGATTTTGTTAGTACAAAGAAACTATGTGAATAGTCTGTAATCATTTTACTTGAATCATCACAGGGTAAAAAAAGTATTTCTTTCAAATTTAGCTTTAGAGAGAGATTGAAGATTAGTTTCAAAAAAGATCCCTTAGATGTCAGATATTTAGAATTATGGGACATAGAGAATCATGATTTCCAAAGCATATTTTGGAAAATAATGAATGTTCTTGCCTCTTATTACTATTTTCTGAGTTGCTACAATAAGTTGTCTTGTCCCCTTAACTCCTCTCTTCCTACCTTCATGTTCTTTTGCACTGTTGTATATTTTTATATGGAAAAAAGAAGTTTCTTATCAGATAATGTCTCATAAGGTCTAACCCTTATTCTTATTTTCTTCCTATATATCCCCTTTTGATCCACTGTTCCAGTTTATATTGCTGAACCTTCCCTGTGATTTTTGTCATTTTCACCCAGACACTGGAATAAGGCAAGACTTTCTGACCATATTTTTGCATTTTTAAAAGCAACTAACTTCCTTTCACTTTAAAAGAGTATATTCTTTTTTTCTCTCTCATTGAGTTTATTGATACATTTTAGGTATCCAGTACAGTTACATTCATCATTGGGATCTTGTACCTTTACATGACAGGGCTTGGTTCTCATTTTTTCCCCTTGTCCCTGCCCTCCCTTCACCTCCTCCTACCTTCCCTATTTACAAATACTTTATTTCCACTTTTTCATTTTGTCATATTTTTTTCTTTTCCCTTATTTCCCCTCCCCTCCCCTTCCCACTTTCCCTACACCTTTAGCCCTTTTCTTTCTATTTCACATTGTCAATTATATCATTAGGACCTTATGTACTATTATAATTTTTTACACCAGAGAAACTAGTTGGTATTACACATGTGTAACTTATTTATTTCACTTAGGAGTATATCCTCAATATGTACCCATTTTCCTGTGAGTTTATTCTTAATAATAAGAGGAGGACAAACAGATAAAAAAATTAAACAATGACATAGAAGTCATGGAGTCAAATGTCATGCTGTTATCCTTGTAGCTGTATCTGGTTTTATATGGCGACCGAGATTTAGATCTCTCTTCCCTGATTCCCTGATCTGCTTGACTTCCTGATCCTCTAAGCTGCTGATTGCCCCGGGATGGTCTCAGAAGCATTTTTCACATAGGCCATACTAGCAAACTTTCTCCCTACACTTTGTGTTAGCTGCCTTTCTTCTTGGCCCTTTGGCTTTCTCCTAGCGACAGCCTGACTTGTCTTTGCACTAGGGTGGGCTCCTCATTTTTCACTTCCTACATTTTGCTGGATCACCATACTTTAGACTAAATGTTTTCCTACTATGGCTACTGTATTTAATGTCATAAAGAGCATCAGCATTTATTTTATAGTCTGCTACTAAGTCCCCCCAAATTTATCTCACTGGATTACAAAAAATAAATTAATTCGTTGAATTTCACTGCAAACTACAGATAATTTCCAGACCCTTTCCATCTGCTTCTCTGCTTTCTTAACAGTTGACAAATTAAACCTTTTGAGAGTCTCTTGCCATTACTTGTGTCTTTGGTACAAACATCTATTGTAGATAGAGATCATTGGCTGAAAGGAAAGGAATCCTGGTTAAAATTCTGCACACAGAAAGGGAGGTTTATTGTAAAGCTTTGGATAAATATTATCAAATCTTACGGGAACTGTCATTGCAAACAAGGTTTCTGCTGGAGCCATGTTCGTTCTTTCAGTGTCCTTCAGGCAAAATGGTTTCCTTTATGTCTCTATTCATGAGTCTGATCTATTTTGCTCTCCATGATTTTAACTTGGTTTTGCTCTTTCACTTGATTCCTCATAGCTCATTGATTCCACGTCTCAGTGTCTATTTGAATAAATTGAAGGGACCATTAGAAATTTCTGATATGGCTTCAGGGGTAGGACACACTTTCATTTAATGAAAAGATTTCATCAAATTTCTGTACGTGTGTTAGAACCACCTCTACTAAAAGGTAAGTATTTTCAGAAACAACTTAAACTAAAATTGTGTATGTAGGCATTATCTGGAAACAAACTGTCTTAAAGCTATCTCAAAAGTAGATCCTTGTTACAAGAAGTAAGACATATGTCTTTAATATACAGTTACAAATGCTGTGACAATTGCATGCTCTCTTTTTACATCTAGATCTATTCAATACTTAGTTTAGGAAGAAATCTTCACTTTAATAAATAATGGCAGATACCTAAGTCAGTGCAAAATAATCTCTGAACCAAAATAATTACCAATGACTATCAACAGTGTCAGAGAAGAGGGAAAAAAGCCAAGCTTTGCCAAGGGTGATTTTCAAAGTGAGATGGAACTACAGCTATATCTGGTCTGTGAAAAAAACTCTTAGCAATCTGCAAATACTGTACTCAATTTTTATGTACTATCTCTTGAATTATTAGATCTCTCACCCCCAAAAAGAAAGGAGAGAATCAAACACAGAAGAAAGAAGAACACATATTACAGTATTTGGAAAGGTATGAAATACTAATTTTCTCACCCTTTTTATATAATGAGTAATTTTATATTTCCTTTAAATGCCCTATTTACTTAATACATGAATATATAATAAATACATTCATTGTGGGGGGTTGGCACACATATATGTCACATTTTAATTCTCTTTATTTCACCTTTTCTTCCCTCCCTCTCTCCTTCCATCCTGCCCTCCCTCCCTTCCTCCTTACCCCATCCCTAGATCCTTTTTTATTGTCTTCTCGTTTCCTATTATCTATCACTGATTTTGCTCTTTAAGTAATCTACACTTTTGGTTTCTCATACAAAAGAAGCCTAGTGGGATATTGAAACCTTGTGTTTGTTTTATTTCCCTAAATATTATGGTTTTAAGGTATACCCATTTTCCTACAAATGACTCAAATTTATCCTTTTTTTATGGCTGAGCAGTATGTCACTGTGTATATATACCATTTATTTTTCTTGATCCACTCATCTGTTGATGGGCATATAGGTCCTCACTTCCAAGACTTAGAGCTGTGAGTTTTGCTGCTGTAAGCATGGATGTTCACGTGTCATCAAAATACGATGACCCTACCTCTTTTGGGAAGATACTACAAAGAGGTATACCTGGGTCTAATGGAATTTCTATTTTAGTTTTTGAGAGATCTCTTTACTGATTCTCATAATGTTTATCAGGTTTTATTTCCATCAAACATGTAGAAGAGTTATTTTTTCCCTTACAGTCCCACCAATGTTTGTCAGTTCTCCAGCTCTTGACGGTAGCTGTTCTGACCGGAGTGGAGTAGAACCTGCCTATTGCACAGATCTGCATTTCTGTAATGGCCAATGATGCTGAACAGTGTTTTCTTTTTTTTTTGGTACTTGTTGGATCTTTGTACTTCTTTTAAGTTTTCTCAACTTTTATAAGATATGAATTCAATGAATAACTTTCTTGAAGAAAGTTGACCACAGGCAAAAAAGAAATCTTTGAAAGATGAGAGCGTAATATAAGCACTTTCTGAGGCTATCCTTTCCCAGGACTTCACTATGCTTTCTTCATACTTCAGCACGAGGAAGAATTTGTTATTTATATTTGTATATAGTTCCCAAATTCCAACCAATTTAAGTGATTTATATTTATTTGGTACTTTGGGCTTTTTGTGATTTAAATCTTTTTTCTTAAATTATGAACTTTAAAGCTTTGCCTTTGTTAAATATATATATATTCTATTAAACATTTGTTCTTTTATTAAAACCAGTTCTATTTCATACTGCCACATAACTACAGTGTGCAAAATACTATTCATGGTAAAAATATATGTTTTAATGTAGTTCCCAACATCTGCAGTATGCTTTAAATTTATTTTTAAGAACAAATTCTTCCATGTATTAACGTTAGATACTCTTTTTGAAACCATCAAAGAACTGGAGGTTCTCCCTCAAATTTTTCCTCAAGTTTAAAGAGACTAGATCCTCTAGTGTCTCTATTTTTAATTCACACTATAACTTAACTCCATTCACAAGGGAACAAGACTCTGCTAATATTGCTTTGCTATCAGAATCAGGACCAGAAGCTGCCCCTCCTTATTCAAATATAGCACATTCTCTATTAAGCCCGTGGTGAAAGGTTTCTGAAAAGAGAAAAAAAAGTTTTATATATTATATGATTAAATGAAATGAGTATTTTATATGTGAAATTATATTTTCACAAGAGGAAATTTAATGTCTACCATGGAGTTTAAGCCCTACTGAGATATTGAGATAAAGTGAAGGAAGCGAAGTTGAGAGGGAAGGTAGTTTCTATAAAAAACATGCTATTTTCACACTAAAATATCTGTCCATTTTAACTTTTACAGCTATATCTTCTGTAGGAAACACTCACCTTAGAAGCATCAATGGATTAGACTGAAAAGAATATCAGAATACATTTCTACTAGAATTTGGATAGATACACCAAGAAATACTTGATCTATAGCACTGAGGCAAACAAGAAATCTTCCTGATACCTGGTGGGGTGAGCTTAGAGATAGAAGGAAAGATCAGTTAATTTGGTTTTCTCCAGGGTATTTATCCAGTTCTAAGGTCAAGATATGTATGCAGTAACTTTTGCTCACTCTCACTAGCTCATTGGTTTCCAGATAAATTTTTCATGGGTGATGATGAAGGCTTCACATTTGTACTTGCTTTCTGAAGGGAAATATTAGACAACATGTTCTATGCAGGCCACACAGTCTCTGGGCCTTTAATTATCAATAAAAGAGATCCTCTTAAACTTCACTCACAGTTATAGCACAAGGGGACAAAGTGGCTCACAGGTCATGCACAGTCAGTTGACGTCCTTCCCAGTATATTTAGTTCAGAAAAGTTATGCTGCTATCATTGTCTGCATTCTTTGCATCTGCCCGAGTTATCATCCATCAATCTTGGGGTCTGGAAAAGTATTGCTTGGAATGCCTTTCTCAAAGAATCATAAGAGTGGATAGTTCAGCCTACAAAACAGTTCCAGGCTATCCTATCTGGAAGTAGCATTTCCTGTGGTAAAGTTGTTCATCTTCACACTGGCTCTCGAATTCAGGGTCTGCTTACTGGGATAATTTTTGCTCAATGATCATTCACTTCAATCAAATCAGTTTTCTACAGCCACATATTGACTGCTTATACTAAGTTATTTTTTCTTAATTATTTGGATTGAACTCATATTCTCCTTTCACATTCAGGAATCAATCTAACATTAAGTTCCTACTTTGGAATGAGCAACATGCTCTGGCTTGTGCTGGAAAAATAAATATACTACTGTTCTTGTTTTCAACCTATGGCTCATTACACAGAATGATTGGTAAAAGAAGTTCTGACTGACTGACTCCTGGGTAACTAAAGCTCATCGTTTGAGCGCCATTGCTTTAGTTTACTGGCACCATTTTCAAATGAATTTTGAAAAAAGTTATATGTCATTATTATTTTCAACTGATTACTATCTGGAACTATTTGTTTTTAGTGTTTTAGTTTTATGAAATCAACCACAATTAATACAGGTAACTCTGCAGTACTAATATATCATGGTGAATCATGAATGCAGGAGTGAATTTACAAAATGATTCAAAAATGCTTATTTTATTTTTTATGGAAAAGTAGAAATATGGTGCAAGAAAGTAAATGATTTTCATTATTCTAGATCATTGTATGAATTGTTATGAGTTATGCACAATTTACAGAGCTGTAAATAGCTCAATGACAAAGGCACAATAACATGTTTAAGTAACTCTGAAGGATGTGCTAGACAACACTTACCTTGAAGACTCTCAGTGTTGCCATTTGGTTGTAATGTTAAACTTTGGTTGTCATGCTAACTGTATTACCAGGTGGGATTTTAAAGAGGTGATTAGGTAGGTTATGAAGGCTCTGCCCTTTTGAATGGATTAATGCTTTTATTTAAGTGGGTTGATTATCTTGGGAGTGGTTCCTGCTAAAAAGAATGAATTCATCCTGATCTTCTCAGACTCCAACATCTCCCTTACCCTCTGCCATGTTATTATGGACCACAAGGCCCTTACCAGATGTCCCCTTTAAATCTTGCACTTGTCAGCCTCCAGAATCATGCGCTAAATAAATTTCTGTTGCTTATAATTTACTAAGTCTATAGTGTTCTGTTATGACAGCAGAAAACAAAGTAAGAAACCTAGTAATCTATTTGTTATATTTAAAAGTCTCACAGTTCATCTCTAAAGAACAAATAAAGAGAGTTAAAGTGGTGTCATCAATATGAATTTCTCCAGATTCTAAGAAAATTAAAAGCACCAGCACATCTGTAATTTCTATGCTGATTCCTCTCCCTATCCAAACATCTATACAACAGACCAAGGAGAGGGAGTTTGACCCTGGGATCCTTGCAGTCCAGCCCAAAGATACATGTTCTCTGAACTCTAATCTCGATCATTCTTTCTCCACCCCTTTCCCAAGTTCCAGTGTGGCTGTTTCCCCTTTACATTTTCAGGGAGTGAAGATTGGAATTGTTGCACATGCTCACATAATATTCCAAGAATAAAGCTAATTACCAAAGATAGTAGGCCAAATCTATACTGTGCAGAAAATAAACATTTTTCAGACTGCTTCATATTTTCAAGGTATTGGTCTTTCTAAGGTGTTTGTCATCTTATTATGCAGGATAATGCTTAACATTTTTCCTAATTGCAGTGCGTAAGTACTCTTTTGAGCCTTCTGGGAATTAGAAAGGATGGATATATCTCTTTATGTCTGTACTTTGAGTTTCCAAAAGGAAAGTTTGAAGAAATTGTTAGAGTAAGGACTCAATTATACTCTTAGCCAAAGGCCATTATTAAGCTCAGTGTCTGTCAAGGAGAAGGGGAGGAAGGAAGGTTAATTCTTTCATTTACAAATGTTTGTTCATTTTCCTTTTACGTTCTCAGTCTGGGAGAATGAATAATACTGCTTGTGAGAGCTGTAGCTAAAATAGAAGCACGTGGATACTGAGGGCAGCTGTAAGGCCGTGACTGGCAAATAATTTTCCTTAAGGCACGGGTAGTAAAAGTTTTAGACCAGAGGGTTTCTGTTGCAGCTGGAGTACTCCACGACTACAGCACAGAAGCAGCCCTGCTGTATAAGTGAAGGGGCAGTGCTGTGGTCTAACGAAGTTTCATTCACAACAGTAGGTGGTGGCCCTCAGTTTTGTATTTTGCCTACCCCTTCAGAGTTTAGCTGTGAAGTTCAGTGGTTAAGTTTAGCTTAGTTAATCAGTGAAGAGACTGGATGAAATATTGAGAGAAATTCTTTTATCTGTTGATTCTATTCAGAGGACCGTGCCTCTTGTTTTGGACAAGATATGTTGATGCATAAAAAAATAATGCTTGGAAAAATGAGAATTTTATATCAAAGAAAGATATAAGAATTATAGAATGCTGTGACAACAGTGAGGTAAACTTCTAAATTGCTCTGCATAGAGTAAGCCTGACTCAGAATCCTCACTGATGAAAGATTTGGTCTACACTGCATGGCTTGCCTGCGCTCACTTAACTTTTCCTGGGTCACTTTTTCATCTGGTACTACTGGACAAACTATACTATACAAACAGGCCATTGTGGCTGTCAAGAAGATACTGAGGTGTGTCTATGTGTGAGGTTTGTTATCGACAAGTTCCACTGTCTGCAAGTCACCTGGTCCATCTACTCTTGGTGTTACCTCTATCTTCTCCACAGTGCCGCAAGGCTTGGAATAACTTGCTCTAAATTGAAAGAGAAATCCAGCCTGGAGTATAGTGTCAGATTAAAGGTCTTCTTTTAACTTGATTCTTAAAAGACTCTTAAAAGATTCCCTCAGATACCGTGGCATAGAGATGAGAAAATAAAAGTGTGATGGAGAGGAGAGGCATGCTGTAAAATAAACAAGAACATTTTTCTTATCACATCTTTGAAGAACCTGTTAGAAAATTCAAAGAAACTTTGAGTAAGTCTGAACCACTATAATGCTTAACCCAAGAATTGGCTATCCTTTACTTAAGTACCATAAAATAAATTAAAAAGAAGAATAATAAAGCTTCTACCATAATCAATCAAAAAGTATATGAGTATCTGCATTGAATGACACTTCTCAGTACCCTGTTTGTATAGGAACTCCAAAGTTTACCTAACATCCAAGATTGTTTTCTTCAAAGGAGTCTTAAATCTTCACTAAAACTTATAGTACACAAAACTATTTTCTTACTTTGGATTTCTTATTTCCTCTACAGGGAATGAAGAATGCCTGGCATATATTATGTATATTTAAATTAGTATTTTTATAATTTATTGCCTTTCCATTTAGATGTGTTTAATTTCACTAAATTTTCTTTGAAATGTGTATCTTATTTTAACTTGAATTTTTTATGTATGAAGTTAACCATAATTATATATGGTTATTAACAATTTGTATTTCTTTCCTTGAAAGAACTTGTTTGTTCAAAATTGTCTTATTTTATCTAACAAAAGAAAGAGCCCAATAATCATGATAGTATACTCAAGAAGAAAAAAGCAGTTAATGAAAATAAAATTGGTACAGCCACTTGCTTTACAAATTTTTATTCATGACATTAATTCAATTCTCTTTTTTTCATTGAGTTTATTGGTACATTTTAGGTATACAGTACAGTTACATTCATTATTGGGATCTTGTACCTTTACATGACAGGTCTTGGTTCTCATTTTTTCCCCTTGTCCCTGCCCTCCCTTCACCCCTCCTCCCCTCCCCATTTACAAACACTTTATTTCCATTTTTTCAGTTTCTCATATTTTTTTCTTTTCCCTGCTTACCTTTCCCCTACCCTTCCCACTTTCCCTACACCTTTAGCCCTTTTCTTCCTATTTCACGTTATCAATTATCTCATTAGGATCTTATGTACTATTATAGTTTTTCACACCATAATTCAATTTCTTTATAGTTTATATAAAGAAAGAAAAAAATCATCTGAACTATAAACTCTTCCTAGTAATTATAAAATATTCATATTTTTATCAGACAAATGTTGAGTCAAATTTTAGTCAGGATTTAATTTTATATGGTTATAATCTATTCTCATATAACAATGTAATTGCTTACATGAATAAAGGAGTATAAATTGAAGTATCACACTAAATAATTAAAACAAACCAGACTTCAAAAAATAAATATGCTAAAACATAATTATGATGTCTAAAACTATTTTCTTACTTTGGATTTCTTATTTCCTCTACAGGGAATGAAGAATGCCTGGCATATATTATGTATATTTAAATTAGTATTTTTATAATTTATTGCCTTTCCATTTAGATGTGTTTAATTTCACTAAATTTTCTTTGAAATGTGTATCTTATTTTAACTTGAATTTTTTATGTATGAAGTTAACCATAATTATATATGGTTATTAACAATTTGTATTTCTTTCCTTGAAAGAACTTGTTTGTTCAAAATTGTCTTATTTTATCTAACAAAAGAAAGAGCCCAATAATCATGATAGTATACTCAAGAAGAAAAAAGCAGTTAATGAAAATAAAATTGGTACAGCCACTTGCTTTACAAATTTTTATTCATGACATTAATTCAATTCTCTTTTTTTCATTGAGTTTATTGGTACATTTTAGGTATACAGTACAGTTACATTCATTATTGGGATCTTGTACCTTTACATGACAGGTCTTGGTTCTCATTTTTTCCCCTTGTCCCTGCCCTCCCTTCACCCCTCCTCCCCTCCCCATTTACAAACACTTTATTTCCATTTTTTCAGTTTCTCATATTTTTTTCTTTTCCCTGCTTACCTTTCCCCTACCCTTCCCACTTTCCCTACACCTTTAGCCCTTTTCTTCCTATTTCACGTTATCAATTATCTCATTAGGATCTTATGTACTATTATAGTTTTTCACACCATAATTCAATTTCTTTATAGTTTATATAAAGAAAGAAAAAAATCATCTGAACTATAAACTCTTCCTAGTAATTATAAAATATTCATATTTTTATCAGACAAATGTTGAGTCAAATTTTAGTCAGGATTTAATTTTATATGGTTATAATCTATTCTCATATAACAATGTAATTGCTTACATGAATAAAGGAGTATAAATTGAAGTATCACACTAAATAATTAAAACAAACCAGACTTCAAAAAATAAATATGCTAAAACATAATTATGATGTCTTCGGATTTTTAAAATTTTCATTAATTTTGAATCTAGTAATCAAAATAATTTGGTTACATTTATTTTAGCAAGGAGCAGTTCACATCACTAAAAGTAGTGGAACTACATCACACAATATTTTCATAGAGGACCCTAACTCCATGGGTCTCATCTCTTTATTTTTTCCTGTAATAGATTTTAATTAAATTTTTTATTGCTCACGTTCACAGTACATGTCTCCACTCCTTGTGTGGAGCTGGGACCTCTTCATTCTTTTTTCCTCCCCTTTCCCTTCCCTTCCTCCCCCTTCTTCCATCTCTTATTCCCCCTCTCATTTGATAAAGATCTTTCTTCCTAATTACTGTTACTCATCTTTCAGTTTTCTCTTTACAGGTTGTGTTTCTTATATAAGAGAAACCGTGTGATATTTAAGCTTGCTTGTCTGACTTATTTCACTTAACAATATGGTCACAAGTTGCGTCTACTGTCTTGCAAATGACTCCAGTTTCTCTTTCTTAACGGCAGAGTGGTGTTCCATTGTGCATAAATATCACATCTTTATTGATTTATCTGTTGATGAATGGTTTCTTCAAGGGTTTGGCTTTTGTGAATTGTGCTGCCTCTGTTGGCACATACGTTGCCTTTAGAGAAACACGTTTCTGTGTTGCATATAGCAGAACAGTAACCTGGCTGATATTTACCCCTTCTTGATAGGTTATACTATAGAATCGTTCCTCTCTGCACCCTCATTTGTCAGTGATTTTCAGTTCTATTCTTTCATGTCCTAGCCTCAGGTTTACCTGAAGAGTAGCCCTGAGAATGGCTAACAGAATGGAGAGACCAAGTAGACAGCTGGAGTCCATCACTCTTAATTTAATGAAAATGGATTTCTGGCCTTTGCATGATGACATAGCGTGTCATTGTCAACGTACAGATCCAGCCAAAGATAACTTCACTGACTTAAGGGCCAGTGAAGGGTGTGAACAGAATGAAGCTTGAGAGAGTAGTGCTGAACTCTGCTCTTCCTTCAGTGGAGCTTGGTCTTATCTGCAACAAAGCAGAACAGCAGAATCGAGTACATTTCTCACTACTCACCTTGTGGGCCGAGGCTATCAGAACTTGTTTCTATCAAATAAAAATTAAAAACTGATGTTGAGTTTTTACTCATAGCATTTAAACAATGGGATTCATGTATGCTATTTACATGATTTGAATTATTCCTCCTCTCTTTTCTTTCTCTTTTTATAAGAAATTTATATTATTTATTTTTGTATGAAAGGCACAATGAGCATTTTTAAAAAGCATATGTGTGTGTGTGTGTGTGTGTGTGTGTGTGTGTGTGTGTGTGTGTGTATCAGTATTTTTCTTTCTGAGACTTTGGAAGTTTACTAACTTATGTTAGGGTTGATTTTATATTAAATGACCAGAATCACTGTCGGTAACAAGTAGCGAAGATACTGACAGACACGGTAGAACTTTAAGAAGAGCACTCTTAGATGCACAGAATTAGAAACCCAAATGCAACTAAGAAGCTCCTCTTTCTATCTCTCACTGAATCTTTAAGGGACTCACTCTCCTCGGCTAAGTGTTAGACAGTCAGACTCCCAGAGTATTGTGAGATGCTCTGCCAAGCCTTCTGGTCTTATATCAGCTGCTCCTACAGCGGTTCCCACTAGAGAGATAACAGCAATTGCTGCCATCTCCCCAGTGGATCCGGTGCCATGAGAGATTTACCTGGACTGCCGCACATTACTGGACTTGGGCTATGTTGAAGTCATCACCGGAACCATCAGGAAATATGTGGACTTTCTCAGCTTGTTCCAGGCTTGTGATGAGCAAGAGACTGACAGACCTAAATAAAACTAGAATGAATGGTGACGTGCACAGCTAGATTGTGCCACCACTGGGGAGTTGCTTAACATAACACAAGCTCATACGGAAGGAGCCCTGGACTGCAGTTCGCGGCTATCTGTCTCCTTAAAGATCCATGGGGCTTATTCTCATTTTTCTTTTTCAAAAATGTGTTTTAGGGGTTCTGCCATGTACACCTAGGGTTGTAATATGGCATGAGGGGAGAGTGCCAAAAAACACTTGGAAACAGCACTGGACACATTCCCTTTGTAGCGACACTTACAGAACGATGTACAACACTATTCGATGCACACAGAAACTTTTGGGGAAATCGTCCCTGTCTTTCTCCTTCCCCTTGTTCACAGCCTCTGCACTGAGGGACCTCTCCTTCTGAGACTTCATGTTCTGGCTTGGTGGTGGCCAGAGAATGTTGTTGCTAATCTTATGCTTTTGGGTAGGCCAACTCCAGGACCCTGCTTGGTTTGAAGGGACATTTCCGAGTTTTTCTACCATTTAGGGGTGTCTGTACCCCTCATATGTCCTAATAAACACCTTAATTTAGAAAACAAAGAAAAGAATAGCAGGAAAAAGCAGTGGTTGGGTAGTGTTGGGCCACAGAATCATCTCTGCACCCATTACTGTGACCTGCACATTCTGTGACTGGACAAATTGATCAGGAACATGTGCCTCTGCCCAATCAGTACTGTAGCTACAGGAGGAAGCAAAACAGTTCTCCCAAAGTAGAGCTTCTGTGTTTTACAGGTCAGGCCTACCAATCAGAGGCACTTACACACAGGCTTTGATTCTAAAGGCAAACATTAAGTGCTGCAGCATTGAATCAGAAATGCTGCGAAGGCAGAATATTGTTAATAAATCTAACAAAATAGTGAAGTGGAGGGAATGGGTGTCTTGGACTTTCACACTTAAGACCACTTTGCCATAAGCCTGTCGTTGAAGTAGTCCAGTCCTCTGGGTCTTTGTGAAGTGAGCACAGACGACTACATTATAGTTTTGTTTTAAAGGCTGGAAAGCTGAAAACATATCCGCATACTGCCTCCCTTCCGGGGGTGGGGGAAGGCGGGTAGTGCACACGGTAGGCTCAGATGTTGGTAGCCGTTGTTATTGGCTGCTGCGGCTAGATTTTGCAATGGAAGCACTTATCCTGGTTTTCTTTCAGCAAGGCCCATTCCATCTGAACCCTCTGCTGAGACTGGAAAGCACCTTGTTTTCTTTTTAACCTTGTAGCACAAAGGAAAATGTTCCACATTGTGCAAAATACCCATTTATTGCGCTTCATTTTGCTTCTATCGTCTTCCCCTCTAGGTCCTGACTTCTACCTCTTCTTTTTCCCTTTTCTTTCATCTCCATGTTAAGGTTTTCCTTGTTTCATCACTCTTCTACCTTTGACTGCCAGCCCAGAGCTGACTCTGTCCACCAAGGGATGTAGATGCTCTTTCAAACTTCTGCCACAGTTCAGCAGAAAATATGAGGCCCACGAAGTTTCTAATACCAGGATCTGATCACAAATGACGCATTTCCAATCCTGACAACCCATTTCTTCTGGGATATGAAAAGAACATTGTGGTTAATTATATGGAAAAGAGTTGTATACTAAACTTGACTGCTTGTTCCCACAAATCACACTGACAGATTGCTTTAGACAGAGTTCAGAGAAAATGGTTTTAAAGATGAAAAGTACACATATATTATGTGCAGTGAAGTCCTTGAGAAAAAAGGGTGGATTCAAGATCTGAATTCTGCAGCTCTCTGTGTGGGTGTGTGCGATGACAGACCAAATCTCATTGCGCCTGTCACATTTAGATGTTATTAGCATATTGCTAAGGCATTGTTCTTTTCAATAAGCAATATGTGTTCTGGAAATGCTAACTCATATTAAAATGTAATTAGGAAATTAATCCCCTTCTCTTCATAATGATAGTACATTTAAAATTCAATATACATATTTTGCTACTTGCAATGTATAATCCATTCTATTTTCCACTCATACACATTGATAACCAGGTCAATACACAAACGTAAGCCCAAAATAAGTTGAGTGTATTTGAGATATTATAGTTAGCTATCTGCAGGACTAAATATAGCCTTATTTATCATCAAACATCATAATTTCAACTCACCAACAAATAGTCATACTTAGTTTCAAAATGCACTTACTCTTAATCCTTAACATAGTCTTGATTTAGTACCTTATTCTATGCTGTTCTCAGATCTTTCTCCATGTATTGACAATACTGTTATTATCCTCAGTATGGGAATCCTGCTTACTAAAAGGCACTTCTGTAATTCCTTTAGCAGAGTAACTTAAGTACTTTTTTGATGATGGTGATATTAGTACAAAAATACCCTACGTTATGAAATTCAGACTGTTTGACAGTGATTTATGCATTTGTAACACCTTAAGACTTTGCCATTAACAAGTGTCATCCATGTCAAAACATAAAAGGTAATTACTTTGTGGAAAGAGATATTACCCAAGTAATTCCTTAGAAGTGTATTTTCTTCGGGTAGAAATGAAATTGTTGCTATTGCCAATGAGAGCATTGCTTATGTTCATCAATGCATAATCTTAATCTTAATGAGGTCCCAATCACATTTGGCTGTCATAGGCTTTTAAATATCTCCTAGATCTGTTTCATGGTTCCATTAATTAGTATGTATATTTTCAGGAGCTTAAAATAGACATAATATTAAGCAGAAGATTTTGAGATGTGTTCTTGACATCCTGTTTGGTTTTTACACTATTCGTAGGCTAGAGCAACTCAAGCATGAGTTGAACAGCCTTTTCTAGTCTGATTAGATAGAGAACACATGTCACAGGCACTCGGCAGCTTTACAAGAGAGACATTAATATTGTCTTTCTTTTAAGTTTTACCAGAAAGAGGAATTGTCATGACGATATAACATACACACTTTCAGAATATTGGGAAAAAGCTGTTGAAAGTGAAGCAACACTCTTAAAATTAATGAGTTTGTTCAGCTCTTTGAGTGATGTTCCACAATTAAGAGACAAGTCTATGACTATAGAGGAAACTGTATGACTATTGGAAGACTTGAAAGTTGGTAAGGATATCAAATAGGATGCTTCTGTTTGACTTGGTAGGAAACACGCTGTGGAGTATAAAACCAGCTCACCTTGAACAGCTCATACTTTAAAAATCTGACTCATAGTCTTTATGCTCCAATGACATATTTCATTTTTAAATTTTGCTAACTATAAAGCATATGTGACAAATATGCGGTAGAAACCTGTCACTATAGGTCATGTCTCAATGGTGTCTTTCAATAGCTACAGTCATTGTAACATGTCTTTGTACATTTTCTGAAGCATTTTGGTGACTGTAATGACTTATACAGTTCCGTCTACGTCATATAAGATGTTGCAAATTTTAAAACCAGCGTATCTTTATTTAAAACAACCATCATTGTTTCTATGACGTGCTTTCTAATGGCTGTCAGATAATAACTTTGTATTGTGTATTGTAACAGTTATAAATGACACTCTAAATGTGCTCAGTGCCACATTAACATCTTCTATTAGGATTTTGCATAACTATATACTTAATGAAGCTTTGTGATCATTTTGAGGAATTATAATTTGGTGGTATCATTTTGCTACAAAAACAAATTTGTTTGAAAATCTACATGACAAAAGTACTATTTCAGAATAAATAGTTGTCTTAGTTCCATTTCTCTCATTGTTGAGACAAAATAGCCAACACCCCAAGTTAGAGAGCCAACATTCAAGTTATTTAGCTCCATTTTGTGGAGGTCTCAGTCTATAGTCAGCTGGCTCCAGGACAGGGTGGCATGGCAGTAAGGCATTACAGAAGAGAAACAGTTCATGGCAGGCAGAAGGTAGCAAAGCAAGCAAGAGACGACCACAGCTCTATCTATTTCGTATGCAGACTTATCACACCCTTCATCCTAGTGCCCTTGATCCTACCATTGCACCATGAATCAATACCAGCATCACAAACTCTAGATCCAGCCACCTCTGCATAAGCCCTATGATCTCATAAGGCCTTGGGGGGAGCATCTAGACACAAGCCAAAATAATAACTAAAAAAAAGAATAGGGTTAAGCTCCTGTTGATTTGCTTCTTGTTCTGGATTTTTAAAAATATAATATAATCATATTTTCCACAGTGAATACTGTGAAGCAAGTTTATGAATCAAACCAACTTCTTCCCAAAAAGTAAAAATAGCTCTCAACACAGTGCAAATGTGTATTCACCCTAAAAAATTATTGTCTTGATTAATACAGTTGGGTGCTAATATTAAAAATGTTTCATTTGTGTTCTCAAGTCCATTAGAGTTGCTATATCTCAGAAATGAAATTAATAAAAGAGATGAAATTCTTCCTAAACTGTAAAGGGCTAAACAAACACCACAAGCTATGAACATCTTAACTCACCCTCCTAGCTCAGAGACAATTCTATTAGGCAGAATAAGTAACACAGAGCCTCTCATGCTTGTGATTAGTAAATTATTTTTCCCTAGGCTGAGAGCTCAATGAGGGCAGCAAACGTCTGGATTGTCTGTTTTCCAGCCTATATATCGCATTTCAGCAACCATCTGGGAAATTCCTCTGAAATTCCATTGCAGATAATGCTTTAGGAGGCACTTCTGAGAGACAAAATTAAAAATACTTAAATTGAGAGAATTAAGTACAAGGCTTTTATTTTAAAAGATTCAGTTATAAGTACAGTTTGCATTTCAAATTATTAAAATGATATTGTTATAATAACAGATGTGAGTAGAGGTGCTAATTACTCTAACTTATTTTAAAGGATTTAAATGCACCTGGTTTGTGGGCCTTAACTGGCCTCAATAATGGTGACTTATAATATAGTATTAATGTCCTCTGGAATAATCAAGGTTTTAAATGCATATTAAAACATTAAAAAT
Organism: Fukomys damarensis; assembly: GCF_012274545.1. Lineage (NCBI taxonomy): Eukaryota > Metazoa > Chordata > Mammalia > Rodentia > Bathyergidae > Fukomys > Fukomys damarensis. The sequence continues at coordinate 25,904,275 of NW_022900918.1, read as the reverse complement.
GTGCCAATGGCTCTTTGTAAGGAATAAGTTGGCTTAAGTATTTTATTGTGGATCACTACTTGTGTCTTTGTGCTTGAAGTGGTAAACAAAATGTTCTATTACAGAAGGAAATTAAACTGAGAATAAAGATAAAAGGCTTTAATATACGCAGTATCCAATTTAAACCAAGGTTAATTTAAGTTGGTTTACTGGAAGTTGAGACCATTTTCTAATGAAAGCTATGCTCTGAATATTAAGTAAGAGAATAAAGCTAGTATACACACACACACACACACACACACACACAGTACAAAGCCTCCCTTAAAGGACATGAAAATCAAAGGGGAAAAGGTATAAAAGAAAAGGGCTCTGATCCTCTGAATCCTGGCTCTGACAAATACTGTTTTATTTGGAAGGGGAGGTCAGTTTTGTAAAGAATTGAGAGGGGTATCAATTCCTTTTGAAACTTAAAATATATTCTATGGTTTTTATTTTACTTGATTCAGCTTATCAATAGTAGTAATATTATATTTTATCAATAGTGTCACTTTTGGACTTTCAAGGGGCAGGAGATCAATAATGAGATTGATAGTTTTTAGAGCCCATTCAGTGGGGAAGAGGCTAGCCTATAAAGAGGAAGAACAAAAGAGACTTAAAGGGAGAGTATTTCTGGGTAAAACAAAATTTCACTGTGCTGTGTTAAATGCAATATGGGTGAAACCTATCAAGCCAACAGAAACCAACATCCTACAAACAAATTGAAGGAATCCATGGTCATCCATTTTCATTACAAACCACCAGGTGGGGCCAAAGCCATAGAAGAGTCAGTAACTGCGGACACTGTGAAGAACAATTAGGGTGAAAATGCCCAGAAGAAAGAGGTGGAAGTCAGGGAACAGCATGGAATGTTTATGGTTATACAAGACTCTTAGTTTTCCTGTTTATGAGAGTAGAGATTGATGAGCCAGTTTATGCCCCCGGCTTTTGGTCTGATTTGTTCACATTTTAAAACATCAGGGTCATGAAAATTAAAATTGCTCCTAGCTCTATTATTATGGAAAGATGAAAGATAATGATATTTTCCTTTGCCATTACAATTTCAAAGTCTCAAAGCAGATAAAATATTATTGGATTTTTGTTTTTTATATAGGAAATGGTTTTGGCATCGATAAAATGACCAATATCCATGCATTATGAATATCTAGTTGTTAATTAAACACAAACTGTTGAAACATGCTGTTCAAAATATAACATGTATTTTAAAACATTTTGGGGTGTACCAAAATAGCTCTGTTTATATGAAAAGGATTTTGCTCTTTACCAATAAAGAGTTATTATTATCATGTCCTTTTATAAACTGAAAAGTAGTATATGAACTTAATGCCATCTCTGTTTTATTTTATTATGCAATGTCACCATTTTTGACACTAAGCACAATGCCTAACTAAAAATAGTGTTCTTTAGAAGAGAAGCTGTTCAAATGTGTTAACATTACCATACAAATGATGAGTAGTTAAATTTATTATTAGCAAATGGGAATCCTACTATTGTACACATTTTTCTTCCAATCTTATCTATTTAAAGTTTATTCTTTAATATAATTATATAAAGACAAATTTAATCTTAATATGTCAGAAAGTATTATCATCTTGCAAGCAGTATTCCAAGGTTAATAATGTCTGGGAATATAAAGTGTTTTTGACTGTAAGATTAGTCTTATTTGAAAAAGGCTTTAAATTTCATTTCAAAGGAGATTTCACGCCCCATGAAATTTAAACTATGACATTTAGAAAACATTCACTTTATTATAATGCACTGAAAAATTATAGTAGAAATGCTTCTTGTTGCTATCCATCAAAACTGTTGGTGGAAATGTAAAGGGATTATTTTCTTAGATAAAAATTATGTGACACGCTGAAAAAAAAAATGAAGGTCTCCAACTGTTCATCCTGAAGTCAGGTAATTACTGCTTCAGTTATGTTATAGAATGTTCTGAAATTAGGTCCTACAATTGCTTTCAGTTTATAATTAGATAATTTTTTATTTAATGAATTTTCCATTTTCTCTATATTCTATGAAATGATCTACATGCTTTAAATTAAGTTTTGAGGAAATGTTAGAAATATTTAGTGTTATTTCAGTGTCACAACCTAACACTTGAAAGAATAAGACACAAAAATGTGGCACTTTTAAATGCTAACATAAAGATGTCACTTATCTTAGAGCATTTTTATATATTCTGGCTAGAGCTTCACTCTGATTCGACTGTCTTTTCAAAACAAAATATATATTTAGCAGTGTTAAAATATCTAAAAAACTCATATTAATTTCCTAAAAATATTGTGTATGATAATACTTTTCATTCCTGAATTTTACTTTATATTCATCATGATCTAAAATTACACTTTCATGTCTATTTTCCTTTTATAAAATCTGAAGCTGATTTAATTACACAAGATTTTTAAGAAATTCCTAAGTTATTCCTAAGCTACACTATGACTTTGAAAGTTCATAGCAGGAACTATAAAATTTAGTTGAGTAAATATAGAATATGTTATTATACGGGAACTATTGTATGAATTATACCTATTTTGATGTCGAATAACAAATAAATTATATTCTATCAAAGAAGATGAGTACTTATTTTTCACATTTATACAAAATGTATCTTAAGCAAGAACAGCTCATTTAGAAATAAATAGAAACAAATAAAAAAAATGAACCATACACCTTCTTTTTAACATTTAAATTGAAAACCAAATGAAAAATTACTCATACTAGAAGTATAAGAGACTGAGATGTCATCTTCATTATTTCTGATCCAATTGGTCAATAGTCAAAAGTATTTTCTAACCCGGAGCACTAAAATTTCCCACACCCTGTACCTGTGAGTCCACCAGAAATTTACAATGGTAATGAACAGATCAGGAGCGAAAACATATCCTTGAGAAATAGTCCTAGTTAGATGGTTCTTCGTGCCATTTGCAGTCTGAATTCACATCAATCGAGCTGTTCAAAAATCCCAAGCCAGGAATTTGTTTGGAAAAAGACCCAGACTTGTAATTTCCCTTATGATCCAGAACTACCAGACTACAATGAGATGGAAGAAGAGGCAGGCAGATCTAAGAGTACATAGAGTGCAATTTATGGAGGGTGGGCTTATAAAGCACGGTCTTGGCCAGCAGCATGGTGAAGTAGGTTCCCATCATTTGATTCAGGAGCGGTGCATATATTGGTTAGACCGAAGTGACTCCAGTCACGCTGCAATGTCCCTTGTTTATTCTAACATAACATTGAAGAGTCAGGCACATTTTATCGTAAGGGTCCTGTTGTTAGACTTCACATACAATTCGAGTGGACTTATCAGTTATAGTTTTCTGGGAAAATGTGTGGGAAAAACTGAGGAGGATTCCTCTGGGGAAATGAGGGCAACAGCTCCAGATGTCTATGGCTATGTCAAACTGAATGTTCGTGGAGAATCAAATAGATTTTCCTATGGGAAAGATGTTACTTTTATTCTAGGTATTAGAGACTCCCCAGGAATAAATTTTTAAAGCACAGTAAGCATGAGTTAGGAAGCTCAATGAATTTCAAGTGGTGTGAATACAAGATAGTCACATTTAGGTACATTAGAAGAAATTGAAGAACAACAGAAAAAAAATGAAGAATTTAAGAGAAAACAGATTTTAGAAGTCACTAAAAAAAAAAAAAAATTCCCCTTCAAAGCTTTTCTGAGTAGATTAATGGCTATCTTCTCTTCAGTGATAATGGACTCTAAAAGAGCCTGGCCTGACAATTATGGCAGGGAAAAATTCCAGCAACTTCCAAGCCAATAATTCCCAGAAAAATATAATTCATGAATAAAAGTATTTCCAGATTTAAAAAGACAGGATTTTCCATCAATAGATCTTTGTTAGAGGAAGGAGATTGAAAGTATGAATTATACAAATAAAGAACAATCAAGTTAGTGTATTTTGGAGCCAAGTAGCAAGATTATTAACTATAAACATAAATACTACCACTACTAATATAATGAAAATGAGATGGGAATAATAATAATAGTAATGTCATAAGTAACAATAATGTCATACTAATAATATCATAAGATTGAGACAGGGATAAGTGGTGATGAGGTGAAGTTCTTGTTTTCTTTAATAGAAAGAACAATTTTTTAAATTGATATATATTGGAACAATTAAACATGCATGTGATATTTATAAGTAAATTGATTAAAATAAGCAGAGTAAAACATTTTCAAAATTTTGGGGAAAAATATAGATTGATGAAATATTCATCAATCCAAAAGAATCAAAGAAAGATCAAGAAAGAAACTTGGAAATAGCCCAATTGCCCATCAACTGGAGACTGGATAAAGAAGATTTAAAAAAGAAATAAATGAAGTACTCTTCAGCCATGAAGAATGAGAAAGTAGAGATATTATAGCTAAGTGGATGCACATTGAGGCCGTACTCTTAAGTGAAACTAATAGGACACACATGTGTAAACACTGAATAGTTTCGCTTGTGTGAAAAACCAAAAGTGTAAGTAAGGATCAAAATACATAATTGATATTGTGAAATAGGAAGAAAAAGTCTAAAAGAGTAGGGGAGGTAGGAAGAGTAGAGGAAAGTTAAAAAGGGGAAAGAAAAAATATGAGAAAAGGAACAACATGGAAACAATGCCTTTGTAAACAAGGAAGGGTAGAGGGGGTGAAGGGAGAGCTGGGGAATGGAGGAAAAAATGAGAACCAAGACCTGTCATGTAAAGGTACAAGATCCCAATGATGAATGAGACTGTACTGTATACCTAAAATGGACCAATAAACTCAATTAAAAAAAGAAGAAAAAAAGAGATGGGAGATGCAGATTGGGTAACACATTACATGAAAATGGCCTAATTAGCAAAATTGAAAAAAAATTGTTAAATAGAACTAAGTAAAAAAAAAATCATGATCACATAGAAAAACTATAAAGCCATATATAAGCCTACATAAATTAGAAATCAAATGGTTAAAGAAGGCAGCTAGATTTATAATATCAAAAAGAAAGCCATGCATCCAATTGAACGTCAAATGAAATAGGATTTAAGGTCCACAGTGCTACTAGGTACAAAAAGGATCATTTTTATAGCACTATCTGTTTCAATTCCCAGGAACATAAAATAAATTTAAATTTGTGTATATTTAAAAACACAGCTCCAAAATACACCAGAAAAATATGGGCAGAAATAAAGGGGAGGACTAATAAATCCACAATTAGAGCAGTAGAATCTGGCAATCATCTCTTATAAGTGATGGAATACAGACAAAATATACAACAAAGTAAAAATATTTAAGTTTCTAGGATATGGTGAGCAAATTTGAACACAGGTATAGCACATAATTACAAATTGCACCTTGTGTTTAGAGACACCTAGGATGTTTACAAAAGTTAGCTGTTTCACAAGGCTCTATCACTACAAATGTATGATTAATCTGGAATTCAATTAGCAATTAATTATGAAATATAAGTAGACTATTTTTATAGTTTTGCAAATTAAAATTCAAAGAAAGCCTAGGTGTAAATCATTATTCATACAGACAATATTCTGAACTTACAAATCCAAATACTGTTGTAACCTAAACTATTGAGGAAATCTCGTGTCACTTATTTGGAAAATAAGTTGAAAGTTAATAACTGAGCATTAATTTCATAAGTTAGAAAATGAAACAAAAAGAAGTCCAAACGAAAACGTAATAATGTTAAAAGAATAGATCAATGTTACAGGAAAAAAATTGTAATTAAGTCACAGATGTCCTTTGAAAAGATTACAGCATCAACAAAATTTGATCGATGATGCTTTTCAAAACAATAAAGTTCAAAGCACAAATAACTGATACCAAGAACGAAAAAGGAGGCCGATTTTAGGCACTGCAGATGTTTAAATAAGAAAATGTAAAAATTTTATGTGCAACATTAGGCCAATTCCTTTAAAAATGATAAAATAAGCCAAATCTTAGAAGAGATGTAGCTTAAAGAATTAAAAAAAAAAAAAAAAAGCGAAAGCCTGACTTTGTAGTAACAAAAATCTTCCCACAGCGAAGATTCTAGACCCTCTGCTATTACTATAGTACTTTAATGTGCTATTATTATAGAAAAAGATGATAATGGCAGAAACATAATAAATATAATAAACTGCAAATTAAGATACTCAGACAGCATTTACCATGGTGCAGATGGTATGCTCAGATTGCTTTGAAGTTCCAGGGCCTTGAGCTGTAAAGAAGCAGATGCCTGCTGTCGAATTCATGACCACCTCACCCAGGCCTGAATGTCTCCATTCTCTGCATCTTAATCCTCAGTTACTGTTTTTATTTTAAAATCAGCATTACAGTACTAAATGTCAGGTCTTCTGCATTCTGACACATTTGTCTTTCTTTGAAGCTTTTAAGATACAAAAGCTGAAAAAAACCCTGATGTGTCATACTTAGTACTCAAATCTGGCCACACTGGACATTTGGGATAGAAAGGGGAGGGGATAGCAGATTAGAAGGAAAGCTGGGTCTTTCTAATCTTTGAATTTTGAAACCACACGAATGATTGTAGTGAATCAATTTCATCTTTAGAAGAATCTCTGTCTCCCGTTAAGTTTGATCATATGAACAAAGCATGATCTGAGCTCTTTGGAATTTAACATTTATATTGGGCATCTCTCTGTGGGTCTTGCTTTTAAAAACAAATTTAACATGTAGCTTTCAATTTCCTTACTTTGAATTTCAATGTAATGACTTAAATGTTATTACCTGACTCTATTTAGCAGTGACAAGCTATAATATAGTAACAAGTGATTAAATAATAATTATCATACTAGTGGCTAATGTTCACAGAAATGATTACTATAATCCAGTACTACCTTAAGGACTTTAATAGTTATCATTTATCACTATCTTTCAAATTCTTTAAATGGATTGTAGAAATTTACTATGTACCCCATTGATATGAAGCTATTAAAAAGCAAGGTTAGTTTTCAAACCCAAAAAGTGAGTCTAAGATAATGATTCTCAGCTCCAGTTGAGGCTTGTTGATGTGCCGTTCACTTCGTCCACTTCTAGGTCAAAGAACATTTTTGAATTCCCCTCTTTAAAACAGTCCCAGATAAAGATGCTTGGCTGGTCCAGTAGCCAGATGCAGAGAATCGTTGCTACTGGAACTGGATTTTGAAGCACAGTGTTGCACTTAATCCTGTTGACAGCTCATACATGGTCTATATTTCTAGGTAGGACAATTGGGAATGAGAGATAAACTCATTTATTCAAAGCAACATACCTAGTAAGTAATAGAATAAGAATATGAGCCATGCTTATCTGCTGAAAGACAGAGAGAGAAATTGGTTTTGAACGAGATTACTGTAGATTTTTAATTCTATCTAAAAATCTAACACTGTGGAATCCAAAGTATTAATAATTTACCTCCGATTCTAAGTTTCAATTAAAATCCAATATTCATGGAATCCATGGTCCTCTGGGTATACAGATTTTGGAGAGATAGTTTAACAAACACAGAAGAACCCACCACATTTTCTACAAGCTAAATGACCAGAACCAGTATATGAATTCTAAGAATTCAAGAAAAATCATTCAACAAATTTTACCTTATTTTTAAAAAAACAGATATCTACTGATACTTACAACATTAAGATTTTCTGATGTACTGCTTATTTAAAAATATCCATTATCAAAGGAGTATTTTTGATTCAGCATTAATATGCAACTGACAATAGTAGAGGAAATTTTGCTAAGTTATAATCTTTTCTAGTTTAACAATCTGGGTGAGTTCACTAAATTAAAAATATTCTGTTTTAAAGTTCACAGTGGAAAAAAGAACATCGTGAAATTGTACACAGAGAAGAAGCTATGAATCTAAATTCTTGCATGTATCTTCCTCACTGAACATTTGGACCCCATTTCCTATTTTTTCTGATGTCCCAAAGGGACTCGTTCACTTGGATCAAAGGCTTTCATATTGACCACTGTTGCTGCTTGTTCTTCAATTTTTTACAGTATAGCATTACTTTTAGATCAAAGCCTTCTTTGGGGTGGTCTTGCTGCTTAAGAGGCAGAGTTGGTGTGATGGGAGATTTTTAAAATATGAGGGATGTTCCATTTGAACAAATGCAGTTACTACAGACTTCGGCGGGAGATGGAACAACTGTCTTAAAATTCAAATTTGCAATACTTATCTTGATAGGTTGAGATGCTGCGACATAACTTTGGCATTTATAGTAAACAGTGTGCTTAAATGTATTAATTCACCTGCTCAAGGACTTCTTCATAAATATAGCTAACAAAGAGATTGTTGCACTTGTACTGTGGGCATAGAATCCTTTATGCATTAAGCCCTGGTGTAGCTTGGGGCTACAGCAATGTGTTTGCCTGGCTAGTTCTATTGTGTTTTCTCTTTGAAGCATCAATAAATATGAGCGTATTGTAAGCAAGCATGACATTGTACTGTTATTAATATTTGAGTGCTGTTTAAAATATTAGAAAATAAATCTCAAGATGATATTTATTAGTATTTTTTTCTTATGTGTAATTTTTGAAGATTTTTGTTTTGTTTTGTTTTCTTAACTCTTTCAATGGACCAACAGGCTCAAATCTAAAATCATATCATTAAAAATTTTTTAAATTGAGACTATGATAGTTCACCTCCCATTGTCCTAAGTTCTTGAAAAATCCACTTCATTTGAATGGACAGGTGGACTGGGGACTCAATGGTGAGGCATTCCTTAGAGTTCTGTGGAAAATGCTGCTTTTTGCCTTCCATATAACAAATGGCAAGGAAAATGCTTTGTATGGTGCAGAAGGATGTCACTGTGTCTTTTCTGTTGCCATTACTTGTAGGTTTCTGAAACTAATTCTTAAATCAAAAAGAAAGTACTTATGCTTACTTGCATTTTCTCCGAAAATATAGCAGGTTAGATCAGGAACACACATGAGTCAGCCTTTAGAATTCTCTGAAATTCTCTAAATTCTGTCCTCTCAATTTTTTTTTCCTGAACTATTAGAAAACTCTCATGATCTCCCTACCAACAAAAATACTTTGAGTAGTGATCGCCATGAAAAGATACAGTGTTCTCTGGCAAGTTTCCTTTTAGTGACTAAATAGATCATGGCTGGGGTTTCTTTCCTCAGTTTTGAGTTCTTATTTCCCTTTAAAGTGCTTTACCATCATCTTTTGTTAAATAATAAAACCATGGCTGATTTCCTAAAATTTAAAAATCTTTTTCTTACTTTTGGATTATTATTGCTTTTCTTATTTTCTAGTCACTTGGTCACATTCTCTTTCAACTTTTATTTGGCCAGGTAGTAGGCACTTACTCTACTTAGCTTTTCTTCATAAATCCACCATTTAGTTCTGTTGGCCTTTTAAAAAAATTTATTCTTGAATCCCTGTAGAAAATGCTCATTATAAATATATAAACTCAATACACTTATGCAACATAAAGTATGTCTGAAAAGATTAACTCTATTTCTGCGTGAATTTTATGAAAAAAAACACTCCTATTTGTCTTTGTGTATAAACCTAGTACTATATTAATGAATACAGAAGACTTTGTGTGGATTATACCACAACTGTTTGAACCCTGGGTATTGCAAGATTGTGTGGTTAAGTATATCCTCTCCAAAACTTTAAATGCTTTGATATATCTATATATAGTATTTATATACTTATATATAAATATAGACATAAATACATAGCAGGATATATAAATATATATTTGGGGGGTTTTTTTGTTTTGTTTTTTGAGACAGGGTCTCACTATGTAGTTGAGACCTACCTGGAACTCACTATGTAGCCCAGGCTGGTCTCAAACTCACAGCAATCCTTCTGCCTCAGCCTCCCGAGTGCTAGGATTACAGGCATGTGCCACCACGCCCAGCTCTGTAAATATATATATGAATTGAAAATGGTACTCTATCATGTAATTACTTAAACTAAAAGAATCGTTATTTCTCGCACTGGGTTTCTGGTGTTTAGCGACCAGCTAGCAGATGTGTTTAAGTTGAAGTAACTGAATCACCTGTCTCAGTCCTGATATGACAATAGTGTTTTACCTGTAAGAAAAAATAAAATCAGTCTTCAGACTAAAGGTTTAAGTGGTGCCTACAATGTGTTTACTTCTTTGAAATTTTATCTGGTTTTATTAGTCGGATAGGATTGTCACAACAAAATACTATAGACTTGGAAGTTGTAACAAAAGAAAATTTTTACCTAAGTCCAGTGCGCTCAAATTCTATTTCTGGTGAGGGCCCTTTTCTGTCTTGCAGATGTTCACCTTCTTACCTGGTCTTCATATAGCTTTTCCTTTGTGGAAGTATGGAAAGGGTGATGTCTGGGTTTCTTCTTACAAGGAGGTTAGCTCTTTGGATTAGGACAGTCATTTTATGACTTCACTTAATCTTAACTACCTCCCATAACGTGTATATCTAAATGCAGTTATATGGATGTTTAAGATTGCAACATGTAAATGATGTTTGTGAGTGTGTGTGTGTGTGTGTGTGTGTGTGTGTGTGTGTGTGTGTGAATCAGTCCAAAACACAGGTCTATTTTCCACTTGAAGTAATTACTATGCACTAGTTTAACTTGCTTCATTCATTCACTGGGTAGGAGGGAGTCCAGGTATAGTAAAACAAAAAGGATGAAGACATCATTTAGTTTTCATTTTTAAAATAATCACGTTTGAAGAGTACGCAACACTATTCTTGAAAGTCAGCCTTTCATTTACACAAATCAGGTTTTTGAAGGCAAAGGCCTTTTTTTTTTAGAGAAAAGGCTTTCTAAATTCTAAAGTTGGCTCTATAAATATTAAGAACCAAAATCTAGAGCAATCAATTTTAGAATGCATTTAGGAATCAATACGAAAGCAGTTTTTTTTTTGTTTGTTTGTTTTATTTTTTTGTGGTTTTTTTGGTTTTTGCACTGAAGTCCACCACTTGCTTCAGAAGAGAGAATGGAGAACAGAGTAAGAATTAAAAACAGGTTAGTGTTACTGAAAGGGCTGTGGCCCCTGGCTCTCCTGAAATTGAATCTCAAAGAAGTCACTACCAATGCCCTTAATAACTTAGATTATCATTAAGCACAAAATGCTTATATTCTGATTTTTTTCTAGACTGCTGGGTGTGGTTCTTATAAAAACTGCTGGAAAAATTGAGAGAAAAAGTTTTCTTTTTAACTTTGCATTGTATGTATCACTTGTCATGAAAGCTAAGAATATGCTTATAAATAAGTGAAAGCATTTCTACACTAAATTAGAATGGCGAAAGCCTGGAACTATGGTATGCCTTCTGGATTTTTGGCAATTTTCTCCTCATTTTAAAAATGTTGCATTTTTTTGTCTCTGTTTTTGAATGCACAGCTTTTAATTTCTTGATACCAGTTACCTTTGACGAAAGCACAGACTGTGCACTTTCTAGAGTGGCTTTGGAAACCTTCTGCCTTTGACCATGAAAATTTGTCACAGTGGCTCTCTCACCCTAAACTCATTAAGTCATAGAAAGTATCTTGTAATCTCTGAACTGCTGAGGTGATGTGGTCACTGTACAAACCATGTATACTTAGAGGCATCGCATTCTGGAACCTGCTGTATAGCTGGGATGTCTCTCAAAGGCCCATGGGTTTAAGGCTTGGCCCCCGGCTTGGAGACCTTGGGAGGTGGAGCAACCTTCAACAGCAGAGAATGTGGCCTGTTTTCGTTGCTGGCCGTGTGCCTTGATGGGGACTGTGGATCATGGGGCTGCTCTCATCCTTGGGCAGGAGGAGAATGGCTTCCTCTGCTGCCACACACCCTTCCCATAATGCACCTCTTCATCACAGGCTCAGAGTACGGGGCCAATGGACCACAGACAGAAACCTCCACAGCTCTGTGGCAAAACAGGACTTTCTTCCTCTTGAGTTGATGTATCGCACTTATTTTGTCACAATAACAGGATGCTAACACAGAATGTGATCTTCCAAAATGGAGCCTACAGGAACAGTTTAAAGATCATGAAAAGGATAGAAAAACTCCATTACTTTTTCAAGATCAGGAGTCGGTCATTATTATTAGCCACACCATGAATCCATAGTGTTACGATTCTTCAAACTTTGTTTTTTGTTGTTGTTGGTGGTGCTTTTTTTGTTTTTGTTTTGTTTGTTTGTTGTTGTTGTTGTTGTTGTTGTTGTTTTTTGAGACAGGGTCTCACTATATAGTTGAGACTGACCTGGAACTCACTATGTAGCCCAGGCTGGTCTCGAACTCACAGCGATCCTCCTGCCTCAGCCTCCCAAGTACTGGGATTAAGGCATGTGCCACCATGCCCGGCAGATTCTTCAAGCTTTGAAAAACCAAAGATTAAGTATTACTGCTCTAAACAGAAAATTTGTAAAGAGATCCTGAGGTGCATATGAGTTTAAAAGTATTGAAAAAAATATTGATCAGAACCAAATTATAACAAAATTGTGCACTCCTGGTCTTAAAAAATAGTCTTCACTCTTAAATATCAGAAAGGTGTTTTATATTTTGATCCTTTGAATCATGTGCTGTTCACATTATGCTCAGAATCCCTTAATGTAACAGCTTTATGGTGACATTTTAAGGCACTATGCCAATCTTGAGTGTTTCCCACTTGGGCCTTTTCCCTACTGAGCTCCAGGTTAGCATGGAAAAGAGCCAACATAGTTTTTAGATACAGACAAGCATCCAAAGTGGGTATTTGTTGTAACATTTGTTCTGTCTTGCCTACTCTGCTAAGTGTAGCAATTCAGGGGTCCGCAGCTTTTTCTGTGATTTGCATTTGGGCAAAGGCGATGAGCTCTGTACAAAGAACCTGGACTGACATCTGAAGAGCTTGTAGGCAGTTCCACGGCACGTCAGATGTGGAGACACAGAGATGAAACCTTGGTATAGACAACATGCTGAGTGCAAACAGTAATCACCATCAGCATGGCAAACTACCTCTATGCTTCAATTTCTTTTCTCTTGTATGTTGCTAAGTAGAGGCCCCAAACTATCCTATAATAAGAAAAACTATTATGCATGTCATGGATCTTTATAGGTTCCTAGGGCTTTACTGTCAAATATGAGTGAATACTGAAAACATCCTCTCCCTCAGGTGATGGTAATTGTAGAAGGGAAGATGAAATTCAATCTGCCTGAATTTCTATGTTAGTAATGAGTAAGAGGAAGAAATTTTCAACGAACCCAATTTTCAGGAATGTAGCTAAATAATTCATCATAATACCTAAATTCTTAGAATATGCTTTCAGTTTGTCAGATTATAAGGAGACAGAGAGAAGTGTGTTTTAAACACTTTTATGCCTGGTCTCAAGTTTTAAAAAATGGAATTTAAGAAGTAATCAGTGTATGTTCATGTCTTCTTGAACCAAATTAGAAAACAACTTCCTTAATAAATTTAAATGATACATAATGACAGGTATTATCAGCAAAAACATAATTTTCATCGTGTGCCAGGTATCAGTGTAAGCCTTTTACACATAGTAAGACATTTAACATTTTTAACTATGTTATGAAATTGGTAGAGTTATTGTCCCCATTTTATAGATCAGAAATTAGAACAAGGAGGGGTAAGCAATATTGCTACGTCAGAAAGCTGGAAAATAGATTTTGTGACATTCCAAACCATACCACTTGCCACTAAAGTCTCTTGTTTATATACTATACTGCACTGCCACTAAAATAATAATAAAACAAGCAAATGTTATAGGCTCCCTGCTATAGACACTGCCAACTCAATCCCCCACAAAATTCCCAGGAACTAAGTCCTAGGAGGTAGGTACTGTTAATATCCATAACCTGCGGCTCAGAGAATTGAAGTAGCTTATTTGTGTCACAGCTAATAAATGAAGAAGTTGTGCTGTGACTCATGCTCAGAAAGTCTAGCTGTAGAATCTGCTGTAATTTACTCTGCTACTTACCTGTCTAATTTTCCAAAATAATAGAATAATTTAGTCACATCCTAGAGTCATAATAATTGAAATCAAGTGCTTTATTATATGGTTTCTTCTTTGAAAATTTTATGGCATTTAAATCTTACATTGTGAGTATCAGCCCGTTTTCTGTCGCTAACAACATCACAGGCTGGGTAAGCCATCAAAAGAAAAAAGACTATTTGAGTTCACTACTGAGGAGGAACGAGGTGCATTGTCTTTTTTTGGCAAAGTACCTGACTGCTGCAGGAGATGGCAAGAGTGGAGCAGCACATGTGTGTGTGTTTCTTCAGGTCACTTTCCCTTTTCTTATGAAGCCATTTGGATTAAATTATGGTGGCTGTGCCAATGTCCTTTTCTAATCCTAATCTTTCTCTAAAATCCCACCTCTAAACATCACAGGATGCTTCCTGCCATCTGGCGCTTCACAGCGGGGATTAAATTTCAACACAGGAAGTCTTGGAGGGCATTCAATCCATTTGCAAAGCACTGAGCAGGAGGGATTATTACACAGGGACAGGTGAACGGGTTTGTACTTTGCTATAGATTTTCTGGGCTGGTCCTTGGAGTTATTCAGTTTTACTAGAGTATTGAGTTAGTTACTTTTCTCTTATTGCTGAGGCGAAATATCAAACCTCAAAGTTAAAGGAGGAAGGTTTATTTAGCTTTTATTTAGTAGAGGTTTCAGTCCATTATTGGCCAGCTCCAAGGCAGGGATTGCAAACAGTATGGCGGAGAAGAAATAACATGGTACCAAAAGCAACAAGGGACCTTTACGAGCATCTTTCTGCCCTTTTATCTTTTTCAGACTACTGGGATTAGGGCAGTACCAAACTAATCACTCATGTGCAGTGGTTTAGTAATCACAGGCCCTTAATCCTGGCATCACACATTCCAGATTTAGCTACCTTCACAAGAGACTGCATGAGACTTTGAGGGGACATCTAGACACAAACCACAAGTATTAACATTTTTTATTTTTTTTCTATTTTTAAATATAGCTTAGTCATAATCTGTATTCATTAGTGATGAAGATTGATGCATTTTAAAGATATTATACAGGAGAATAGTCATGAGCACTAGCCCAAGGAGAAACTGCTTAGGGGTGAATCTTAACCGACTAGTTATACAATCTCAAACAAGTTTCTGAATTCTTATGCCTCAATTTACAAAATTATGAGATAGGAATAATAAAGCCCTTATATCTGAGAGAAGTGGCATAGAATAAATGTGTTTTTTTTTTTTTGTGTGTGTGTGTGTGTGTGTGTGTAAAATGATTAGAGTGGAGCTTTGCATATTGTTACGTACTGTATGTGTTTAACAGTACTAATTCTCCAAATCACCAAGCATGAACCTAGCCCAGGGCCCTTCCATGGGTTCTATTTTCTACATGGAGACCTTTCTTCCCCAGGAATGGGTAGCTCCTTCTTGTTTCCTTTATCTCTTTATCTAAATGCTATCTCTAGTGTAGTCCTTCACGGGCCACCACCTCCAAGATTGGAATCCCATCTCCAATTTTTATCCCTTCTACTTGCTTTATTCTTTTTCCCTATCCTTCATGTATCTCTTTACATCCATTTTTCCCTTTCTTCTGCTGCTCTTTGCTTATGTATGTGTTCTGGTGTCTCAGATATCTGTTTAGAGTCTGTCTCTGTCCATCCAAGTGCAGCTTCCATGAGCACAGAGATTTACTTTTCTGGAGCTGCATCACAGCATTTCTAAGGGCTGTGGTTCTTGAGAGATGCTTAATCAGGATTTGTCCCATAAGCACACACAGACATGCGTGTGCGCATGAATGAATAGTTCCTTTCAATACCAGGTAGTATGTAACATTTTTTGTTTTGTATTGGAAAATTTGGAGATACTTGAGCTCTTATAGAACTGCACAACCTGCAGCTAGCCTTGGTGTGAGTTAGAAAATAATGCTACATCCTCCAGAATGTAGCCCTGATCCAGGGCTTCTGACCTTGGCAGGAAATTGCAGGATGGATTTTAGTTTGCACTTTCTGCTAACTTTGTACCTAATAGAAGTGAAAATTCCTTTTCATTAAGACCAGTGGAAATATCAACATAATTAATTGAAATTTTAAAAAACTAAGTTAGTTATTAAAAATCAATATGAATATTAATATCAGATAGGGTTAGACAATCTCTGCAGCCTTATTCCTCTTATGTAAATGCTGATTAATATTTATCTGATTGAAATTGCAATTTCTACCCAGGTGCCTTCTTCTCTCTGCAGTCATTTCAGTTCTATGCTTTTCTTTTCTTTTTCTTTTTTTAGTTTTCTCATGCTTTCTTTTTATTTTTTATCTTTATTAAGTTTATTGGTACATGTTAGGTATACAATACAGTTACATCCACCATTGGGATCTTGTACCCTTACAAGACTTATCTTGGTTTTATTTTTCCCCATTCCCCACCCCTCCCTTCAAACTCCACCCTTCCCAGTTTGCAAAGACACTGTTTCCAGGATTTTTCTTTTCGTGTATTTTTTTATTATCCCTTTTAACCTTTCTCCTACTTCCTTTACTCTTTTAGACCTTATCTTCCTATTATACACTATTAATTATAGATTTTAATCCTTATTTACACTTTTAGTTTTTCACACCAGAGAAAATATTTGGTATTTACACATATGTGACTTATTAATTTCACTTAAGAGTATGGTCTTAATGTGCATCCACGTAGCTATAAATGTCTCTAGTTTCTCATACTTTAGGGCTGAATAGTATTCCATTTTATAAGAAAACCCCATCTTCTTTATCCAATCTCCAGTTGATGGGCAATTGGGCTGTTTCAAAATTTTAGCTATTGTAAACTGTGTCACTGTGAACGTGGGTGAGCGTATATCACTGTGGCATGATTCTTTTAATTCTTTTGGAAAGATAATTTAATTCCTCCAGCAGAGGAATAGTTGGGTCAAATGAGACTTCTAATCCTGGTTGTTTATGGTATCTCCATATTGATTTCCACAGTGACTGCACCGAACTGCACTCCTTTCTCCCCAAAACCCTGCCAATATTTGTTATTGTGTTATTTCCTGATAGCAGCCATTCTTTGTGGGGTGAGGTGAAATCTCAGTGTTGTTTTCATCTCCATCTCTCGAATGACCAGTGATGTTGAATATTTTTTCATATGTTTATTTGCTGCTTTTATGTCTTTGTCTGAAAAATGCCTGTTCATTTCAGAAGCCCATTTTTGAATTGGGGGGTCTTTACATTTGGGGGTTCTGATAATTTGAGTTCTTTATATATTCTAGATAGTAGACCTTTGTCTGAGGAACAGCTGAGAGCTGATAACATTTTTTTTCCCACACTGTAGATTGTCTCTAAGCTCTGCTTGCGATTTATTTGGCAGCGAAGAAACTTTTTAAAAAGATGAGATTCCAGTTGTTGATTCTTGGTGCTAGTTCCCGTGCTACTGAGGATTTGTTCATAAAGTCTTTTCCTATGACGATGTCTTCCAGAGTTCTACCTAACTTATCTTCCAGTAAGTTTAGTGTTTATGTTTTAGTGTTTCTGTTTTAATATTTATATCTTTAATCCACTTGGCTTTTAGTCTAGTGTATGGTGAAAGACACTAGTTTTAATCTCTGAGAAGTTGAAATCCAGTTTTTCCAACACTTTATTAAAGAGGCTCTCTTTCCTCCAGTGAGGGTGTTTGGCTCCTTTGTCAAAGATGAGGTAGCTGAGTATGTCTGGAGTTAATTCTGCATCTTCTAATCTGTTTCACTGATCCTTGGGTCTATTTCTTTGCCAGTACCATACTATTTTTAATCACAGTGGCTTCGTAGTATACTTTCAAGTTGGGGATTGTGATATCCCCTGCCATGTCTCTGTTGCCTAGAAGGCTTTTGCTATTTTACGTCTCTTATGATTCCAAATGAATTTTTGGATTGTTTTTCTAGGTCTAGTCATATGGTTTTCTTGTTTGCAGTAGCTATTTCTTTCCTAGATACTTCAATTTGCAGTTTAGATGTCAGTCCATTTTGAGCTTAGCCATTCTTAAAATTTCAGCATAGTTTTCAGGCTTTGAGTTCAGATATATGGAATAATGTATCTTCCAAATGTTCAAAGAACATTCAAGGAGACCATACAATTTAAACCAGGAGATGAAGGGTGAGCATTTGTCTACTAGATAGAATGGAAAAATACACCACTGAAGGTAAAGGGAACCCAGAGTGCTTAGGTTCAAGAAATGGGAGCTAGTAGATATGCTGGATGTTTTAGAAAGTGCTGAAAGAACAAGGTGTATATATCACAATAGCCTGTAGGCTAAAATTTGAATTTTATATTGGTCAAAAGATGGAAATCTGGTAATCCTTTACAACTAAAGAGCTTCAAAATTTACCCATTATTTGCTGTAAAATATATAAATTAGTCATAGAATATATAGTTATATTTATGTTTTATTTTATCATATGATTTAATGTTGTTCTCACTGGCATTCTGTCGTCTTTGCTTCAGGGTAGATTTATGGTTAGTGGATAGGTAATTGCCTTTATCTCTGAGAGAATCTCCAGAAGTCAGCAACTCTTATTAATATCATTTTTCATGAATAGACTAAGGATGAGAACGTCGTAGGAAGAATGAAGAAAAGCCAAGGCTAGGCAGGTTGTAAAAGTCTTCAAATAACATATTAAGGAAGGCACTTGAGTGTGTTGGGCAGTCATTTCCAGTTGAGGTCTGTGCTGCTGGGAGACATCAGAGAGCAATGAGGGGTGAAAGAGATGAAGCTCAGGAGGCCGGTTACAAGGCAGTTGCAATATCAGGGATGATTCTGATTTCAGGTCATGTCAGTAGAGATGGGTGTAGACATATTAATGAGTCGCTGCAGAGACAGAGCAATGGGCACGGGTAAATAAAAGTAAATGGTACCATGCAGTATCTGTCTTTTTCTAGCTATTTCATGGAGCATGACACCTACCAAAGGTTCTTCCATGTTATTGCATATGGAAGTGTTTTCTTTTTATAGTGACTCTCTCTCTCTCTCTCTCTCTCTCTCTCTCTCACACACACACACACACACACACACACACTGTAGGATCTAAAAAAATGAAGTAAAACAGTTGAGCTCTTAGAAATAAAGAATACAACAATGGTTGTCAGGGGCTTGATGGAGAAGTATAGAATGGGAAAATTTTGTTAAAAAATTACCAATTTTCACTTATAAAATGAATATCTTCTAAAGATACAACACCAATGCAACTCTAGTTGATAATACTGCATTGCATGCATTAAATTTGCTAAGAGAGTGGATAATAATCATTCTCAACACAAAATAATAAAAAATGATAAAGTTATGAGAGGTAATGGACCTTTTTATTAAATTGATCATATAATCATCTCACAGCATATCTGTCTATCAAATCATCACATTACATGCTTTACTTATATGCAGTTTATTATCCCTTAATAAAACAAAAAGTAGAAAGTGGAAAATTGGGGAAAAGAAGAATAAACATGACTCTCCGAGGAGGATGACATCTATATGATAATGTTGAATATAGTGGCATTTACAGACATGAGCCAAATTTGGGGAAAATCATTTATTCAGCCGTGGACAGGTTGTGTTTGGTGATTCCTGGGACATCTGTATAGAGAGGCATAATAATAATAACAACAACAACAACAACAACAAATACAGGATTTATCATATTGCTAAGCACTAGGCAGCATGTATTTTTGTCAGCTTGATGACGAAAGCGCGGCTTATTTAAGATAAAGAAGGCGGCCTCTGAGTGGCAGCTGGGAGTTGCGCATCCGCGCTTTGTCTGCCCAGCCTGTCTGTTCATCTTCAGCCACTGCACCCTACGGCTTCAGGATCTCCGGAGGGATATCGGGGACAGAGATGGGGATTTGAGAGCTATTAATTTCTAAGTGATCTCTGTGGTTGTGAAAGGAGATGATTTTTCCTAGGGAGAGAGTACAGACCGAGAATGCTGGCTTAACACGTCTATACAACTTAGGCAGAACAAAGTGATTATGGACATTTAATGTCATGCAATGTTGTAAGACTGCTTTACATTGATTTCCTGTGGCCAGTAAATGGCTTTCTGAGTGCTGGGATGTACCTTTGTTCAATTGGTTCGTCTCTCATTTATCCTCTGGGGTTGAAGCCAACTCAACAATATGTATGACTAATTCTTTTCTTAAGAAATAGAAACGAAGAGGTGACCTTCTGCATTTCCTTCTGATGGTAGGCTAAAAGGAAAAGATTAAGGTTAGACGAACTGTCTCTTATTCCCTGTAAATTATGATTTCTTCTTTCTTTCATTTGTATGTGATAGATTTATTCACTACTGATCACGATGAGATTAGGAAAGAAAAATCTGTATGAAATTTTAACAAAAAAGAAAGACAATATTGTTTTTTGACTTTTTTCTGCAGGCTAATTTAGAATTATTACTTTTAGTGCAGAATGAAGATAGAGAAATGCTCTATTGTTCCCTAGTGTCCCTCATTCTTTTTTTAAAAAAAATCTTTTTAATTGTTCTTTCCAGTCAGAATAGAAATGACAATTAATTATAAAGGAATCAGAAGCCTCTGACATACATGGTCACTAACCCAGCTTTCAATACATTCCCTAGTACATAAAATTTGATATAGGATATTACTTTTTTTGGAAGGTCAAGTATATTTTTGTTCTTTCAGAAGAATGAAATCATCTACGGAAGGGATAACTCTTTAGTGTTCAACATCTCAAACTCTCTATTCTGTGGCAGAGTTATTATCTCAGAGCTTTCTCTCTCTCTCGCTCGCTTTTTTTTTTTTTTTGGTACAGGGGATCAAACTCCAATCCTTATGCTTGTGAGGCAGGAGGCAGAACCACTGAGCTAATTCCCAGCCCCTATCTTAGAGCTTTCTAACAACAGTTCCAGAGCTTAGATTTCAAAAGATACTTATTTGATTGATTCAGAGTAGAATTTAGACATTAGTAATTTTAAAAATTAAAACAATAGAAATTTATTGCCTTATAGTCAGGACACTAGAAATTCCAAATCAAAGTTGGCAGGATTGTGTTCCCTCCAGTGGCTCTGACAGGGAATCATTTCTTGATTTTTGTGGCTTCTGTTGGCTATAAGGCTTTCTTGGCTTGGAGCTGCAAACATTTCAGTCTTTGCTGTGTTCACACAGCTGTTTTTTTCTGTGTATCTAATTTCTTTCTGCCTTTCTCTTACGACAATTCCTGTTATTAGATTTAAGGTCCACCTGGATTATTCAGGAACATTTCTTCGCATGATCCTTAATTAAATACTTAACTAAATATCTGTAAAGGTCCTTTTCCCAGGGCTATGGAATGAGTAGCACTCTCCACCTCAGACTACATGTTGAAGTTCCACCTCCCAGTGTAATGGTGTTTGGGTGTGAGGCCTTGGGAGGAAATAGACATAAATGTGATGGTAGGAGTTGGACCTCCATGATGGGATTAGTGTCCTTATAAGGACAGACCCAGAGAGTAGTGTAGAGTTTTGTTCCCCCTACCTCCCTTCTGCTTCTCCCTCCATTCTTCCATGTGAGGATAAATCGAACCAGAAGGCCACTGTCTGCAAGTGAGACAGCCTGTATAAGGAACAAAATCTGCTGGCACCTCATTTTTGGACTTCTGAACTCAAGAGCTGTGAGAAAATAAAGTTTTGTTTTGGTTAAACCACTAGATCTATGGCATTTTCGTGGTATCCCCAAATGACTAAAATAAGGCATGTGGATTAGGACATGAACATATCATTTAGAGGTCCACTATTCAACCTACTACACCTGGTATCACCTGAAACTCTTTCATTATATTTCCACTTCTGCAAGCCAAGATTAAAGAAGTAAAACAAATATCATCAAGCTCTTTTCCTCTCTTCTACTACTGAGAAAATACTAAAGTAAATACTAACTCATTCTAGGCAGGAGTAATTGTTATATTAGGGGAAGTTATTTTTTATTAGTATATGTTTGCGGTACATCATGGCTATATTCTTTATGAGCAGTTGGTACATGGACATAACATCCCAATTCTCTTTTAATCCTGTTCCTTTCCACTTCCTCCCTTTCCTCTCTCTGTTGGCTCCCTTCACATCTGCAAAAGCTCTGTCTCCCTGTTTCCTATTACCTATCTTTTGTTTTTGCTAAGTGTAATTTTTAAACATCCTCAAAACTCTAATACACAACTGAGCTGAAAGGCATGACTGAATGTTTAAAATAATTCGAATAAATCAGAGACCTTATCCAATAACCAACTTTAGTAAATAACTTCAAGGACACAGGCCATTACAAGGCACAGGTGGAACACAGAAAGGTATGGAGCATTAATGATGGCTTCTTATTTCATGTCTCCCTTCATTAGGCACTATATTTTCGTTCAGAGATATAAGTGAGACTATTATATGAGATTTTCAGGGGTTACCTCCCATGATGGGAACATTCAAATTATTAAACATATTTAATATTATCCTCCAGCAAGTGGTACTGCACATGAAATACTACATAGACATTGACAAACGTTGCCTGCATCAGACTTTCTGAGGGTTGCCATTTATACAACAGATATTCATTGATCACTTACTATTCAGAAGCACAGGGGTTGCTGGCAGATATGGTTCCGAAAGTGTATGCTGAAAGCAATCAGGTGAAAAAGCACAAGAACATGAACTGTGCCAAGAAGTAGGGAAGGATCAAGATGACAGCGGAGGTGGCTGTTATCGAGGAGCATTTATGTGTACAGTCAGAGGATACTGTGTCTGGTGGGAGGGGAGGCCCAAGCTGAGAGCTGGAGGCTGGCAATAACACTTCGGTTACTTGAAGATCTGGAAGCACCTTGCAGGCAGAGAAGCAAAATGGAAGCGTTTGCTATCTCAACAGCAGGAAGGGGGCCGGTGAAAGTGGAACGGGGCGAATGATGAGGAGAGCGGGTGAGATGAGGCTCGGGATGTTGTGAGAGCCACAGTGAGAGATTTGTTGGCCACAGTTCTAGGGTTAGGTTTGTTCTCTTAGTAATGGGAAGCTGTTAAGGATTACTAGAGGGTATTAAAGTAGAGAAACAACAGTGGCTTCTTACCACTTCTCTTAAACAGGCTCCTTTGACAGAGGGCATTTGTCCAGAGGTGTATTTTGGAGAATAATTAATTTTTCACCCAATTGCTATATGTGGTGCCAAAGACGTTTCTGACCAGGCAAAACACTAATTCCTTCATGGGAGACGTTTACAGCTGTATCTGAGTGCTGTAAGCCAGGAGATTATATGCTAGTTTATGAGAGTAGGGGAGATAACAGATAAAAATGCTCAGTTTTAACATGGGCTTAGAATTATCTACAAGAGACTTTGGAAAAGGAAACCCATTTGATTCATTCTGATAACTTAGAATAATATTGAAACTCACTACTCCATGAAGTGAAGTGCATACAAGCATTAACAACTTTTATTCTTCCAGTCATAGTGCAATGCACTGGTTAAGTTATTTATTGCAATAGGAAAGAGAGAGGGAAGGAGAGACTGGGAGGGAGGGATGGATGGATGGAGGGAAGGGAGGAGAACAGAGAAAGAGAAGCCAAAATAATTTCCATAAAACACAATGGAAAGTGGCTGAGAAGAGGAGAATTTTAGAAAATGATCTTTCCAGGAATGCTGCCAAGGTAAGTGGCAGCAGATATTGATTATATAGACCTGTCATGGATTGGTTTAACCAGTCATTCTGAAAATTGAATTGGATTTTTCTTCCTGAAATGATGTTTTTGAAGCTAGGCCAAATGCAATATCTCTACCCACCCATTTTGGTTTCAGACTTAATGCTACTCAGACATTTATAATTTTGGTCACAGGAAAGTCTTTCTCTATGCCAGAGGAAACTGATTACATTACATCATTCTGTATGACAATTTTCCCCACTTTATAAATATTACCTATTCTGAAATATACGAAATGCCATGTGGGAATAGGTGATGCACAGTTGAGAAAAGAAAGGAAAAATAATTGTAAGATGTGTAAATACAGTGACTATATATTTTGTCCTCCCATCCTGGAAACGTGTAAGAATCTAAAGGGATGCTATATTTATTCTTGTACAACTTGCTTAGACTGGAGATGCTCTGGGAAAACCAATCCATATAGCTGCCTGCTGATAAGAGGACATAAGAAAATCTGGATGAAAGCAAAATGTTGGTCACTTGTTTAAGGGACAGGAGTCAAAATTAATCTTCAGAAAAGGATGCATGATCACTGGTATTGTTTGAAATGGTAGTATATTATACATATATATATATATGTATATATAGTAAGGTTCTAGTAAGGTTCAGGAATATTTCATAGATCATGTACTTTTTAAGGCAGACCTGAAAAAAATGTATAATAATGGAGAGAAAACAGATGAGCATGTAGGATGTTCCAGATGCGGACGATGGTAAATTCATGATGTCTATAGTTAACAATCCAGCTGAAATGTAGTATACAAATAAGTATATATATGTATATATAGTAAGGTTCTAGTAAGGTTCAGGAATATTTCATAGATCATGTACTTTTTAAGGCAGACCTGAAAAAAATGTATAATAATGGAGAGAAAACAGATGAGCATGTAGGATGTTCCAGATGCGGACGATGGTAAATTCATGATGTCTATAGTTAACAATCCAGCTGAAATGTAGTATACAAATAAGGATTTCATGAAATAAGTTTTGAAAGTTACAGTGTCAACAAGTCATAGAATATCCTTAAGATTCAAAGTGTGTTACCTGATAATATAGCGGATAACTCACTAAAATGACACCTGATGTCACTGGAAACTGAAGTTTGGAAATTGATTAGAACTAAATCTGAAACTGGAGGACCTCTGATATACTGGTTTTGAACGTCAAATTCTTATTACCCTTCACAACTGGAATAAATTAATTTTTCTCCACTGATTAGGTGCCTACCACTTTACCGTATGTTCATTCAGATTGCTCTGTCTTTCGAGATATAAGTAAAACTGACTCTGAAAAAGGACGAAAAAGAAAAATAAAAGAAAGTGATAGTCTGTTGTACTCCACGCAGAGATGCTACCGGCCCTTGAGATCCCAGCTGGGAGTCCCTGTTTCTGCTGGGCTTACTGTCCCTGCCCACCTGTCAGCCCACTCAGCCCTGCGCTGACTCAGCCTCTTCCTCTGTGTATGTCGCCTAAAGTCATTTCTCCAAAGCATCTCGGTTTGGAGTCTGTCGCAACAAGAGTCGTGGATGGACAAAGGCTTGAACACGACTTGCCAGACATTCCCAGGAATCAAGAAATGAGCAGACTGGGAGGACCAGCGTGGTTCTGCTGCTGCTGCTGCTGTGAGCAGGAAGAACTGGAGACTCCATCCCATGGGAGTCTCCCCAGAAGCGCGCAGAGGGCTCACCTTTGAGACCGGAGTCTGAGCGCATTTGCCATCTCCTGCCCCTGCTAGCTGAAGTTTGACATGGCCGCACACACTCACCTACCTTCTGAGCTGGGCCATATTAGGAAGCACCAGCTCTTGTTGCACTGGAGAAGGCTCTGAAGCAGACTGCCCCAAGCAGAGGATGCAAGCATTCAGAGGGACACAGGCCAGTCTTTCGTTTCGTTCTCTCAGAAGTATACTCCGCAGGTATGCTCGAAATGACAGTTGGGCCAGGTAATATGACTAAAGGAACACACCTGAAGTCGAAAGGAACTTTTACACAATAGATAGACTCTTGGTTTTGCAGGGGGGTGGGGTGGGGAGCTCATATTGTGGACAAATTGGGATAGCAACTTATAATGTCTCATTAGTTATTTCTGTTTCCCAAAGACTTTCGATAATGGCAAAATTTCTTATAGGGTATCTTATTTTGTGAGCTCCAGGCACTTTAAATTTTTTTCTTCCCCACCTGCTGTTTTATCCTTAACTCACTTTAATCTCATGTTCTTTGAAGGGTGCTTTCTATCACTGCTTTTTAAAGATATCATCATAAAGCACAATTTAACTTCCTACTTCTGGGCTAGGATTGATATCACTTGCATATCCAAAAATGTGTTTCTGTTCTTATTGACGACACAGTCATGGACTTCGAGTGTCACCTGTGTGTGGCAGAGAGGAGCCCGCAAAGCTTGTGAACTGTCAGTCCTCTCTCCTCCATCCTCATCAGCCGAGGTCAGATGAGTGAGGCAGTTTAGAAATTTATTTCCCCTTTAATATGAATGATGTCTGTCACTCCCAGCCTGACAACCTCACAATGGCAGGAGGCCTAGAAGCAGTATTGATTGTAAATAGTTTATTTCCTCCCCGCAAATCTCAGAGAAGTTAAGGAATTGCAGCTGATACAGGTAATGAGTGCAGAACTGGGATTCATATCTGGGCAAATCTATTTGATGCTTAAGCTTCAAACAAAATATATAACCATGGGTCCATATCACCTTTTAAAAATAATGCCATACTATTTTTAGTAAGCTTATTCACTTTTTATATTCACGCTAGTACTGATTAGCAAGTCCTTAGTCAAAGAGAACAAATTATTCAGAAGTATTACTTGAATAAACCCAGTCTAGCTAATTATCAAAGTAACTGCTTTAAGGCTAAAGAAAACCTTTCTTTTTATAGTTGATTTATGGCTTGCTTTTATCACTTTTCACATTAAATTCAGCTTAATTTTGCTTTTTCATAAATTTGCACAAGTGGAATTAAGAAACAAAATCCAATAGGATTTCTAAATTAGCAAAGGAGTCAAATCAACAGTCCATGCACATAGGACAAATATACTCACAATCAAAATTAACAGGGGAAGGAAAAGATTACCATTATGTATGGGTCTTTAGCATAACTTCTCTTCAATTTTCCATGATAAAACTCCACATTTTTAAAGCTTCCTCTCAGTTGATTTCATATATTCAACTTCACAGTTATACACACACACACAACATTAACACATAAAAGGAATAACGGATTGAACAAGTTAAATTATCTTTGGATGTTTTCCTTTATCAAAAATAGGTTTGAGACCAAAAACACACAATTCTAAACTATTTAGCAAATTTCAAACTTTAATTTTCATCACTTTCTTAACACATAGATTTACAGATGAGAAAAAAATAATGATATATGAAAATGTATATATATATATCTCTGTCCAGAATATAGATTTAGTAAGGAAGGTAAAATGTGGTATTATCATTATTATGTAACTAAGAATTTAAAAATAGTATTACTCCTCTGTTTCACCCTGTAGCACCTATGTGTTTAATGGAGACTTTAGAAAAGAATTGGTTACCTGGGGTCTTTAATATGAAGCTTAATATTATGCAGTTGTGTTTTTCTATGTAAATTGTCATTAATTATTAATATTTTTACCCTATAAATATTTCAACCATCTTTTTGATCACCTTTCTATACATGTGTGTGTGTATAAAATTTCTTGAGTTCTTAAAAATACTCCAAACTAGAATTTTTAAAATAAAGTCCTAAGAGAAAAATCTCATGCCTGAGATTAACTATATCCAGGTTCTGACATTCTAAAGTCACCTTTTATTTTCTTCAAAGCAAAGTAATT
This sequence comes from Fukomys damarensis, assembly GCF_012274545.1. NCBI lineage: Eukaryota > Metazoa > Chordata > Mammalia > Rodentia > Bathyergidae > Fukomys > Fukomys damarensis. The sequence goes on along the minus strand of NW_022900918.1, from coordinate 25,876,826 downwards.
GTGTTGATATTGAGGTGTCAATGGAAAAAATAGGTTTGGTCCTCTAGAAGTACAATTTAATAATTGTCATTCTTGTCATTAGAGGGACAATAATGCACTTAGTTTTTCCTTCAGAAAGGTTAAGAACACTGTTACATTATCAAAAGTAGCACTTTCAAAATTGCACAAAATGATACATGTTCTTTTGCAAGCATTTTATCAATGGCTATTGATTCAACCCAGAAATTGGATTTAATAATGACTGCTTTGCTAAGTACATGTCACGGTGAAGTCCCTGAACTAGCAATCTTCAAATGAGTAGGCCAGCCAGGGATTTGATTCAGTGGTTCCACCACCCGTCTCCTCTTGAGTTCAGACCCCCGTAACAACAACAACAACAACAACAACAACAAACCCCAAAAATTAGTAGGCTGTGTCCCCACTGACACCTGTTAAGACTAACCCTCTGGACTTTGAGATTATCAAAATAATGTTTATTGAATTTGGCAAAAGGCAAATTGAGGTAATTTTATTCCATTATTTCTTATACATATTTTTACATACTTTGAGATTTTTATTGTAATGTGGATAAGTATGCTTAAAGAACATTAAGTTTTTTTTTTATTTTAGGCTGAAATGCATATTCTTGATTTTTAGAATGTATATTTCTGATCCATGTGCATTTAGTTTTCAAAGTAAACAATTAAGAAATGAATATATTAATGCAAAAAGATTGAAATATTTGAAATTAATATTCCTTGAACATTTAAAAAATTTCCCCCCAGTACCAGGGATTGAACTTAGGACCTTACGCTTATGAGGAGACTGGTGCGGTGCCACTGAGCTACATCCCCAGCCCTATCACATTTTAATCTTTAATATTTGCATTAACTATATACACTTTTATTAACCAATGCTTTCTATGAAAAACTTGATTTTAGTAATACTAAAGCAATGTCAAGTAAATATTGTTAAATATGAATTTATTGGCTCTTTTTTTGGCTCTTGTTTTTGATAAATTGATTGAGTTAAATGATTAATTTAGGCTTTCCTGCTTTTTTTGCGCAAAATTAATTTAGACTCCTGCTTGTGGAGCAGAGTTGTCAACAAAATGAGGACGGCCATAGTGGAATTTGTCGGGAGCTGTGAAGAATCTGAGATTTTACTCTACTTGTGAACTGCCCTGCTGAAGTTTCATGGATACTGGCAGAAGTTCTGAGACTTGTGCCAGAGACAAAGCACTTTATTGCTCCGCATTTGCTCACATTCTCCAAACCTCTGACTGCACAACGATAGGAGGAGCGCCTCTGCCGTGATTATCATTACAACAGACTTACTCCAAACTTGGAGGGGGAATCCTTCCTCTTGAGCAGTTAGCAAACCTGACTTTTGTTCTGTAGAAAAAGGCACCCTCTTTATCTTTCAAGGCTATGCGCTATCAGAACACACTTGAGCAGAGTCTGTAACCAAAGTTTATCAATGTTTTTCTGCAAAATGTGTGGAAACCTAAGAAATATCTGAAGAATTATCTCCCAACAAATTACCTTACACATGCGTTTCTAGAGTCAGATATATTCTGTTGACATTTTTGTAAAATAGAATTCCATGAGAGTCTGGATTAGTTGGAGAAAGAAATGTTTTAAAGCCCAATTAGTTAAAAGATTTTCTTTTAATCAGTAGATTATTTACTATAAAAAAGTCACAATATTTAAAGTATGGGATTGCCAGGATTTAGACTGGAAGTTTGTTCTTTTCTGTAGTCACTCATGCTTTTACTGAATGATTTGACAATTTTCACTTAGTGCATACTAGTATTACAAATATAAACAAGATGGTCTTAAGAGGTTAACTCATAGAAGAGAAAGAAAAATCAACTATAGGGAAATTAATTACATAATAAAAGGTTTTCTTAAGCAGCTATGGGATGAGTGAGGGATCACAAAATCCAAATATGGAAACTCTAACTTTACAGGTTTTGAAACAAACGATCTTTTACTGTCAGAAATGACACTTATGCTCTATTAGCTACACTATGTTGAAGTATCAATTATCACAGTCTACTTCTGTTCCCTAAAGTTGAAATGGACTCTCTGTGCTGTTACTGATATCATGGTTAAAATACATGACTCGGCTGTAACGTGGGACTTTTAAAGTGTACTTCCTTTAGATGAGGCTCTGTTAAATCTCTGGCCTCTCCTTTAAAGGACCCCTTTCAGATGCCACAAGATTCTGTTTGATTCTTAGCTTTCAATTTAGAAATAATTAATAAAGGATAGATTTTTCCAGACTAATTCAGTGAAGATTCTTTATCATTTAAAAACCAAACAAGTTGGAGGGTGAAATTAGAGAATGATAAACTATTGATTGATATTATAGTTGATATTGTTATTTTCTAATATTGTTTTATATCTTTTATGTTTCTATGTATTTATTTATGAGACTAAAATAGGTATTCCTTTGGGTTTCATATTTAGGGATCATTGATAACCCTAAAATTCCCTAATTTTACATGTACAATGTGATGAGTCTTACTAAATTTATGTAAAGTTACATCCATCATTGCAATTAGGTTTTAGAACATTTTTATCACCAGGCGCCTAAGTTTCTTCTTGCCATTTACCAGTATTTACTCACCTCTATTGTCATTCACTGATTGTTTTATGTTTCCATCCTTTCTGAACTTTAGGGTCCTTTTTAGGAAGTTTTATATAAGTGAAATTGTGTGTGTGTGTGTGTGTGTGCGTGCACACAGGTGTGTCTTTGTGTCTGACTTCTTTGAGAAGTTTGAGATTTATCCATACAGTTGCATGTGTTGTGAATTCTTATCTATCTCAGCAGTGTTCTCAGGTATGACTATATCACCATTCGTTTATCCTCCTTGAAGTTTGGTGAATTTTTTTTTTTTTGCTTTTATTTCTTGGCTGATGTAAATAGAGATGCTATAAATATTTGTGTTTAAGTCTTTGATATTTTCATATCATGCAGATCACATGTGAAGTGTATATTTATCTTTTGAAGAGGCTACTAAATAATATTTAGACTTAATTTTCTGCGGTTACCTATGTTCGTCTTCTTTTGTTGGCTCTCGCTCTCTTTGTTCAGGCTTCTGCTCCCCTCTACAAGTGGCACACAGATGTTCAGAACATTTGCCCTTGTGACTATTTCTCTGTACTTCCAGGGCTGCTGACAAGCGTTCCTCTTACTAGCACAGTGCTTCTGTAGTTGTAATTGCAGATTTGTACTCCTGCATGCCTGATCCGTTTTCCTTTCTTTCTTGATTCCCAATGAGAAACTTATTTCTTTGATTTCTATATTCTTGGCAGAGCCAAGTCATAGCTCTAAAGAAATAAAATTAAATAATTAATTTAGTTATTTTCTTATGATTATATTACAGCTCAGAAAGTATATATTTTCTTGGTTCTGAAGAGAGCTGTATCATTAAGAGTCATTGTGATCCACATCAATACAGAACCTAATGTGAGTTAAAATTTGTGTGTTGTCATGATGGATAAAGCATTGCTAAAAAGGCAAAGTGGCATTATTTGACCTGAAAAGATATTAGTACAGTATTTTGTGCTTAATAAATTTAATAGAAGTGTATTTGGTCTATAAGAATCACTAGTGTTTCTATTTTCTAAAATTTACTGTAATTTTGACTCACAATTGGCATTGTGCTTTTATTTCAGGAATAACAGTAATGAGAATGATTGAATCCATGTTAGCAAATTGATACAGTTAAGCACAGAATGCCACTGACTTTAGAGGCTTTGTTTTCAAATTGTTCAAATTTTAAACATGGATTCATATGTGTATTACAAAGAAAGGCAAATGGCCCGAGGCTCAAGGACATTTTTACAGAGTTGCAAGTGCATCAAAATGCATGAAAGTCAGTAAATTTTATCTTCCTATGCAGAAATGTGAATGAAATGTTTAAAGCCCAACTTACTTACTAAGGGAACTTCTGTTCTTGTTATGTTGTTTTCTGGGAGTAACTAAAGAGTTATAATAACTCTATTTTTCTGTAGTTAGCTTTAAGAACATTAGTTCCAAATATTCCAAGTGCACTTTCAACTCCTGAGAGATTATCTTCATCTTTTCATACTTACAAAAATACCTTTATAGCAGAGCACAAAATAGAAGAGAAAATGTTTAAGGCAATGGATTTGTTCATTGCCTTGATTTGGTAATTGTACAATGTGCACATGCATCTTACATCATACTGTGCCTCATAAATACATATCAATCAAAAGTGAAAATAAAATGAAGAGATATAAATGCAAGATAAAATATCCTAGATTTTTATTCTAGATGATAAAATGACTAAAACTGATATCATGAACCCAAATGATCACACTGTTCATAGGGCTTTCACAGGTTCTTTGCCATTTGCTTTCCTCCTCCTCCTCCTGGGAATTGAACTCTGGACCTTGTGAGGCAGATGTGGCGCCACTGAGCTAAATCCCTAGTGCCATTTGATATTTGATAATTGTTTGTTTCTTAATTCTAGGAAATGTTGCATAAATACCAAGAATTGCAGTTTCAAATATATTTCTGGGTAATTCTTTTGTTCTCTTTGCTGTCTATTACTATGGGTTTCTTTCTTAAGAATTTCATTTTTTTCCTAAATAATATTTATTTCATTTTTATATACATTTTAAACTCATTGTGAATAATCACTAAAAAGATTCAGCCGGTGCTTAAACTCTGTAATCTAAGTAATTCTGCTATTGCTGTTAGATGCTTCATCTGGGGCCTCTTGAGCCACAGTTCAATTGTGCAGAAGTCTGAGTGCAGAGAAAGCAATTCCTTCCTTAGCCTGTATTTGAACACCTAAAAGGAAATGACACCCACTGTCCAGGTATTGCATTCATTCACCAGAGAGAACAAAAAGTATATCAAGCCAGATGTGGTGGCGCATGCCTATAACCCCAGAACTCGGGAGGCTGAGGCAGGAAGATTACTGTAAGTTTGAGACCCACCTGGGCTACATGAATTCCAGGTCAGTCTCAACTATATAGTGAGACCCTGTCTCAAGAGAGAGAGAGAGAGAGAGAGAGAGAGAGAGAGAGAAAGCGAGAGAAGCACATCACTTTGAAAAATACAAATCCTTAG
>NW_022900918.1:25774522-25871607 GCF_012274545.1 Fukomys damarensis | reverse complement strand
GAGAGAGAGAGAGAGAGAGAGAGAGAGAGAGAGAGAGAAAGCGAGAGAAGCACATCACTTTGAAAAATGCATAATTACTTAGAATACTAGAGATCATTAACAAGGAAAATGAATTTCAAAATCATGGTGGAGAAGGAAAACTAAGAGATTATATCATTAATCTGTAAGCATTTAATATTGATTTCCTTTTTTAATCTTTATTAAGTTTATTGGCATTTTAGATACACAATACAGTTACATTCATCATTGGGATCTTGTACCTTTACATGACAGATCTTGTTTCTTATTTTGTCCCCATTCCCCTGCCCCCCTTCACCCCCTCCACTCTTTCCTATTTACAAAGACTTTGTTTCCATGCTTTTCCTTTTCTCATATTTTTTCTTTTCCCTTCTTACCTTTACCCTATCCCTTCCACTTCCCCTACTCCTTTAGACCCGTTCTTTCTATTACACAATATCAATTATACATTTTGATCCTCATTTACAGTTAGTTTGTCACACCAGAGGAACTATTCAGTATTTATGCGTGTGTCCTATTAATTTCACTTAAGAGTATGTGGTGATTGTTTTCTAATGCAATCATTGTGATAAGTGTAGAACTGAGTTGTAAGATAGACACAATTCACACTGGGTAAAATCATATATTGACACAGAGATTTAAAGGGAAAATGCATTATTTTGAAATCTTCGTTGAGCATTTAAACCATAGTAATTTACTAATAGTATCAAAAACCCTTACTGGGGTTTAGAGCAGCCTTCCTGATGTCCTACTCCCGTGAAGAAGGTGTCATGGATTCAGAGAAGGAGGCCTATGCAGGTTTACAGGAAACTGCTCACACCATTTCATTGTACTCATCCTTCGATATCTGCTCAAAATCTTTCCACAGGAAATTCCATGACTTGATTTCAGAAACTGTCCAAATGTTTTCATTAAGTCTAAGATTAGGTAATTCTTCCTATATTGTAATCAAAGTTTCCTTCTATGAGTTTCAGTCTTCAGTCCTGAGAACAAATCTGTCTTTACTGCCTCACTCTTGGGTTACCACTCTCTCAAGACATTTCACATTCGGAACTTCAGGGTTTCTAAGTTTCTTCCACCACTCAAGTTATTCCACAGTTCATATTTCGTAAGGGACCACATTATTGATTATGCTCAAAGCAGACTGTAAGCAGTGTGGGCTGAAAGGAGTTAACCCCACAATTGGCTTGTTTTGAGAAGTCCAGCCAAAGCCTATGTGCCAAGGTCAGAGTAACTCACACCCAAATTCCAGTCCCACAATTAAAACCTCCTTAACTAGAAGGACAAGGTTTTAATTACAACCCTATATTTTGCCTATCCTGTTCCTAATTAGAAAATGCTTTGTCCTGTCCTTTACAAGACTTGCTTGCATTAGTATCCATAGTACCTGCATGATTGCACGTACATGCATGTTGTTCCCCTTGAGAACATAGTTTGCCTTTACCCAAATTGATTACCAATAGAAATCAGTGGCTTGGACTGACCAGTGCCTTTGCTGGTCACAGCAGCATTGGTCATCCTGGTTCCCCAGTTTCTCTGTCTCACTAGTTCTGTCTTTTAGTTTGTTTGTTTGTTTTTCTTTGTTTTCCTCAGCCTTGCACTGTAGCATTGAGCAGGAGGTCAGAACCTACTGCAGAGGTTTCTGATAATATTTTCTAATTTTATTTTTTTAACTTTTCTTAGTCTTTCTCAATATAGATACCAGATGGTGATCAACATATAGGGTAAATATTTAAATGTTTATTGTAGAAAAAGACATACCATCATTATTCCTGCTTGAAGCATTTCCCCCTCACTTCACAAAAATATACACATCCCAACATTCTTATCCTTTTCTGAAGCGGTTCTGGAAGTTCTGTTTTGTGAGTGTTTTTATGAGATGCAATTAAAAATACAGTAAATAATGTTGCCAAGCACCATGGAACAGAAATGCAGGCTCCTAGGAACATCACATCCACCTTACTCATTGGATCTGGCATCATGGAGCTCTGGGTCTTCCACAAAGTCCGAATGACCATTAAAGACAAACGTATTGAATCAGTAAAAACAGCAGGAGAGCCATGACAGTGTAACTGAAGATGTAAAGAGGATTTCCAGAACTGTTGCAAAAATGGTGAGACCAATGGCATAAATACATTCAAAGTGAGGGGGAGTATTTTGAGGAGGATCTTACTGCAATAAATGTTTTAAATGTAAACATTCACCTTGCATTCCCATCACACCTCACGTAGTCTATTCTTGGTATTTAAATTCTTTGTATTTTGATGGACAGTAGTAATGTATACTTAGGGTATTTTACTATTCTTATATTGGACTTCAAAAATGAAAACCTGAATATTGGAGATCCAGTACTGTCTGCCAGAACTAAATCATTTGTGCGGAAGGGAAGAAGGAACTTGTCACTCATAAATATTCTTTATGTTCAGGACATTTTTAGGTTGCAGTTTGGAAAGTGGTTATTTAAAGCTGAGAGTTAAGTTATAGCAACATATTTTCAACTTCATGAGTTGTTATTTATTGAACATTCTCTTAGCTGGCAGCAGTGGTAAATACTTCACAGGCTATTATGGGCTGATTTGAAAAATTTCAATGTACATTTTAAATTTCTAATTCTATTTTTTATATCTGGGAGAGATTTCAATTGAAATAATGAATTAAGCAATGTTACTGCTCTGATTTTTGATTTTAGGGAATAATTGACAAGAGATAATTTCAAATAACTAAGAATAGTGTGGTATTCTAGGAATTTTCTAACACAAAAAGTATGTGATAAACAGGAAGTAAATGCAGATGCACTTCGATCTATCTTTGTGACTTTGAATCTACTTGAGTCACAAGAGTCTCATATCAGTGATTTCATGTGGAGTCCTACATAAGGATCAGTATCTCTAAGAGACATCCAGAAACCAGAATGCTACAGTGAATCCTCGAGTTACAACTGGCCTGACATGCAAACAACTTGGATTATGACAGGACTTTTAGTTTTAATTTACGAACAATGTCTTGAGTTAAGACCCAAATGCTGGCTGCTTGTGCTTCTAGATGGTCTTAGATACAGATTTAACCCTAAAAGGGGTCTGGAAGGTACATTACAACATCCGTTTCTGTGTGAGGTTAATTGAGAAATCCTGGGCCATTTTCTCTCTAAGGACTCTGACATCTGCCTGTACACAGCAGAGAGTCTTTGAAGACTGTGTAGAGGAGCCTGAGCCTTCAATTGACAACTTGAGTTATAACCAGCCCTCATGAACGGATTGAGTTCAAAAGCCAAGTGTCCACTGTAGTTCATTTTGGGCTGCTACGTCTCATTTTGAGACGTAGTTAATAGAAGACATAAATTTATTCTCTCACAGTTGTAGGGGATAAGAATTCCAGGATCAAGGTGCTAGCAGATTCAGTTCTCTGTAGATGGCTGCATGCTTTGGAGAAGACATATGGTAGGTCCTCACATGGTGGAAAGCAGAAAGGCAAGAAAAAGCCATGCTTTTTTTTACGCGCTATGTTTCTCTCTCCTCTCTCTCTCTCTCTCTCTCTCTCTCTCTCTCTCTCTCTCTCTCTCTCTCTCTCTCTCTCTCTCCCTTCACATCCGAACATCCTGAGCAACATTCCAAGAAAAAAACCATTTTTCTTTGAAACAGTGCCTTGCTAAGTAGCCAGCTTACCCAAGCTGGGAAGAGGCTTGAACCTATGATCCTCCTGCCTCAGCCTTTCAGGATTATAGACAGGTGCCACTATGGTCAGCTAAATCGACTTTTACAAAGGCTTTAATTTCTTTAATGAGAAGATGCCCTCATGACTTAATCAGCTCCTAAAGGTTGCATCTCTTAGTACCGCCACATTATAAAGCTTGCATTTTCAGGCAGTCGTATTTAAACCACATCACAGGAGCTACCTCGACTTTTAAGTTTTTAAAGCTTTTTTTGCTCACGAAGACACAGTGGTAGAGATCCACTGCTCTGCATCACACAATATTTTTCTAAGATAATAAAGTGCTCTCAAAAATGAGGCAAGTAAGCAAAATGCATCCCTTTCAACCAATGTGAAAATCCAAATGAGAATAGAGGGAGGCCGGGGATTTAGCTCAGTGGTTCCACCACCTGCCTTGCAAGCACAAGGACCTGAGTTCAATCCCCACTACCAAAAAAAAAAAAAACCTCCAAAAAAACCAAAACAAATGACAAATGAGAATATAGGTTTCACCTGCAATTGCAACTAATGATAGGTGAGATAAAGCATTTTGTTTTTTCTAGGCAAATTAAATTGGAATTAATTTAGTTATTTGGAAATAATGTGCTTAGCTTTGCCCAATAAGAAAGAGGGTGCCTTTCTCTGATTCATTAAAGACCTGGGAAGAATTAGGCGATTCATGAGGAGGTAAAACACGGAGCAGCACACACTTTTAGTGCCCTCAACTCCAGAATTTAGTTTCTGAAGCTCTCTTTCCTGTCCATTTAATATGCATGTTTTTAAACAAATATATTAAAATAACCTCTTTTCTTTGAACCTCTGACTTGCTGCACCTGTTCCGCGCTCTTTGTTCTTTCTCCCTCCTTAGAGTTAAGAATGAATGTCAGACACGGGGGGGGGGCAGTAGTATTGGTGATGGGACCCGGGGCCTCACGTGCGTTAGGAAAGCATTCTGTCCCTGAGCTACATCCCTGGGCTGTACATGTCATACTGTGCGATTCTTTCTAAAATAGACGAGAAGAGCAAGAAAGGCTCCATTTGGCAAAGGTATGTCCGGGTGGAGATAAGAAAGTAAGACACTACCTCGAGTTCAGTCAGCTCGGCAGCAGGCATCTCCCCGGAAGTGACATGTTGATTTTCCCTAGCTGGAAGCCTGAAGATGAGCTTTTGTTATGGTTCATATCTAGATGTCCTCCAAAAGCCTTATGTGCACATAGTTGGGGCTTTTAGGAGGTACTGAGTCATGGGTGCGTCACACTCATCAGTGAATTAGCCCATGGGTGAGTTTAAATGTATTGTTAGGAGGTGAAACCTTGAGTGAGGAGATGGGTCACTTGGGTGTGGCCAGGAGGGTCTGTTTCCCTCCTCCTCCCTTGATCTCTCTCTGCTTCCTACTGCCATGCTGCCACGGAGCTGTTTCTCCTTTACCAGGCCCCTCTGCCCTACCTTGGAGCCGTCAGACTATGGACTGGAACCTCCAGAAACTCAGACAAAATCAACTTCTCTTCATTTTCAAGTGTCAGGTACTGTGTCTCAGTGATTTGAAAGTACTAAGAGAGCTTCCAAGGAATAATGCCTAAGGTAACGCCTTCCAAGGGGTGCAGGGGTGGCCAGAGTTGGCTTTATGGATGTGACCTGATCTTTAGAGACAACAGTAAAAAAAGATAGGGGAGGAAGCAAAGATAAAAGGAAGGAAGAAATTGACTTTAAGTATTGTGCTTACAATACTTGTGCTTTTGTAGAACAATGTGGTTTGTGTTCCAGGGAAATAGAATCAAAATAGTAGTTTCATGACTTATGACACGAATGAGAAGATTGAAGATAAACTGAAACGGCAAGGGTAAAGGGTAAATCTGGTAAATACCCTTCTTTGGCGAGACTTAAGAGACAACAGAGACATTTATTTATTCAGCGTGCACACGTGAAAACAAGGGAGAATAATGCTTTGAAGTCAAGTTATCCCTGGCCTTACATCATAAAATGAGTTATAAATAAAAACCAAAGCGGTGCCTTGGTTTAGCATAAACTGTTTGCTAGAAGCAAGTGTTCATGTGTCAGTTCTGAATTTTGATTAAATTCATGTCAAGAGATTATGAGTAGTCTCTTGGGTCTAAAGACCCTTTTGCTGTCTGTAAGATTTACTACTTCTGAGGGCAACATAACAGTAGACGAGTTGGTAATGCTATTGATGGCAGTCAATGTGTGCTGGGAAAATAAACATCAATCTACTAAGTAGGGTGACAGCATGAGGCACCAGAAGACTGTAGCAATAGTCTCAACAGTAAAAAATTAAATTTCCCTGCCGTGTTTTATGCCTAGTTTTATATGACTACTGCATTATACAAATTAATATTTAATGCAGTTCAACATCATGCTTGTCAAGAGTAGTACAGGATATAAGGCACTGCAAAATCACATATTTTTTTCTCTTTTTGACAAAGGGTAATATACTTTTTCCAGTTTTTCATTGCAGCTGCTTCAAACTCTGGAGTTCCTTACTTTTGAAACCAATATTATTTTGTAAATCAAATTGGCCTACTGAAAATTAAGGGAAAGCAGATGTTTTTCCAGTGTTTTGCAAGGAAAAAAAATCATAGAATATTTCCATTTGCGGGTACTCTGTATATGGAAGGGTTAACAAATTGTTATTGAAGCATTGACTTCTAGCCTTGTTTCGTCTTCCAATTTTTATTGCAAAATATGATTTCAAGGAGTGGCACAAAGTCTAACCCAGAAAGGTTTTGCTGGTCTCTTTTTCTCTGCTGGTCTTGTGGCTTGACCCGAGGGCAGGAAGATGGGCAGACCAGAAAGAATTTAGTAACCTCCTTTGACCTAAGGGGAAAACACATTGTAGTTTTCTAGGTAACATAGTTATGGTTTGTACTAGGTATCCTGCTCTCCTTAGGAGACACACAATAGACTCATCAGTTCTTAAGCTGACGTGGTAAACTGAGAGACTTCTTTTCCTACTCTTCTTGAATGAAATAATTACTTTTCCTGCTCTGGGATGGGTAGGGATGACACTGGGTACATCACTGGTCATGATTCATCTTATGTAAAATAATGGTGCAGACATTACCACTTCCAGTGCTCCTTTCTGTGTTCATTCCTCCTTCTACATTTGTCTTCCCATTTTCAGCCATACCTTCAGGGCTCATTACTAGTTTTCATGCATATCCTTAGCAGAAAAACTTTTAAAAATCCATATTCTGTACACTTCAAGTGAAAATTTGTCAGAGAGATGGGGGGAGGGAGAGCGTGGGAGAGAGACAACTACAGTCTCCAGGTTGGTCAAAGCAGAGTATTTGGGATCATCTTTCGCTTCCACTGTCCTCACGTTCCCTCTTGCATCAGGACAGCGTCTGGCAATCCCAGCTTCTGTCCTGAACTGACTGCTGGTCACCGCCTCTGGTGACACCCGCCGTACTTGAGAGTTTGAAAGTTCCCAGTTAATGATCCTAATGTCAGTGGTATCTTCTTTTGGAAGAACCTTCACATCCTTGGGGGCTGGTTTATCAACCAGAGGGCCTGAAGAAGACCTTAGCCTTCAGAGGGAAAGCCAGCCGAGCCGGCTGCGGTTGGGTGTGCAGGACAGAACTCCAGGACAGGCAGTAGCCTCCACCTTGCTTTACTTTCAAACACTCCACAGCCACATTCATTTCTGAGCCTCAACGGTAACTATGTTCTACACATAAACACAGTGGGGAGGTTTGTTCTGTCTGCATATTTTTTCTACCCTTAAGCACATGGAAATTTCCAGGAATGTAACTGCTGTGTAAAGTGGAAGAAAGTTGTATTTGATATAATCATTTTGCAACTTTACTAGGATTTTTTCATCATTTCACAAAATGACATTGTCGTCAGCCTTGCTGTTCTTGTTCTTTGAGTGGAAAATATAAAACACCTGCATTTGCACTGTTGATGGAAATGTAGCAGTTGTGGAAAATTGTATAGAAGTTCCTTAAAAAAGTATAAGTAGAACTTCCGTAGGATCTCACAATTCCACTACTAGTTGTATTACCCGCAAGGTGTCTTTGTTTGCAGGAGTCTGAAAATGACTTCATGGAGAACTCAGGGACTTTTATGATCCGTTAGGTGTGATGTAAAAATTTCCATAGAAAAACACTCTGGAAGTACACAATATATAATATTTTAATACTTACTCTATAATATGCTTTTGTCCAGTAAATCAATCTGTCTTTTTTTTTATATTTGCAATTATTCTTGCAGTTTAATTCATAAAAATATATTTCCTTAATTGTTAGACAGGAGAAATTTACCATGGTGATGTTGCTATAGATTTGCATATTGACATTTGTAAAACTATTCAAATAACTAGATAAATTAAATTTGAGTAGAAATATTAATTAAAATTGAATCTCTAACAGTATGACGAAAAGAATTTGTTCCTTAGAGCCGTAGAAATAATCAGTCACAGAGGTTAATTTCTTTAGTTTTTTTCACTCTCTATCCTTTTGCTTGTTTCTATAGGTCATCCCTGGAATTTTGCTTTACTTGAATCATTTAGGTAAATAGCATTTGTTATGGCTTGTGTCTAGATGTCTCCCCAAAGCCTCTTGTGGTTATAGGTGGGATATAGAGTGTGTGATGCTGGGATTAAGTGTGTGTTACTGAGATTGTGTGATCACTCAGTTAGTTCACGGGTTGTTCTGGCATAGTTCTGGCAATAAATAATGACAAGGCCCACCCTGGTGTGAATGCTACCTGTCTTAATGGCAATGTCTTGGTTACGTTTCTCATTGCTGAGACAAAATACCCAACATCCAAAGGTAAAGGAGGAAAGGTTTATCTGACAAACAGGTGGTAGACGCTTCAGCCCATAGTTGGTTGGCAGAGTGGCAGAGAGGCATGGAGGAGGAGAAGCTGTCTATGGCAGGTAGAAGACGGAGAAAGCAAGTGACCAGCAACGAAGGACAACGGTAGCTTCTTTCTTCACCTTTTATATTTTGTTTATGTTATCTGGTGTAGGGTGGGTGCCAAACCAATCAGTGAACTAATTTCGTGATCACATGCTCTTAATCCTGGCATCACACATTATAAATCCAGCCATCTCTGAAAAGCCCTACCTTTGGCCACATGAGGCTTTTGGGGAATATCTAGACTCAGGTCATAACAGGTAGGTAGCCTGGCCAATATATAAGGGACAGAAAGAGAGCTGCTGTGTTGGCTGTTTGTTGCTTGCTGCTTCTTCTTCTCTGCTTTGTTGTTTTCTGCCTGCCTTGAACTGTATCTCCTCTCTCATTCCCCTTTCAGGTATTTTGTCTCAGCAATGAGAAAGGTAATTAAGACAGCATTTTATGGCTTGATTTGTTGGTTCTACCCAAGAAAACATCTAGTTTTCAAATAAATACCATTTAACTTTCATTACTGAAGTTTGGGCATGAAGTATATTTTTTTTTGAATATACAATGAAGGGCAAATGTTTTGTACATAAAGTGATTCCTTAAAAGAAAATTTAAAATCAATTACAGGATTGAGTTACATAGCAAAAATTGACAGAATTCATTTCAAAATAAGATTGGTTCTCAAAAAAGGGAAAATGGCACATATATATAAACTCTGTACTTTGTAAGTTAAAATATATATAACCCAACTGAATATATTTCAAATTGGTCAGAAAGCATCTTACTTTGGAATTAGAGTTCTGAAGTAGTTTCACTTTCTACACATTCCAATTTGATACAGTTTTGATCGCCACATAATAAATCAATGCATATTAAAATCTTCTGAGATATTTATGTATATATGTATCATGCAAGTTTTAAGTTTATTTCTCTGTGGTTTATGAGTCAGAACAACTTACACATTCATTCTATGCTTCTAGAAAGAATGTTGTTTGTAACTCACCTAAATGGAGTAACAGGACAAGCTACTTAACCTTTCTAAGCCTGTTTCCCCCCTTGTAAAGTGAAGATAATAAGAGTAACTACCTAAAAGATAGTAAAGCTGAATGGGAGAATTACTACTTATGCTAAATGTCATGTCACAGGAAACTACTGGCTTGACTTTTAAATCAGAATAAGAAAGCCCTTCCAGAAAAAAGAGAGGACACAGAAGAAATACTGTTAGTGGTTGTAGCCTTTGCCTCCATGGCAGAAATTCCTGCATATCTTTTACATATTTAAACAGCAATTATTATTTTTTTTCAGCTTTAATTGAGTTTATTGGTACATTTTAGGGATACAGTACAGTTACATTCATTGTTGGGATCTTGTACCTCTACATGACAAGTCTTGACAGCAATTATTATTTTATAGTAGCTTCATTTAGGTCTTTCCTTAGCTCACATGGAAAGGATTTTTTTCTCTGCAGTAGCTAGAGGAATTTGTTGAATTTTCCAGCAAGAATTTAAGAGTGATTAAGTATTATAGGTCTAGACAAGCTTATCCCACTGGGAGTTGGTACTGGATGTGTATTATGGATGTTTTTTAAACTTTGGGTCATAGAAGTGACAAAAATTAAGGTGAATCCATAGTATGTGTCCATAGCTCTCTATGTGAAAAAGTAGTCATATTAAAATTGATGTGTATATATTGCTAACTCATTGCTTCTGCCTTGAATTAAAACAGGGTCATTGCTCCTGTCTTCTCTGAAACTTCACAACTGAGGACTTGCTGGGGATTTCCACTCACATAGACTGGCATGCTCTTTCACCGTAAGTTGGCATGTTCACATTTACTCCTTCTGTGGAATCTGCAGGCAAGCACCTTGCGGTGGCCTCTGCTGCTCAGAGGTTTCACAAGGTTGGTAGGTCAGGTCTCTTCTAGGATTCTGCCTCGTGAGGCTCCATAATAGGTGAAATCTTTGAGTTGACAAATGCCTGTTTTCCTTTAGTTTTTATTGTGCTGTTTTAATTGCAGTAGCAAAACAGAAAACATCTTTTTATCCAAATATTACAGACATTGACCTATGAATATTGTACACTTCCCAACATAGCCTTTTTCATCTCAGTCCCCCGAATCTCTCCTTTGAATTAAATCTATTTCCTGTCTGTACTGATGGAGACTATAGTCTCCCTTATCAGCTTCAGCTTCATGGCTCTTCTGGGTTCTTCAGAAGAATTTTTTTTTTTTTTTTTTTTTTTTTTTTTTTTTTTTGCTTTTTACTTGTAGGTAGGGACAACTTTCTATGATCTCAGCATGTAAAGCCAAATTCTTTCTTCACCTGTTAAGTTTATTGGTACACTTAAACCAAACAATACAGTTACATTCATCATTGGGATCTTGTACCTTTACATGATGTGCCTTGATTCTTATTTTTTCCCCATACCCCTGACCTCTCTTTACCCACTCTACCCTTCCCTATTTACAAAGACCTTGTTTCCATTTTTTCCTTTTTAAGTATTTTTTCTTTTCCCTTATTTCCTTTCCCTTCCCTTTCCACTTCCCCTTTAACCGTTTTCTTCCTATTTCACACTATCAATTATATAAAACAAAATTCTTAAGTCTACACTATAGGATGCATTTGGAAGCCTGTATTTCTGTACTTTTGAGAAATCAAAGCTTTTCCTGCAGTTCTGTTTTATGTTTTATCTCTTTTCATGTTTACAATAGTCCTGTGAATTAGGGTATTTTATTGGATTTTAGCTGTTGGCCATATTTTCAATTTATCCTCATTCCTTAAGAAATTAGTTGTTTATAGTTAAATAGATATGAATTGAGGTCATACTCAAGTGAAATGAATAGGGCACTCATGAGTAAATACTGATTCATTTCTCTGGTATACAAAACTAAAAGTGTAAATAATATTCAAATTGTATAACTGATAATGTGAAATAGGAAGAAAATGTTTAAAGGAGTGGGGAAATGTGAAGGATACGGGAAAGGAAAGAAGGGAAAAGAAAAAATATGAGAAAATGAAAAAATGGAAACGAAGTCTGTAAATAGGGAAGGGTGGAGGAGGTGAAAGGAGGGCAGGGGTATGGGGAAAAAATAAGAACCAAGATACATCATGTAGTTACAAGATATCAAAGATAAATGTAACTGTACTCTATACCTACAAAGTACCAATAAACTTAATAAAAAAATCCTCATTCTTTCTAAATTTTTCCCTTTACTGCAGGGGCTAGAAGCCTTGGAATTATATTCCCCAGACTGATTCTTTTCTTTTTTTTTTGGTACCGGGGATCGAACTCGGGTCCTTGCGCTTGCGAGGCAGGCCACTGAACCGCTGAGCTAAATTCCCAGCCCATGATTCTTTTTCTTGATAATCAGTTTTGGTGTGGTTTATAGTTTGTCACTGAGATTTATTTATGCAAGATTTGAAATATGTGGAGTTTGTCTTTTTTTTTTCTACTTCCGTGGTGGTGGTAGAGTAGATTTCTGCAGACTTACATTTTGTCTTGCTGAACTCAGTGTTCCATTCTCCCTTTCCCATCCTTGGCATTGGGTGATATTAAGAAGTTGGCAGCTATGTCAGAAGGTTTTTCATTTCTGGGTGGTGGCCTCAGCTGTCTGCTCTTACAATTGAAGAAGTTGCAGGCTAAATCTAAAAGAAGCCCTAGGACTTCTGTCCATTCATCACTTCTACACAGTGTGTACACATCACATCCCATTATGGAGCTACTTAGCGGAGTTTCTGTCTTCTGTCATTGGGACCTAGAAGCTATTTGTTGTTTTCGTACTATTACATGCAATAAAGTGATAATATTGATAAATCATAGTGACATAACTTATCACTACATTATTTAAATTTGCAATCTTTTATTGCCTTCTCCAAAACATTTACCAATGTCTGAAATATATCAGACACCCCAAAATGAATGTTTTGACATTCCATTCTAATGGAAAGCATTCCATTGTTTTCTTGCATGGAAAAAATTATAATGCCAATGGCCTTTCTGCAGTCATGTCTTTCACATGTTAGAATTGGACCTTTTCACTTTATTAAGCTTTTTTTTATAAGGATGATTTTAATGAGTTCATCTCATTTCCCTGTTAACAAGTAGAATTTTCATTTTTAATGAATATGGCATTTGTTAGGTGAATTTAGTATATGAAGTTTTTATCAGTCAGTAGACAGCATTATCCCAATTGAACCATATTCATTATTATTTTTAACATGATTTTACTCTTCTTCTGTTAGTATTTCCTCTTAAAACAGATCACATTTTTTTCTTTCTTCTTTGTTGAATAAAGTTTGATCACACCCAAAACATTATCAATGTTATATAATGGAAGCTTTAAAATTTCTGTTTAACAACTAATTTAAACATATAAAAATATATTTTGGATGGTAGTTTAAAGTCTTAGCTCAGTTGTTTTCTGCTTTCTGGACTATGCTGAATTTAGAGGCTCATATGTAGTTCAGGAAACAGAGATATACACACAGAATTCATCTCTGTCAAATATTCCAATACTTTTCCTATCACTTGGCTTCTGGTTTTTCAGGTCAGAGAGATGGGAAATTTTAGTAAGAATTTTAGTTATAGTCACAGTATTCAATCCAGTCTGTCCTCTGAATAGATTAAAAGTCACTAGAAAACGGGCCTTAGGGTATTTTCTTAAAAAATATACGCCCTTTTTTTCACTACTCAGCACCTTCAGACAATAGATTTTTTTTGTGTGTGTGTACTTTCTTAGAAATTAATAGTTTCTTTCTGTGGAAGACTTGGTTTAGTAGGAGTTTAATCTGTCATATGAGAAGTGCAACTTTTATTAATTTCAACTAATAGAATGTTTATTGCTCACATGAAGTTTTAAATAGTGACTCCTACTATGTAATCATCCACATGGTTATTGAATGCTTCTGCTCCCTGTTCTGCTCATCTCAGGAATAACAGACAGGAGAGAAGCCAGACATATTGGTGGTGCTGGTCTGTAATCCCAGCTCTCTCAAAGGCTGAGGCAGGAGGATCTCAAACTTGAGCCCATTCTTGAGCCCATTATAGTAAATTAGCAAGACCCTGTCTCAAATTAAAAAAAAAAAAAACAAAACACCAGGGATATAGCCCAGTGTGAGGCCCTGAGTTCAATCTCCAGTACTAAACACAAGCACACACACACACACACACACACACACACACACACACACACACTTGCATAGACATACAGGGAGGATCAAATATTTAGTATCACATTCAGGAAGTTTTGATGGCCAGGTTAGGAGGAGGCACACATCCATTCCATTCATTGCGTAGAAGTCTGCCACATGACCACATTTAATTTCAAGGGGTGTTGCTAAAGTTACTCTGGCTTTTCCTAGAAAAAGAGAAAATGAGTTTTGTAATCAGTAGCTTTTTCTGTCGCATGTAGTTTTATTGACTATGTTTTTAGTAGATTTACCTCAGATTCCATTTCAGAAGAAATTTTAATGTCTTCAAAATATGTTTCTTCAATGTCCATTACGGATTCCCTGAGCTGAAAATAATAACTTCTCATTACCCTTATTGCATAACATTGTTTGAAATATATTTCCATGGAAATACTATTTATGTTAGAATGTGACTGCAAACACAGATGTGAGTTCATTTGAAGACATTATTGAACAAACCCTATATCCAAGACTTGGGAGAGCTAGTCTGTGGCAGAAAACTCAGAAACAGAAGAATAACAAAGTCAATTCAGTCAAATTGTTAGCATCACACATTTTTTCTTTGCATATTTCATATTTTAATATATAAGGTCATGTCTTGTTTTTATTAGTGAAAGACAAGAGTATCTTTCATTGACTTTCTTTTTTGAATATGAGGAACGTGAATGTGACAAGAGAGAAGGAACAATATGATAGAGCTTGTTAGCTTGCCAGCCAAAAAAGCACATCTCATACTGGAATATAAAGATGCAGGTAAAAGGATAAGAGTAAGAAAGCTCACACTTATATCTATCTTTTAGAAAATGCAGTGACAGACCTCTATACTCCAGCAGCTTTATTTCAAAGGCAGTCAGGTATTTCTTTGTGTAATAGACACAGTGGATTGTTTCTTGTAATACTTTCCTGCTCTCATCTTCTGAAATTGGACTGTTTTTATTTCTATTTAGAGAAACAGTGAACTAGCATCGTCTCTGAATCTTTACACCTTCAGGACCCTGAAGTAAGTCTGAGATGCACGGGCAAGTGACCTGGGGTCAATGAGGCTGTCATTTTCTCTCTAAATAAAGGAAGAAACTGTACTTACCTGTGCTGTGGTTTTCTTTGCTTTGCAATAGTTTGCTAACTACTGTGAGCATAGCAGTTTGGAGAACTAGGAGGGGAGTAGTAATGGCTGTGCATCATTTCTACTTCTTAATTTTCCTTTGTTCCGAGCCTGTGATCTCAAGGAAACCGATTCTCACAAAGCAGAGAAAGAAAATAAATATGTCTACAAGGCTTTTATTTGGTGTTTTGCACATGAAAAATGGGGGCTTTTGGAAGTAACCAGATGAATAAGTCAGTTACTACATGTTATGCATGAGTAGGTAATACATTGGTCATTTTTCCAATCAGTTTAAAATGTAGGATAGATTGCTAAGTGTAAAGTGTTGGGGAGAGAGGCGATGATAATGCATTCCCTTGAACTCCTTTATCACAGCTGTTTCTTGCTTGCTGAAATGTGACCAGGTTTCCTAAGTTTACAGGGGTCCAAACTTCACACACAGTGTTGCACTGTGACTTCATTTACCATATGGTAACATGCAGCAAGCCCCCCTCATCTTTATTATCAGATTGATGTGGTAAACCCTAAAACAGGTAAATACACTCCTACTTTATGTACACCTCTGTAAAAGAGCACTGCACCCTGGAAGTAAATGATGGAACAGGATTTTCCCTGGGATCCCTTTTTCCAGAGCAATAGCCATCAGGCATGAACCCAACAAAGGACTGGATTCATTTCTGAAGGGACCCAGGGACACCGGAGGGTAAAACTGGCCATCTAGATGGCCTTTTGAGTAACCAAGGTACTACCAGGATGGCTGTATATATTGTGATAGTTAAGGGATATATTTTCTATTCCCATAAAACACATAGGAACTACTTGTAAATATTTTATTTCTTTATGAGCAACAGGATCAAATACCAACCAGATGGAAGAAAATACTATTCACTGTTTCCTATATAATTACCTACTGTATTTGCAATTATATATTGTGATTTTCTTATTTGTTAGTTGTACATGAGAGCCACATTATTATTGGAAAGTATACATTTTAGTTATCATAACCATAAATATTTTTTTTCCTCACTGAGTTTATTGGTACATTTTAGGTATACAGTATAGTTACATTCATTAGTGGGATCTTGTACCTTTACATGACAGGTCTTGGTTCTCATTTTTTCCCCTTGTACCATAAATATTTTTATAAGGTATATATATACTCTGGAAGAATGACTAAAATCTTGCATAAAACAATATTCTTAATTTCTTTCAGTTTCTTCCAATGACACAAGGTGAGAATATTTTCAGACTCTTGGAAATCTTCATGACTCCAGCATACTCACTTTATTAGATAATTACATTGAATCAACCAGAGAAGACATTTATTGGAAATTAGTTTCTAATTTTTCTTTTCCTATGACATTTTCATTTCTTAAATTATTCTCTCTGTAAAATGTAAGACTTCTTTTTTGTTATGTTTAATGTGTTTTTTGTTAAAAGAACTAGTAAGAAGATAGTAGAATTACTTTCTTTTTAAGTTTTACATTTGAGATTGCAAGGATCTTTGTGCAGAGAAAGAAATTAAATAGATTTTTCCATTTTGAAATATGGGTGGCGTAAGTTTTCACCCTCACCGTACTGACAGGTTCTCAGGACACAATTACATTGATACTGCTATGTGTTAAAATTTTTGCTGACTTAGTAAAGATATCATTTTATTTTGAAAGTGTTTGTTTAAAGATAGTAAATAAACTTTGTTTATAGGTTTTATGTGAGAAGATATTTTACCTCCCAAATTGGGAGAAAACGAACTCTGGGTATAATAAAATATATTTAAGCAAATAAATGGATTCTTATGTATATATCTTGGTAGTATTCTTAGAAACCCATTCATCAGAAGTGTGGTAGAGCTACAGAAGACTCCATTTTTCTGTCACTGAGGGCTTTGTAGCTACAGTTACAGATTCTTTAGCATTTTCCTTTATTCTCAACCACCTTGTACATCAATATACCCAAATCTCATTTAGCTCTGTCCAAGAAGTTTAACATTATATATATATGTATATATAGACCCTGGTCATTAGATATGTGCTTCAAATATCTGAAATGTTTCTCAATCTGATAATGAGATTATATATTCCATCCATTTGGAATTAGTTGCATTTATATGTATTGATTTGTACATATGTATATATATGTATTGATTTGTATATATGTATTTATATTTGTATATTTGTATTTATATGAATTGATTTTGTATATATATACATATTTGTATATGTTTTGAACATGAAATGATAATGGAAATTTTTGATTTTTATGAATATAATTTTTTAGAGCCACTGTATAATTTATCATTCACCATTTCTTCTCTTTCTTTTTTCTTTTTATTTTTTTGCAGATGGTGTCTACACTATCAGCCTAGATCACAGAGAGAGATAGAGAGAGAGAGAGAGAGAGAGAGAGAGAGAATATCTGTTATAAAACATCAAGTTTTTTGGAGTTTATAGCATACTGGAATATATCCTACCAATGTGGGGAGTGAGGTTTGTTTGGGTACTTTCATCTGAAACTCAGAATAAACTCTCTCAAAGAAATCACAATTAAACTTATTAAAAACAACAAGTTACACTAGGAAGCGTCCAAAATTTGGAATTAAGGAGCTTTATTATAGTTTCAGCTGGCTTACTGCTCATTTGGATAAATGAATTTCCTTTAATCATTGCACTCATCTAACAAGGTGGTCACAAACATTAAATAAGAAGATGTCCAAAAATAATTTAGGTAAATTTATAAGTCACACAAATTTTAACGATCATCAGTTTTTAAAGACAGTGGCATAATTTAAATAATTTTTCCGTGCTCCAATTTCTAACAATTGACTAAAAAATTAACATTGGTTCATGCAAGTTTGCTTAGAATTTTGTACATTAAGTAACATTATTTTAATTCAATCTCCAGTACCAAAAAAGTAACACTATTTTATAAATTTATAAATTAAATAATGGTAATTGATAACAGCAACAATAATCATTATTAACCACATAAATAGTTTTCTGAATGTAAAATAAATTTTCCTATTTATGTTATGATTGTTCCCATTACTTTGCATATCACTGATGATAAAAACAAATGATAGGGTAAAAAATAGCCATGCATATGCATAACTTTATTGTTTAGGAGAAAAAAATTAATTAATTAATTAAATTTTAAATAAGTGAAATTTGGATCACTAAAAAATAATTTAGAAGCAAATAAGGATAGATTTGTATAGAGCAATTTAAAACAGAATTTTGATGCATTAATAATTTAATTGTAAGATTTAATTCCTGAAAGAACAAGCAGAGAATATCAGCATTGTATAACCTTAAAGTGAAAAATACATTTCTGAGGATTCCACTCTTGTTAAAAATAATCATGAAAAATGCAGATAAGATTTGATTGCATAAAAAACATATGCATAGTAACTTAAATGTTAAAAAAGTAAAACCCAAATTACAAAGTGGCAGATATTTTTTAAGATTTGTAATAAACAGAGATCCTGGGGAGCAGTGCGGGGGAGACAAGCCTGGCTGCAGCCAGATCCCAGCCAGTAATATGCCCTGACCCCAGAGGATTGGGCAAACCCACCCAGCCAAGGCCCACCCAGGAAAGAGTTGCACAAGTGTACAAGCTTCAGTGAGAGGTCCACCCCTAGCATCAGTGATTTGCATGCAGGAATTGGTGTACTGGTGAGTAGCAGAGAAAAGGCCTTTTAGTGGCTTAATGAGAATTGAAGAACACTGGTTGAGAAAAGTTGTCTTAGTAAAGCCACAGCAGGCTGCATCTGTTGAAATTAGAATACATGGAAACAAGTCCCAAAACCAGACTTCCAGATCACCTAAGGCAATCCCAAAAGGAAAGAAAATGAACCAATCAGATACTCAACCACCTGAAATCCCTGAACTGGCAACAAAAGAGGATCTGGAAAAAAAGTCAGAAATAATTTCTCAGATAACAGCAGAGATGGTGCCCAGAGTACAAGACATGATTAATACATGTAGAGCAGACACAGGTAAAGACACAGAGGAGCTGAGGAACATGATGCAATCTCAGCATAGGAAACAAATGGAATATGTAAAACAGATGCAAACAGCCAGGAGATTAAAAACTCCATTGAAAGTTCACACAGTAGAATGAGCTAATGTGAAGGTAGAATTTCATATATAGAAGGCAGGACTTTAATTAGTGACCAGAAAATGAAAAATTTCTTAAAAATATTGAGGGATGATGAGAAATCAATCCAAAAGCTGCTAGATGATGCAAAGAAGAATAATATACCGCTAATCAGAGTCCATGAAGAAACAGGAGAGAGTGCAGATGACGTAAAAAAAAAAAATCTTCACAGAAGTAATGGCAGAAAACTTCCCAAGTAGAGGAACACATTTTGATATACAGATAAGTGAGGTCTATAGGACTCCAACTAGCTATGATAAAAAAAATCTATACATAGATATATAATAGTTAAGATTCCAGAAACCCAACAGAAGAACAAAATTCTACAAGCAGTTAGAGAAAAGAAACAAATCAAATACAAAGGAAAGCCTATCAGAATCACAGCAGTGTTTTCAACACAAACCCTCAAGGAACAAAGAGCTTGGAGTGAGGTATCCCAAGCCCTAAAGAAAAACAGCCTCCAACCCAGACTGATGTACCCTGCAAAACTATCTTTCAAAATTGATAGAGAAATAAGATACTTTCACGACAAAGAGCACCTTTGGAACTTCATGAATACTAAACCAGCACTCAAAAATATTTAAACAATATCTTAGTAAATGACAATGAGGATCCCAATCATGGAAACTCAGCAGAATGAATACTTCAGGTATGACAAGAAATTAAAAGGAGAGAACCCAACAAAAAGAAGAAGTCATGACAAGGATATAAACGTCAGTGTTAATGGTCTCAATTCACCAATCAAAACAAATAGATTGGCAGAATGGGTCAAAAAGCAAGATCTCACAATATGCTGTATACAAGAAAAACACTTAGGGGCTGGGGATTTAGCTCAGTGGTTCGGTGGCCTGCCTTGAAAGCTCAAGGACCCGAGTTCAATCCCCGGTACCAAAAAAAAAATGTTGCCTTGCAAGAAGCACACTTATGAAACTCATACACTGAAAGTTAAAGGATAGAAAATAATACTCCATGAGATAGGAACCCAAAACACAAGAGGAGTAGCTATCCTTTTTGCAAATCAAGTGGATTTCAAACCAACACTGATTAAGAGAGACAAAGAAGGACACTACATCCTTGTAAAGAGAACAATCCAAGAGGAAGAGATGACAATCATAAATATATATGCACCAAACTCTAGTGTGACCAACTATATAAAACAAATACTAATAGACACAAAAAATCAAATAAACACTAAGTAATGGGGACATTCAATAACTCACTGTCACAAATAGATAGATCATTTAGGCAGAAAATAAACAATAAAATAAATAAACTTAACAGATGTTTACAGAGTGTTCCACCCCACAAAATCAGAAAACACATTCTTATTATCTGCACATGGGTTATTCTCCAAATAGATCACATACTCATGTGTAGAACATCCAAGTAAATGCATAGGAATTGAAGTGACCCCTGCATATTATCAGACCAAAGTGTGATTAAATTGTAGATCAATAGCAAAAGAAACCGCAAGAATTTCACAAACACATGGAAGTTGAACAACACACTCCTGAATAACCAATGGGTCACAGAGGATATTAAAGAAGAAATCAGACAGTTCCTACAATTAAATGATAATGAGAATAGGACATATCCAAATCTATGGAACACAATGAAAGCAATCTTATGAGGAAAATTTACAGCACTGAATACACATACTAGGAAAATAGAGCAAGCACAGTTAAACAACCTGATGCTGGATCTTAAGCTTCTAGAAGAAGAGCAAGACAAACCCAAAGCTCATACAAGGGAGGAAATTATAAAGATCAGAGCAGAAATCAATGTAATGGAGACTAAAAGAACAATACAAAAAATCAAAGAAGCCAAGAGTTGGTTCTTTTGAAAGAATAAATAAAATTGACAACCCCTTAGCCAACCTCAAAACAAAAAAAAAAAAAAAAAAAAGGAAAGAAAAGGTCAAAATCCAGGCAAGTATGAATGAAAAGGGTGAACAATAGACCCAGGAGAAATCCAGAGGATCGTCAATATCTACTTTGTGCTGTTGTGAACATGAGTGCTCATATATCACTGTGGTGTGCTTCTTTTAATTCTTCAGAGAAGACACCTAGCAAGGGAATAATGTAGGTCAAATAGGACTTTCAGTCCTAGTTCTTTGAGGAATCTCCATACTGATCTCCACAGTGGTTGCACCAGTCTGCACTTCCATCAGCAGTGGAGCAGTGTTTCTCTTCCTCCACAGCCCCACCAGCATTTTCTTATTTGTTGTATTCACAGCAGCACAATTTGTAATACCTAAAATTCGGAAGCAGCCCAATTGCCCATCAACAGGAGACTGGATAAAGAAAATGTGTGTGTGTGTGTGTGTGTGTGTGTGTGTGCGTGTGTGTGTGTGTGTGTGTGTGTTTAATGGAATACTGCTCAGCCATAAAAAATGAGAAATGAGAGACATTTGTAGCTATATGGATGCACAATGAGGAGATGCTCTTAAGTGATATAAATAGGACACGCATGTGAAAATACTGAATAGTTTCTCTAGTGTGAGACACTGAAAGTGTAAATAAGGACTAAAAGGTATAATAGATAATACAAAATAGGAATAAAAGGGGAAATGGGAAGGAGCAGGAGAAGGAAAGAAGGGAATGGAATTACTATGAGAAAATGAAAAATAATGGAGACACCCTTTGTAGATAGGGAGGGAGGGAGGAGTTGAAGGGAGGACAGGGGAATAGAAAAAAACAAGAACCCAGATTGATTATTTAAAGGTACAAATTTCCAGCAATGAATATCATTACATTGTATACATTAAATGTACCCATAAAATTAATTTAAAAAACTAAAAAACAAAAGATTTGTAAAAAACCAACAAGGATTAGTCTTTATATTTATTAATAACTTTAAGGTCAATGAAAGAAAAGATTAATCTCAAACTAAAAAATTTGTCCAAGGACATTGTTTTTGTCAGCTTTGCTTAAAGTAGCTAAGAACCTTTGAAGTGCAGGTCCCTGTGGGCTAAACATGCGCCAGTTCCATGTCATTTCCTTCCAGGATTCAGACGATGAGCACCTCTCATTTGGCTTTCTGTCACAGAATGAGTAGAAAGAATATGAGTGGAGGAGTTCGCGTTCATGGAAAGTGCCGTGGTCATGTGTTGTGTTGTCTGCATGTGTCGAGGGATAAACCAGGTTTAGAGCCAACAGGGTGAGAGTCTATTCACCTCTGCAGGAGGACCCCCCCAAAACACGTTTCATTAAATGTGTTGGTATAATCGTTACACAAAGAAGGGAAACAAATATTTGGGGCCAATAAAATAATACGATGAAAAGGTAAGAAAGTACAGAAAATTCATGAAAACATGAATGAGAAATATCCAGTAATATGTGTATATTAAGCTCATGTACTGTCCTAAAAATGCAAATTAACATGTAATGGCAATTCTGGTGCAGGTCAGGAGATAAATTGTTTTCCATTCCCCCGATGATGATTTGACCTTTAACATCCGGAGCTCTACTGCCAGCATTTCTTTGACCAGAAGTTGAAAATATGAGAAAATTTACTGCATTTACTGCAGTGCAACTTATAAAAACCACAGGAGACCAGAATTATTGGATACTGTAGAAATAAATTATAGCACACCCTCTATAGGAGAGAACTGTAATACTACTAAAGTTACACTCTGAAATTGAGAGTCGGTCCATGTTGTGAAGTAATATATCTGAATTAGTCAATAAAATACCTGGGGTTACCTCAGTCTATTTGAATAGTGGGTGACCTCTTGTGGGACCCAGCTTTCAGTTTTCAAGGTATTTGATAATTGACAGACACTGAATGTAATTAAAATATTTTGAAAATTGATTGAACTGCAATCACATATGTTTCAATAGTGGGCTTTGTCCACACAGCACAACCTTTGCCTGTGTGTTCAAATGTGAAGGAAACACAGTTAAAAACTGTTATCAAAGCTGGCTACACTCGATAACCCCTTCCACAGCTTTGTCCAGTAAAGCGTTTTTAGACATTTCAGACACACACACACTGTGCGCCATGCACTTGCTCTCTGTGAGAGCCTTCTGTTTCCTATAATTTTAAACTCTAAAAATACTCAGTGGTGAAATATTGATTTCCTCTCTAATTTCTGCTCAGACTTCAGCTGGATGCCTGGTAAGGACTCCATTCTGAGCAGATCAGCACCTGACCCTGCACTTTGTTCTTCAGTAAAGAAAACACATTGTGTCTTTATACTTTCTCCTCAGGTAGCTGATGTCTTTTTTTTTTTTTTTGGCTTTTGTAGTATTACAGTACAACAAAGAATGATTATTATTGTACTTTAAGATCAGCTAATGCGAAAATATCCACAGTGTTCACAGGTTTTCTAAGACGGCAAACACATTTTACCAATAAGGCAGTAACAATATTTATTACTTATTTATTCCTAATTTTCAGGGATTAAATCAAGAAATATTTATAAATTTATAAATTTCATCTGGATATTAGTTATGATGAGGAAATTATGATATTTCATAAAGTAAAAAGATTTGTTTTCACATTTAAAAATTATTTAGTAGGGGAAAGGAAGATATGAGAAAAGGAAAAAATGGAAACAAAGTCTTTGTAAATAGGGAGGGGTGGAAGGGTTGAAGGGAGGGCAGAGGAATGGGGAAAAAAATAAGAACCAAGATTTATAATGTAAAGGTACAAATTCCAATGACGAATGTCATCCTATTGTATACCTAAACCTGTACCAATAAACTTAATGAGTAAAAACCATTATTTATCTGTTACATTGTAGAAAAGGCCAGAAAGATCAAGGAACAGCAGGTATGTATAAGAATTTATTGTATCATTCTTTCTAACTCACATATTTTTAATCAATATACAAGTTTATTTTCTTGATAAATATTTATTAAACATCTATCGCATCCCAGATACTGTTCTGCTTACTAGAAATACAAAATTGAACAGAGCACATATTTTACAAGTATTGAGGATATAATTTTCTTCTTTCTCCTTTCCATCCCTTCCTCCTTCCCTTGCTGCCTTTTTGTTTGTAGTCCTGGACAGTGAACTCAGAGACTCACAGATGTGCTTTCTCGCGGAGCTGCATACTCATTCCTAATAATGGATGGATATAAGATAAATTCAATGCTTTCACTCAATGGAATAAAGGAAGGCTTAACTACGCAATTGGGTAGTTGATATTGGGTCAGTTTGGATAAATCAAACTCGTTGTCAATGAGGCAGTGATGATCTTTCTTATTTACTTCTTTTTTTGTTTTATCTTTTCATTTGTTTTATTTTTTTCTTCAAAAATGGTGAAAAATACTAAAGTATATATAGATAAGGAATAATCATAATGTTGTGGCCAAAATTATAAATATAGGATTATAAATTTAAAGTTTTTCCAGTTTAAAAAATAAATCTGGTAGTCATTACAGTTCTTCAGGGTTTCTGCCCTGAGTGAGTTCCTGACAGTACTTACTTTTATCCATTTTTCTAGGTCCTCCACATCTGCCTCCTTTTTCTCCAATTTGTTCCAGCAAAGATCCAGGTGGTTCCCTGGATCACCTCATCTTCCTCTATGAAAGAAATCTCTGTCTATGCCACAGCCACTACGGAAGCCACCTCTGTCTCCACCATGGCCACCTCTGAACATTTTACCAGGACCACCACGTTCCATAGGGCCTTCTCTTCTTCCCCACATGTTACCAGGGCTGCCTCTGCCACAATCACCACATAAGGGTGGTAAGCGGGGCAGGAGGAAGCCTTCATTGGTTGTACTCTGCTCTCTAGGTGAAGTTCTGGTTTCCACAACTTGGCCTGGGACCCTACCTGGTCTCCAGATCATTGACAGACATGTTCTTCTCCAGAGGGATTTCCGTGGGAAGCCTAAGGCTTTTTGTAGGTGAAGCCTCCTCTGTGTCCTTCACAGCCTCCCATGTAACCCAGGGGTCCCCCAGGACCTCCTGAGACACCTAGACTTCCGTGGTGTGATGATGCACCCCTGTGCCCTCATGGGGTGGTATTCTGCCTCATATTTTCATATTTGTTCATCGCAGGCTGCTTCTGAGCAAAAGAGACTTTAAGTTTGCTGTCTTGAAAATGTTTCCTATCAAACCACTCTGCAGCAACCTTGGTAGTGGCAGATCTTCCTAGGATGCCCTGGTATCACTTTTGAGCTTTTCTGTTTTCCTGTCCAGGTAGATGTGGATCACGGATTACTCAGGCATCTCGTTCATCTTAACAGCTTCGCACTGCTTAAAGAAGTGTGTCAGATCACTGAGTGTCACATTGTCATTTAATCCCAGAACACAAACCGCATGGCTGTCAGAACCTCCATCGGGATCTACGGAATGGCCTAGATCAAGCCCGGGCCCTTCATCCGTGGGTCCAACAAGCTTACTGAAGCCACCTCACTCTCTGGTGCTGCTCATTCCAGTGTGCTGCCCTGCTTCATACCAACCTCTGCTGCTCACACTGGCACAATCACATCCTCCTCTTCCCCTGTCTCAGCTATCAGGGTCACGCTCATGCTCTGGCTCTCTTCTGGTCTGGAAAAACCTGCAGATGCCTGCCATATAAACCCATACTACTAGACTGGTCCTTTTGGTATGAACTCTGCTCCCCATAGAGACTGCTCTATTGGCTACACGGACTTGGAGCCTGGCTCTAGGATCCAGTGTGTATGTGTCCTGGCTGGGGTAACTGGTGACAGCCTACTGTTCATGCTGCTTTGTTGACTATAGCTGCTCTGCTGTCCATACCGCTGTGCTATCCAAAGGTGTTTTGCTGAGAGTAATTCTTCTTACCATAGCCAGTTATCTGTATAGAGGAATAGCTGGTGGAAGGATAGAATGGAGGTGTGGTGACTGGCTAGTTTGGGTAGCTCCCAGGAACCTGGTGATAACTAGAGTTGCCTGTCCGTATCTTAGGCTGGGTTGGTTATTATCTCTTGTGCTACATTTAGGTTGATTAGTCTCAGCAGGCTCATTATCCACCTTCTTGTGGTCTTGCAGTTATAGTGTCTGCTGGCTGCTGGATGTTGCCCGTAGACTGGGAAAGTTGGCTGGGCCTGGGTGGTGGAGACTATAGCTATGGTGATATGTTAAGCAACAGTGCTGTACTTCTGCCCAGGATGGTTGTATGCCTTAAGGGACAGCTGGAGTAGAACCAGTGGGAGGCTGTTCATAAGAAGTTGTATACTCTAGGTCTTTATGGATACCAATAGTCTGAGATCTGATACTGGGTATAGCTGAGGTAAGTAGGCTGTCCACACATAGGTTCCATAGCCATGCAACCAATATGCCTGGGTGGTCTGTGTGTACTCTTGAGCTGGCTGGGTGGTGTAAACACTGTAGCCCTGCTGGGCTGCAGCATGACTAACTAATGTAACAAGTGTTTTTCTTAGGAAGTCAAGAGTAAAGTGTAGAATATAGATTTTTCAGGAAATTCTGGGATTGGGTTGTTCCCTTTCCCTCCAAGATGCCAATTCAGTTCACTTTAACAAATGTATTTCAAATTCAAAGCTGAATAAGACACAATTGCAATTTTTGAGATATTTGTCATGTGATGAAATAAAGATAGGCAAATTTACATTTTGAAATGAAATAAAGGAGAATATAGAGCCAGACAGTTGTCACACACAAAGTAATATCTGTGACACAGCCATAATTGTAACATAAGAGGTTGTGGGAGAAAATGTAGGGAGCTGACAGAGAGGTGAATAGTAAGGATTAGGTAAGCGTGTGTTTATCCTACCTAAAAATGATGGTGCAGGGGCCAGAAAGATGTTAGTCAAAGGATACAAGCTTCAGTTAGCTAAGAAGAATAAGTTCAACAAACCTACTGTGGATTGTAGGAATTATAATAATAACAGCTTATTGTGTATTCAAAATAGAGTAGATTTTAAGTGTTATCATTACAAAAAAAAGTGATGTAGCTATTTCAAAATATGTACATATTTCAAAACACAATTAACACAATTAAGAATAATCCATAACATGAATGTGAAAAATGACATTTTAAAAAAATAATTGATTTTCACAAAAAATTCAGAATATTTATAAAAATTTACATATTACATTTGGGGAATAGCATTTGCATAATATATTAAAATGCTTTTAGTAATGTTTAGTATATTTCATGAACTGAAGCTTTATAAATTGTAATAACTCCTCTCCCCTAAATCATTAATATCTAGTGGCAGATACTTATGCACAGAATGTCACATGTAGGCACAATTTTATGAAATTTTATAGAATCTATTTTGATGAAAGAAGGTGCTTACAAGTACCTTCCAATTTATGCAAAGGATGCTAGATTTCACTTTTAGATTTCTAATACTAATGAATGAAACTTTGAGCTAAATATATTGATAATTTAGTCCAGCAAAAGATAAATGATATCAAATTTTGCTGCTACAGTCACTCTTTGAGTTCTTGCTTTGGCTGAGAAAGACCTGAAAGCCATCACCTCCTCAGAGCACTTGTTTTGCTCCTAGCGTCTTCTCTATACACTGGAATTTTGCCTGAGCATAGATGACTTACAAAGGAAAATGTACTCTGCGTGTGCTATAAATGCCATGAAATAACATCAGGAAATTAAAAAAGCAAAGAGTTTAGAAAAAGTTAAGTACATGGATAATTTTAGAAGTCTTGGAATTTAATAATAGTACAGTTGCTTTGGGAATGTTACAAAATGGAAAGCCCTAAATATAACTTCTTGAGATTGCTCAAGAATCTTTTTAAAAAATTAGTCAGATTTAGAGAAGTATAAGGGGAATCATCTAATGATTCATTTGCCAAAATAATTGGGAATGTGTTTTTCTCTGCATTAAATATCATAAAGGCTGGAGCTTTAGTTTCCTGAAAAAGTGTATAGTATTCATTTTTGGTGTCAACATAGGTGAATTGCTCATGTTCACATTCTGCCATTGAGTAAACATAATGATGAATTGACCTTCCACTGAATGTTACTAATAATAATCTATATTAATGGAATATACCCCCACTATGTGCAAGGCACTGAAGGAAATCAACAGATGAACCGTGTAAATGACCTGCCCTGAGGGAATTTTAATGTAGTAGAAGATGGAAGACAGACATCCAAGAAAAGATGCAACACATTTGAACTATACAGAACATTAGTGAGTGATAAAATTACACTAATGCCTTGTGAACCCACAGTACTTCCACCTTAACAGCCCAGGGGCTTTAACTGGAGATCCTGAAAGAACTGCTATTTGAACTCTTTCTTGCAGAGTGCCTAAGATTTGAAAAGATGTAAATTAATGAAAACTTTCCCGTAGAGGAGTACTATTATTAGTAAACATGTAGATAGAAAAACACAAGTCCACGGAGTAAGCTAACAATGACATTTCCTGAAAAACAGTTATGGGAAGAGCTGTTAAGGGAGGTTGTGGCTCTGCTTATAATAGGCACTGAAATCTATGCCAAGAATGTAGACTCTAATGATCGTAGATATTATAAAGCTTCTTTTACAATCAATTAGGGACTTGTATGATTGCTCTAATAGTTCTAGAAAGATTACAGATGGGGAGCACTGAAGCAGGAAGGCCATAAAAGTGCTATTGGAAGTGTCTAGGTACCACATCTCAAGGTAAGGGGAATGGGGCCACTGGATGAGTTAGATTTATTAGTATTAGAAGCCAAGAGAACATGGTGATTGATTAGAATTTGGGGGTCTTAGGAACACCAGAAAGAAAAGGAAAAGCTCCGTAAATCAAACTATGTGGGGATGGAAAGGGAAGTAAAATAGGCAAAAGAAAGAGGAATTACTGCCCATTGTCTCTCACAGAGAAAGTAATGTGGGGGAGTCATTGCTGAAGACAGTTATTTGTTTAGAGCCAGCCATAGAGCCCTGAAGACTGAAGTCAAGAAGGTAGCCAGGGTTTTTACAGAGATGAACATGTCGAGATGGGTCATTGAGCAAAGCTGGTGCTCAGGCAATGCCCACAATTAATCCTGTATGGATCCAAGTAAATGACAAGAGAGAAAATAATCAGATAAATGAAAGGAGAAGGGAAAACATGATAATATATGACTGAATCCAATATATTTTTAAAAGAAAAGTGGGTACTTATATATGATACAAGAGAGACATGGAAGAAAATAAGGGTTGATAGTCATTCTAATCTGTAGTACCTGGGTAATTTTAAGAGGTACTTGGGGAATTTTAAGAGTGGAGGTTTCAAAAGCAAATGATTAGGGCGAGTAACTTTAAACATGACAGGTATCAATTTTGATTTTTCTCCATTCCATCATTCAACATAGTTGTGGAGACTGCAGTGAGTTTTAGGTTTGGGGCAAATAGCAGTGGACAAAGCAAATTCTTTCACTTATAGCCGTTCCATTCCAGGGTGAGGAGACTATTAATAAATGTAATCTCAGCACTCTGGGAGGCCTACGCAGGAGAACTGCAAACTCTAGCCTAGTCTAGGCAACTCAGAGACCTTGTCTAAATTTTTTTAAAAAATTTATAAGACAGATGGGAATGTATATCAGTATAAAAGAAGGTCTTGGGTTCAATTCCCAGTACCTGTCCTTCTGACCCTGAAAGAACAATAAAACCGACAACAACAACAACAATAACAACAACAACAACAGCAAAGCCCAAATGTACACCCAATAGTAAAAATAAGAATAAAAATGAGAGGGAACGCAGTGATGGAGAATCCTTTAGAGATAAGTGCTCAAACTTCAATCCAAACCCCATGTATTTATTGCAAAGTGCCAACACTGCAATTAAATATGAATACTGAAGTTTTAGTTTAGAAAAAAAAAATCTCATACATTAACATATTTTGTCTTAAAAGAAAAACAAACAACACGTGTGCCCAACGTGCACCACCCCTGGCTGGGTAGCTTTTGCTTCAGTGATGAGTCCTTACTCCATGCTTAAGTCAAACACACTCAGAAGTACAGGCTTATTCTATAGTTTAAGAAAATGGTCAGATGTTATTACAGAATGGAGAGTTCCTCTCTAGTCTTGATTTCTCTACAGAACATCCTCCTAGAAAATATGAGACTGCCTTCATGATTTATATACATGAGAGGAAGAGTCCTTTCTGCAAAGATTTAACAGCTTTTCAAGCCCTTGGGCAAAAGAAATAAAACTGCAGGAATGCAGGGGTATTTCAAAATTTCTTTCTCCCTGAGTCCATTTGAAGCATATATAAAAGAACAGAATGCTTTATTTAAAAAAAAAAGGCAGCCTCACTTGTGTGAAAGGCCATACTAATAATGAGTGGGCATATTCATGTTCCTTGAAAATATTCTTCACCTAAACTCATTGAAATGAGTAAACTAAATGTGAAATGCATGATAATGAATGATTTCATGTTGGAAGAGTCATAGCCTTCAGGATATACATATGATAAATGCCTAGGCAAGTTTTGATTTAATTTAACATTTTACAAGGTCATGTTTTTAATTGAATAAGAAAATGAGGCTGTAAGCAAGGTAGAAATTGATGCTAAGCACTGGATAGAACGCTTTTTGCTTTCTTTATTACACTTGCACTGTTCTCTTAAAGTTAAAATGTCTGCAAATACAGGAAATTTTACTCTTGCTCAAACACATGGTAATTAAAATCGCCTTATGTGTCTGTTTAGTAAGGATAGGCAATGATATTCTGCCTTTATTTAAAACCATCTTTGGTATTTCAATGTTGTCTTACTTCAAAAGTAATATAGCAGAATGACTTTTATTGTGGATGATAATTTATGAAAAATGTAGCCAATGGAATTGGTGTCAAACTTTTATCCACAAGCTCTATTTACTTTCATATGGCTCACTATTTACCAAGGTAGGTTATAGCACTAGTCACTATCTCTGCTGGCATTCTGCCTGTTTGTATTTTTTAAAGTGGCTTCGTTGTTCACTCTCATGAAATAGTGGAGCTAATTACAGCTGCTCACTCTTCTATTTCAGCTCTCCATACTCTTCATTTTCTCTGGGCTTTGCTTTCACTCACAGTCGTACTTTTTTTCCATTTTGTTTCAGATCCTTTTTCATATATAGCCAGGAGAGGAGCATCCTATGCCACAAAGAATGAAAAGCCTTTTAGAACTAATTTTCATTTTCAGTGCAATGCCCATGGTGTTCTCTGAGTGTGTGATGTGCTGTTGTCAGGTTTTGATTATGCAATTGAAATGCAAAAAGGTTAAAAGCTCATCTTTATTGGCCTTATCAACAGTATGCACTCTCCCAAAAGCTCTGTTGGAACAAATATGTACTTGATCATTTCTGGTCAAAGAATGCTATGTATTTTAAGAAAAGAAAGCTCCTAAATGATGCTTGCAGAAGAATCGGTGTTTTGAAATATTATACTCTGTTCTTTTATGCCAATTTATGAAATTATTTCCATTAAGAATTCTCCTATTGGAGTATGACTGAAATTTGAAAAAAGTGCCCCAATATACCTTCTCTTTCAATTTGCTGGCAAAGACCTGAAAGGATGATCTTATAACAATACCCTTCACAGGAGGGAAGAGTGATAAACTGGCTGCTCATATTTTTACACCCTTAAAACTTCCACTTTTAAGTAGTCCTGAAATTGAAGTGACCTTGAATTATTGCAAAGAGCAAAGGTTCTGACCTGCCTCAAAAAGGACCAATGAATTTCTATGTATCTATGATTCTAAAGTGGTCAAGAAAAGCCTTTAATAAAGATGCAGAGTCAAAGAATTCCAACCAGATTTTACCAGTCTTGGGCTGTATCCCTGAGACTAGGCTATAGCTGCTATATTGTAGGAAACAGGACTTGCTATGTTTCCTGACCCTCCACTGACTCAGATTATGAGTAGCTGCTTGTAGAAGCTAAAGAAAGGAGAAAAATTTGG
Source organism: Fukomys damarensis (assembly GCF_012274545.1). Classification (NCBI taxonomy): domain Eukaryota; kingdom Metazoa; phylum Chordata; class Mammalia; order Rodentia; family Bathyergidae; genus Fukomys; species Fukomys damarensis. The sequence goes on along the minus strand of NW_022900918.1, from coordinate 25,839,775 downwards.
ATTATAATAAAGAAAAAATTTATGCCTTTTTTAGTTTTCAGGCTTTGATTGTCAGATTAAAGTGATTTTGCAATCACTTCAGAAACAGAAGTATAAAGACAGAGTTAAGTGTTAGTATTTAGCATACATTTATGTAAGGCATCATGTCCAACCTTAGATTTTAAAGGAACTATGCCACATAAGCATTGGATAGTTTAACTGTCCAAGGAAAGAACAATTTTGGAGTTAACCTTCCATGAAACACGAGAGTAAATCACTATCAATTTAGCAATGCTGACCTCAACACATTCTATTCATGAAAATTAGATCTGTATGTGACAATGCACTACTACCAAAGTAACCTGAGTGAGAAAATGAACTTCAGATTCCTTACAGAATCAGAGATCAAAAGATCTGTTCCATTAAACTTTAAACCAGAGAAATTCATCTGCCTGCTCCAGTGCCTAGTGTCAATCAATGAGTCAGCTTTAGCTGGATTATGGTTAAGCCTGAATGGTCATGCGAGAGAGAACTTCAGACAACCAGTCTCCAAAGAGATTGCTTTTCTAAGACTCAACATGAAAGAGAAAGATGCTTAGATTTTAGATGTATAGGAAAGAAAAGTTATTCACCTTTAAAGATATAGTGAAATAACTGTGTACTATAAATGCCACACACACACACACACACACACACACACAGACACACACATGGGTGTTCATAAAGAATATGATACAAATGGCTATTTTGCCTCTTGAGCTAAGAATCTGGGGAATTTCTTCTTTACTTGCTGACTAATTTAAACAAAGTTTCCCATTGGCTAGAGTGTAAATTGGTAAGAATTTAAATTCTCATTGTGTGTCTCTAGGTTATATAATGAAACCAACTTATTGAAGAATTCCGATTCTTTTGAAATATTAAGAGGAAATAATTTTCCCCAGTAACTTTCTCTTGACTTCTTCTAATTGAATACCCTTTTTCTCTTTAGCTGATTTTTGGGGTAATAAATTAGCCAAACCCTTGTAATTTTCCCATGACATCATATGTAAGAAAAATTTCATTTTTGTTATTAAAATATGTCTCTTTATTATGCAATTTCAGTCGTATATCAGTATCCACGTTTTGGTTCATTTTTTTTAAATGCAGGATTGGTAAATCATGTGATTCACACATTTGAAGAATTGGTCTTGTGTGCCAGGTGCTGAAGCATAAATGAAATATTTTTCAAAAAAATTATATTTTAAACTTAGCATGAAACTGACTAACCTAGATTAGGTCCCATGGGTTAGGGTCTATTTAATTTTGAAGATACACGTAATAAACTTCTTTCATGAGAGAAGAAATTTCAAGAATTGTGATTCCTGTGGATAAGTGCATATTAAATCTTATAAATATGCTTAAAATTTCTTTAAGCAAAAATGTGGAGTTTAGACTAGTATGAATGTGTGTATATATATGTATATATGTGAATGTGTGTGTGTGTGTGTGTATATATATATATATATATATATATATATGAATATATACAGTATTTATATTGCAAGGATCGATTTTCATATCCACACTGTTTCAGAAAAATAATATTCAACAGACAAAAGCAGACTGAGTTACCCTCCAAATACAAAGACAAGAAACCAGGCCACGCCTACCTCCACATGTAAATTTGACTCAGTGTAAACTATTTTCATTTTACCAAGTTAAAACTTACTCTATCCTATAGTTCAGCTGATGGGAGCTGTAGTTTCATTTGAGCAGAAAATCCCAAACCTCTGGATACCTATTAGGGTCAATTCTCCCACAGCTCTCCTTTCCCAAGAAATTCTCCTGCTCCTTTCTGAGAACTGTTTTATGCATATTCTGTAAACTACTCCATCATTGTCTCTCACATGATAGTCTGCTGCCCTGCCTGAAACAACAACTTCTTCATAAATAGCTAATGTAATTACTTTCCCACTTATAATGGTTGCCTTTAAATACAGATGAAAACTCTAGGGCCCCAGAGCACTTGTTCAACCTGTTTGAATTTATGTCTCCTGATTTGTGACTCTGAACTAAGTAACTTGTTATTCCTCAATAAAATTGTGTTTGTTTCCTATACATTGAATATTTGAACTGTTATGGTCCATGCCCCTTACCAAAATCATATTTGAAAGATGACTGCATTATGTGGACTCTATAGCTGACTTGCTGTTAGAAGGTGGGGTCTGGTTGGGAGTGAGTCACTAATCGCTTGACCCGGAAGTGCATATCTCCCTTCTGTCTACTCCTTTCTCTCCTTTCTTCCTGGTTGCCATTATATGACCAGCTTTTCTCCACCCAGACCTTTACCAGCATACCATTTTTGCCTCAGAGTTCCCGAATATGAACTGAAAAATGCAAAATCTCTAAGGCCAAATAAACTTCTATTCCTTTAGGTTAAAGGTCAGTTGGATATTTTTTTCCCAGTGATAAAGGAAGTGACTAAGAAGTGAACATATTATGCACATACAGAATCTGATAGTAAATACAGTAGATATATATTACACATGACATAAATTATAGAAGTTATATATAATTTATGAATACATGAATAGGAATGAAATGTCAGGCTTTAAGGTATGAATTAATTATATTATACTCTTGATATATCAAAATAGTAAACTATTTAATTGTTACAAAACCTGGGCAATTTTTTGCTTATTTGAAAGGAGACAGGATAATTATTTTCTAGTGGCGTGCCAGTGAAATTCCAAAGTTTTTATATTAATTGCAAAATATTGACGAAAAACAAAACATGTTGATCTGAGTTCTGGATCATGGGTTAAAAGAGGAAGACAGATGAAGGGTACCTAGAGATCCTGGAGACAGTTAAGGGCCATCTGTGTCTCTCTTCTGTGCTTGTCATTGTGGCACCTGGGTGTGACAGGGAAAGCTGCATGGGCACATCCATAGGACAGCTTTGAAGCTCACAGTCCTGGCGACCTCAATGACCTGAGGACTTGGAGTGGATTTATGGATTTCCCCTTTCAGACTTCGGTTTGGCTTCTACTATACCTCATTAGCAAATAGTAATCAAATCATAGTTTTCACTTGGGTGCTTATAACAAAATGATCCTCTCAACTTTATAGCTTCTACTCCAAGACAAAAGATCTTAAATGCCAGGGTAGAAATACAGCTCCTTTCATTGCCTTTTTACATACAAGGAGTGAAACTGTGGCTGGTGTATATAGCTGAGTCTTTTTTCTATTATTAAATAACTGTCTTCCTTTGAGCAATGGAATAATTTGAAAGGAAATTTGTGTTCATTAAAGAGCCTTGCCTCACTTTCTTCCAAACACTTTCATGTTCTCTCCTGAAAAAAAGATGTTGCTTGGCAGCCTTGTCATCTTGATCTGATTCAGCATCCTAATTATTTTACTTTAATGGAAGAAACTCTGATAACAAATTCATAAATAAATGCTTATTAAAACAGCTCATTTATCAGTGTCTCTTTATAATCAGTTCAGTTGGGTTATGATTTAGGTTACAAAGCCTGCAGCATGTTAATTTAGCTATTCAAGTGCAATAATCAGTAATGACTTGTATTCGTATTTTGACCTTCCTTTAAAGATTTAATACTGCCTTCAAAGCAGCACACTAATAATGTGAAGTTTCTTTTAGCTCTGCATTATGAAAAATAGGCAATTTGATCTAGTTGTGTTTCAGAATATAGTATTATAAATATATAATTATCCAATCAAGTCTTTGTTTTGTGGGATAAGTGTAAGGAAAAGAATTGTTACCATTAACATATGAGTTAAGTAATAAACTTCTTTAAGAATGTATCCTACATCTTTATAAAGTTTTTTAAAAAAATTTAAACAAACAAGTCAGTGTACAGGGTAGGGATTGCATTTTCCACTGAGAGACAAAGGATCAAGACTTGTTTTGCATGGCTACTTATCTGACTGGATTACTACAAATGTGTTTTGCTTAATCCAGAGTCTTGGTTTACTCTTATTATTCATTAAATTTACATTATCCAGTCTATTTCTTTTTTTCTTTTTCTTTCTTTTTTATTTTTATTGGTACCAGGGATGGAACTCAGGACTTTGTGCTTGTGAGGCTGGTGGTGGCACCACTGATCTAAATCCCTGGCCCCTGTTCAATCTCTTTCTTATGGTTACTTGAAAAATTCCTACCATTTTCATAGTAGTGTGATAAGTTTGCTATATTATTGGAATTATTTGATGTGAATAAATTTTATGAGGAGTACATAAAAGTATCTGCAGACATCCTAACACATAGCATTTCATATCTTTTAGACACTAAGATATGTTTCAAAAATTTTATTAAATATCTTACATGTTGAAGATGATCTGGGAAGTTCAGTAGAAGATACAAAGATAAATCAGGGACTGACAATTTGTGGGCAAGGTGAACATGTAAAAACATCCACAAAGGGAAGATCATGTGTTTACTTTGTAAACTTTAGTACTTAACATAGTATCTGCTCAATGTTTAGTGTTTGATATATCAATCAAATCAATGAGTTCAATTTGGAAGAAAAAATAATAAGTAGGACAACAAGTGATACAATATATGAACCCAAAGAGAATGTTTTATTTGTAGCAAGGTATTGAAGAACCAGCAGTTGTATAAGGTTCTTAAAATATTGGTAGCTTATGAGAAGGGATAATGAGTATTTTGGGTTGAGGATAGAGTGTGGAAAAAAGGTCAGTATCTATGGGCATACAGGTGTAGTTTTGTACACTGGGTTATTGGATTTTCTGTCACTGAAGCTGAGAGTGTGGGAAAAGATTGGACAAGAGATATATCTGAATGAGAGAGGTATCTGAAACTGCAGATTCCTAATAAGTCAGTATAAGGCCTCAAATCCTCCTTACACACCGTTCCCATGGATATAGAAAGAATTATTAGTTGCCTGCAGTCTCTGAACTTGACTCATTGTTTCCCCATTAAAGCTGTCTTGAGTTTGTACTCTGTGATAATTTTGTGTTTGTCCTTACTTTTACCAAAGTAGGGATCTTGTCTACAGTCTCTCCAGTGCTTCAAAAGCTATGTGGTGCAATGCATGAATTCAGTGAAAATTATGTTAATCATTGAATATTTCAATAATTCTGAAAATTGTATATGAAATTGTCAGCTATTATAAATATGAAGCATAGGAAACATATTATCATCACTATTTCATAAAAGCAACCTTAACCATTGACACAAACATATCTGTCCATTGACTGGCATTTATACTCATATGCCAATTATGGTGAGTTGAATATTTTATCACCTAGAGTAAGTGCTTATACTTTCCATCTACCTATCCAAGAGCATTCTAGAAACATTTCTTTGTGTTTACTACATGAACAATTTTGCCTTCTTTTTGGACTATTTCTATTGTCACACAAACATTATATTTTTACCATGCTAAAAAACAAAATGAAATACAGTTGCCTTGACTCTACTTTCCTCTGTATCATTTTAGATTTAAGCTTCTTGAAATTGTTGTATATACTTACTGCATTCATTCTGTCTCCTTAGTTATCTCAAAAATTCCTTTGGATCAAGCTTTATTCCAGTGAAACAGTTCTTGTGGGTTTATAAGTGCCAGTCACTTTCCTAAATTCAGTAGCTTCTTAGTGGCTGTCATTTCAACTTTAAGCAGCATTTGTAGAGTTGGTGTCCCTTTCCTTGAAGTAAGTTTTCTTTGGCTCTTCCTTTTCTTTTGTTTTTTTCCAGTTTCTTTTTCTGGCTTCTCCTTGTCCTTCTGATACCATAATTTTGAAGTGCTTCATGACTCACTTTTCTACAGTATTGATACACATTTCTCCAGTGATCTGATCCAGGTCTCTGACTTTTTATATCATCCATAGATAAATAACACCATACTTTATACCTATAGTTATGACCTTTTGTCTAAAACCCAGTCCTACACATCTAACAGACTTTGCAATATCTGTTAATATCTAATGAGCATCTATAGAATTTTATATTGAATATAACCCAAACTAAAAGATTCTTCCATGCATATCTTTGTTTCACATGAAAATAATGTTGAGCATTTTTAAGAAACTTCCAGGTTGAATTCTAGAGTGGTGGAGTGACTTCATATCAGTAATGTATAAATGATCTAGTTTCCTTGTATCCTCACTAGCATTTGATTTGCTACTATTTCTTAATTTAGTCATTCTAAATGTATAGCGGTATACTTTGATTTTAATTTGCCATTTCACTAATGGGTAATGGTGCTGAATATCTTTTCATGTGTTTATTTGCTATATCCTCTTTAATGAAATTTCTCTTCATATCTTTTGCTGATTTTCTAATTTTTTAAACTGAATGAAAACATTATGTACTACATACAAGTAATAATAAACTAAGAGAATTACCAAAAATCCATACAGAGGTAGAGGAAGGGGATAGTTTAGGGGAAGGAAAGAGGGTGAAAAAAAAGAGAATTAAGATGTGTTATGTACATGTACCAACTCACCATGAGGAATGTAATCAGCATGTGCTGGAAACATGTTCAAAAAAGAAAATAATATTGCTCTACATTGAATAATAACTCTTATCATTCCACTACTATCTGGTGAAAGGCACTTAATTTTCTTAAACAGATGTTTAGAGTAGCCTCATGAATTTTTTACCTTAGTCTTTTTCCTTGTTTCCCAAGTCTATTCCTGTGTTGATAACCAAATGAGCATTAGACATTTAAGTTAATTTGTGGTTCTTGTCTTTCATAATTACTCACTTGATATCTGTGTTGTTGAGAGAAATAGGTCCAAGATGTATATATGATCTAGCATCCATTATCTTGTCATCTTTATTGTCATCCATGTGGCCTAAAATTCATTCAGATCTTTACACATCAATTTCTCATTCCTAACACACACTAGAAGTGCTCTTGCCTCTGTAGCTTTTCCTGAATTATTCTTTTTTTTTATATTCTGTTCATTAGACATCATCATCTGTATTAAGTCTTAGCTCAGTTTAACAATTCTGTTTTCTAATACTACAATTCCTACTTCCTCATTAATCATGCCATTTTACAAAGCATTTATTACCTGAAGCACTATATTTCTTAGTTTTTATTACCTTTCTGCTCTTACTAGAATATGAGCTCCATAAAAAGCAGGATATTTAATTGCCCACCACAATGCACAATTTTTGGCATATAGTAAGTATATATAGTTGATAGATGGGTGATCTAAATGAACATCATGTGTAAGAACTAGACCACCAGCAAACTATAATGGAATGACCATGAATGTGAGGCTAACCAGCAGTCTTCTTCTGGGTCTGGGATTTATGGCTGAGTGCAACAAATTTGAAATTATCTCACTAAGGAAAGTGGATACACATGTATTTGCTGTATGAAAGAGGAAGTCTGAAGGGTGGTAGTGGAAATAATTAAATGTTTTTTTTAAATATGTAAGTTGAATTGTGATTATGTGCATATGAAAAATTTTGTTGTTTATTATACTCTTCCATATCATTTTTAAGAATTCAGGAGTCATAGAACATAGCACAGATATTTGGAATATTAACAATTTTAATTACAATCTCAGTGGTCTTATATTATCAAGTCCCTATAGCATTTGTAGAGAAAGAATTTTCATTTTGTTGTTGCTTTTACACTAGACTTCTTTTCTTCTGTAGGCTGATAATGTCAAGGAAGAGTATATTTGAGCTTGCTCATTTCAAGTAAATATTGGATGACTGAATTGAAGGTCAGAAGATTTTAAAAGGGAAGACAGAAGAAGCACTCAGAAGAGAAAAATACATAAATTGTTGGTAAATTTAAATGATCATATAGAGATTTTGTCTACTTTATATCTTTTCAGTCTTCTCAGGGTCTTCAATAGGCTGGTAATTTGCATAATGCATCATAAATATACATATATACATGAAACCTGTAGAACTAAACTTGTAATTTAAATAATCAATTTGATGTAACAATTGATGCTGAAAATATTAGATGTGTAGAATTTGAGTATATGCAGGAAGCTTCACACAGATATGTGAATGTATTAATGCACACAAATAGAAAATAGATGGAAAATTCTTGTATAAATAAGATATAAAGTAGAAGCCTTGGTGTATTTACATCTGCAACATGTGCAAGAGAAGCTTCTGTGATTGGTTACATAGTATGAGTCAGAAGGCATGTATCACACCTTTAGCTTCCAGATTTCAGAAAATGAAACAATAATTGCATCTCTGTAAAATTAAATAAAATAAAAACTAAAGGAATTCTTTATGCATTTATGTCTTCAAAGGAGATGTTTGACTGGCATTACCTAGAAAGTACCAATACTCAAATTTCAATGTCTTTTATAGATTGGGCCTAATAAGAACATTTATCACAGAAGAGCTATGGTGTCATGGAAGTGCCAGTTCTCACAATTCCTTGGTGAGAGAGTAAGAGACACTGTGCAAGAGTAGGTTATCATGTTCATGGGCAGTATCTAGTGGCAAGAGCTTGTGCAGCCAACAAGAGGAAATATTTGTTTTAAACTGTATTTGCTAATAAAATTGCAGCAATGTGTCTGCCTCAGCCTCCCAAGTGCTGGGAATAGAAATGTGCCACAATGCCTGGCTACACTTAAATTATCTGCAAATGCTATGGTGTGAAGTTGACATTGAATGGGATTATCATTCACAAAATCTGGACTCTGGTGGGATATATTGAGACCAAATTCTAACTACAAATATCAACATTAAAAAAACTATTGATTAGAAATATTGAAAGTTGAGTGCCCCATAGGACCCCAGCAGCAGCAAACAAACCTTTGGAAGGCCTGCCCCTTTGACCAGAGGAGCCCAGTCACACAGGTGCAAACACAGTGGTGTGCCCCCCCCATGTGAACAAGAGAAAGAGGATCTCTCTGAGGCTACTAGATGAAAATTGAAGCCCACTGGAAAAGTGAAGAAAATCTGTGATAAAGGCACACCACACCACCATAGTTGGTAAGTTGGAGGGACCAGCAGCTCACATCAGAACCTGATATAACTTCAGGGGAAAGAAACCTGGTACCTGCAGTAGAACCTTGCAGAGTTCAACCTAGCAGGAGGTTAAAGACCTCAACTTGGACCTTGCAGCAAAAAATCAACCTGAACCTCAGGGGACAGTTGCTGGCTTGCTGAGACTAATTACTTAGACCTGAACACTCCTGCCCACACTGTCTACTGTGTTAATAGAGGCATACCCTGAAGGAGGACCTCTATGTCTATTTGTATTTTTTTATTTTCAAAGTAAGATTTTTCTTATCTTTAATCATTTAAAATTTTTGTCTATTTTTTCTCAAAAAATTTCCTTTTTTATATTATTTATCTTATCTTCTTTATCTCTCACTCTCTCTCTTCCACCTTGATCTCCATTATTCTCCCTTTTTATTCCTATTCCTATTCTGATTTGAATTTATTTTCATTCTTTTCCTTTTCTTCTCTTTTTCCTTCTCTCAATTGCCATCAGTTTTAAAAGAAAGTGATTAGTCTTTAGCCTCCCTATTGCTGTTAGTTTGTTCTTTTCTTGGGTACATTTTGTTCTATCTTTTCCTCTTCTCTTCAACAGCTGTGTAACTTTCCTATATCTTCTGACCTTACTTTCAAACTTTCTCTGTGCTATCTATCTAACCCTCCCTCACTCCCCAACTCCTTCTAAATTCCCATCCTCAAAGGTAAAGTTGCTATATTGAATAGTTTATTCACTCTTCAATATGTTTATTAAACATATTTTGGGCTGGCCTTTGATTTTGATTTAATTCACCCAGTTAAAGGGAATAGATTAATAACTGCTACAAATTGTCATTTTCTAAACTATGCTTGAAGCTATTGTGTTGCTGATTGTATCACTAGAGCTAAGGTATTGTGATTGATCTAATCAGTTGTCCTTCCTGGTATAATGAAAATGAGATTGCCTCAGAGACATTAGAGACTCAAAACCTAAAGACCAGATATATCTGGAAGATAAAAGTATTAACCCAGGAATTAAACCAAGGACCTACCAATGACAAAAATAGAAATGAGAAGGCATTTAAACAAGACACAAACATAGACTTCCATCTCACCAAAGGGAAACTCTGGGGGAAATGAGGTGGAAAGGTCTGATAGTCAACCATCTAGATACCCTGAAATGATAGAACAGGAAGTAAAAAAAGTGATAAATGAGGCTCTAGAAAAATTCAAAACAGAAATAATTTCCCAGATAACCACAGAGTTGGTGAGAAGAATGAAAGACATGATTAGAAATTCTAGAACAGAAACAGATAAAAAAAATAGACAAGCTCAGGACCATGATGGAAACTATGAGTGCCCAGCATAGGAAAGAAATGAAAACCTTGAATGCCCAGTATAGGAAAGAAATGGAATCCATGAAACAGATTGAAACAGATATCCAGGAGATTAAAAACTTCATAGAAAGCATTCACAGCAGGGTGAGTGAATGTGAAGATAGAATTTCAGGTATAGAAGATAGTATTGCAGTCAGTGAGCATGAAAAGAGAGATCTCTTAAAAACAGTAAGGGACCATAAGAAATCAATCCAACAACTCTTAGATGATACAGAGAATAATATAAGATTGATAGGAATCCATGAGGTAGCAAAAGAAAGTTCAAACGACATAAAAAAGTTCATAGAATTTATGACAGAAAACTTCCTAAACAGAGGGAAAGAATTTGACATACAGATGTGAGGCATATAGGACTCCACCTAGGCAAGATTGAAACAAAACAAAACAAAACAAACTACACTTAGACATATAATAATCAAGATCCCAGAAAACCAGCAGAAGAACAAAATACTATAGGCAGTTAGAGAAGAGAAACAAATTACATGCAAAAAGAAAGCTCATCAGAATCATAGCAGACTTTTCAACACAAACCCTGGAGTGAAGTATCTCAAGTCCTAAAGGAAAACAAACTCCAACCTAGACTGATGTATTCTGCAAAACTATCTTTCAAAATTGATGGGGAAATAAGATTCTTCCAGGACAAAGAACACCTGAGAAATTCCATGAACACAAAATCAGCCCTCCAAACACTTCTAAACATATCCTGGAAAAAGAAAATGAGGACCACAACTCCATAAGGGCCAACAAAGCATATACCAGGTAAGCAGGAAATTAAAAGGAGAGAGGGAAAAATAAAAAATAAAAGAACTAACAACAGGAAAAAAACATGAGTATAAAAAGTCAATACAAAAAGGTTATAACATCAATGTTAATGGCTTCAATTTACCAATCCCAAAGCAAAACAAAACAAAACAAACAAACAAACAAAAAATGGTGGAAGAATGGATTAAGAAGCAAAATCCAACAATATGCTGTATACAAGAAACCCACCTAATCCACAAAGAAATTCATAGACTGATAGTAAAAGAAGGGAAAACAGTTCTCCATGGGACAGGAGCCCAGAAAAAAGTGGGGGTAGCTATCTCATTTTCAGACAGAATAGATTTCAAACCAAAACTAATTAAGAGAGACAAAGAAGGACACTACATCCTTGAAAAGGGAATAAGGCAAGAGGAAGAAATGACAACTGTAAATATATATGCACCAAATTCTAATGCCCCAACTATATGAAACAAATATTAATGGATATAAAAAATAAAATAAACACTAATACAGTTGTAGTGGGGGATGTCAATACTCCACTGACACAAATAGATGATCTAGATAAAAAATCAACAATGAAATAACAGAACTGAACCAAGTCTTAGAACAAACTGACTTAGTAGATGTCTACAGAGTGTTTCACCCCACAAAATCAGAATATGCATTCTTTTTGACTGCACATAGGTCATTCTCCAAAATAAACCACATGCTAGCTCATAGAACATGCTTAAGTAAACACAAAGGAATTGAAGTTATTCCCTATATTTTATCAGAACATAGTGCAGTTAAACTGGAGATCAATAGCCCAGCAAGAATTTCACAAACACATGGAAATTAGATAAAACCCTGCTGAACAGCCATTAGGTCAGAGAAGAAATTAAAGAAGAAATTAGACAGTTTCTACAATCAAATGATAATGCCAATACAACATTCAGGAATCTATGGGACACAATGAAAGCAGTTCTATGAGGGAAATTCATAGCAGTAATTGCCCATACTAGGAAGACAGAGCTTGCTCAAATACCTAATGCTTAACCTTAAGCTTCTAGAAAAAGAAGAGCAAGACAAACTGAAATCTCATACACGGAAGGAAATTATAAAGATCGGAGCAGAAATTAACACAATGTAAACTAAGAGAATGTTACAAAAAATCAATGAATCAAACAGTTGGATTTTCAAAAGAATAAATAAATTCAATAAACCCTTAGCCAACCTTATCAGAAAATGAAAAGAAAAGGCTCAAATCTATGCGATTAGGAATGAAAAAGGTGAAATCACAACAGATCCACCAGAAATCCAGAGGATTATCAATAACTACTTTGAGAAATTGTACTCTAATAAAATGGAAAATACAGAAGAAATGGACAGATTCCTAGGTACATATGAACTTCCAAAGTTGAATGAAGAAAATTTAAAAAGTCTAAACACCCCAATTACATGCAGTGAAATTAAAAATGTAATTAAAACATTACCAATAAATAAATGCCCAGGTGCTGATGACTCTACTGCTGAATTCTACAAGACATTTAGAGAACTATCACCACTACTCTTTAAAGTCTTCAGTGAAATTGAAAGGGAAGCAATACTTCCAAATTCATCCCTTGAAGCAAGTATTACTTTGATTCCCAAACCAGGGAAAGACCCAAACAAAGAAGAGAGCTACAGGCCTCTCCCTAATGAACATAAATGTAAAAATCTTCAATAAGATACTGGTAAACAGAATACAGAAGATCATCAAGAAGATATACACCCTGACCAAGTCAGATTTATCCCAAGCATGCAAGGATGTTCAACATACATAAATCAATAAATGCAATGCACTGTATCAACAGAGTCAAGGACAAAAACCATATGTTCATCTCAATAGATACAGAAAAAGCATTCAACAAAATTCAACACCCATTCATGATAAAATCCTACAGAAAATTGGAATAGATGGTCTTTATCTCAACCTGATAAAGCTATCTATGAAAAACCAATATCCAACATCCTTCTAAATGGTCAAAAACTGAAAACCTTCATGCTACAACCAGGAACAAGACAAAGGTGTCCACCAACACCACTCCTTTTCAATATAGTTCTGGAAACATTAGTCATAGCAAGTAGAATAGAGAAAGGAAAAAAGGAAGTAAGATAGGAAACAAAGAAGTTAAACTGTCACTATTTGCTAATTATATGATATTTTACATAGAAGCCCCAAAAAACTCTGCCAAAAGACTGCTAGACTTAATTGACAGATTCAGCAGAGTAGCTGGATACAAAGTCAACACTCAAAAATCAATAGCCTTCTTGTACACAAATAAATGACTCATTGAGAGAGAAATTAGGGAAACGATTCCTTTCAAAATAACATCCAAAAAATGAAATATATAGAAATCAGTCTAGCGAAGGAGACAAAAGACCTCTACATTGAAAATTACAGCACTGTGATAAAAGAGATAGAAGGGGATATAAGAAGATGGAAAGGCATCGCTTGCTCCTGGGTAGGAAGAATCAACATAGTGAAAATGGCCATAATTCCAAAACTTCTATACAGATTCAATGCAATCCCTATTGAAATCACAACAGTATATTTCAGTGAACTACAGAAAACAATCAAAAAAATCATTTGGAACCAGAAAAGACCTAGAATAGCAAAAGCATTCTAGGCAACAGTGACATGGCAGGGGGTATCACAATGCCCAACTTGAAACTGTACTACAAAGCCACTATGATAAAAAACAACAGGGTACTGGTAAAGAAAGAAACCTGAGGTTCAATGGAATACTTTAGATGCAGAAGCAACACCAGACATATTCAGCTACCTCATCTTTGACAAAGGAGCTGACCATCCTCAGTGGAGGAAAGATAACCTTTTTAATAAATGGTGTTGGAAAAACTGGCTTTCAACTTGCCAAAGATTAAAACTAGATTCCTGTCTTTCACCATGCACTAAACTAAAATCCAAGTGGATTAAAGATAAATATGAAAACAGACTCACTAAACTTACTGGAAAGTAAATTAGGTAGAACTCTCAGTGACAATGGCATAAGAGAAGACTTTATGAACAAATCCTCAGCAGCACGAGAACTTGCACAAAGAATCAACAACTGGGATCTCATTGTATTAAAAAGTTTTTGCAGCACAAGAGAAATCACTAACAGAGATAAGAGACAACCTACAATGTGGGAAAAAATTTTTATCAGGTATTCCTCAGACAAAGGACTACTATCTAGAACATACAAAGAACTAAAAAAAACAAAAAACAAAAAACAAAAAAACAAAACAAAAAAAAAACCAAAAACCAAAAACAAAAAACAAAATAAAAAAAAAAACAGACACCCGCCCCCCCGGATGCAAAGACCTGATTCAAAAATGGGCATCTGAAATAAATAGCCACTTCTCAGACAAAGAAGTAAAAGCATTGAATAAATATATGAAACAATGTTCAACATCATTGGTCATTTGAGAGATGCAGATAAAAACAGTACTGAGATTCCACTTACCCCAGAAAGAATGGTTGCTATCAAGAAATCAACCAATAACAAATGCTGTTGGGGCTGTGGAGAGAAAGGAACCCTTCTCTATTGTTGCTCAGAGTGAAGTCTGGTGCAACCACTGTGGAACTCAATATGGAGATACCTCGAAGAACTAAGATTAGAGATTCTATTTGACTCAGCTATCCTTCTGCTAGGTATCTTCTCTAAAGAATTAAAAGAATCATATCACAGTGATATATGTGCAACCATGTTTATAGTGGCACAGTTCGTAATAGCTAAAACTTGGAAACAGCCCAATTGCCCATGAAGTGGAGCCTAGATAAATAAGGTGTGTTGTTTTGTTTTTATTAAATAGAGCAGTACTCAGACAAAGAGAATGAGAAACTAGAAACCTCTATAGATAATGGATGCACATTGAGGGTATACTCAAGTAGAATAAATAGGACACATTGAGTAAATGTTGAATCATTTCTCAAGGTTTAAATGGTATAATTGAGAAGTTAAAATAGGAAGAAAATGGATAAAGGGGAAGTGGGAAGGGAAGGGGAAAGGAAATAAGGGAAAAGAAAAATATGTAAAAACAAAAAAATTGAAAGAAATTCTTTATAAATAGGGAAGGGTGAAGTGGGTGAAGGAAGGGCAGGGACATGGGGAAAAAACAAGAACCAAGATTTATCGTGGAAAGGTACAAGATCCCAATGATAAATGTAACTGTACTGTCTGCTTTAAATTTACTGATAATCTTAATGGAAACAAAGAAATATTGAAAGTTAATTTAAAAATTTTAACATACATTATTTAGAAACATTTTATATATAATACGAGTGTAAAAACGTTTTAGGCAGTGAGTTTTATATGTATTTATCAATTTCTCACTTGAAAAGCTTAAGAGAATTAATGTGTCCTTTCAAGAATTCTACCAAGGAAATTAAGCTGCTTGGTATTTATTAGCGATTCATTTTATTAAATATGTGTTTGTTAAGGAAACAGAGAATCAGAAATCAAATAAGTAATAATAATATTTATCATAGGAATTGACCATATGCGTGGTGAGTATTTGTTAAACATTTTAAGATTGTTGTTTTTGCTGGTAGGCTTAGGTCTGAAGTTGGCAGAACAGGAATCTATGGAAGAAAAATAGATGTGAAATGGGAAAGGAGCACAAGTACAATTGGAACCATTATATCTCCCCTTGCCTCCTTCCTTACCGAGGAAGGTGCTTAGGGGATAAAATGGTGCTGTTGACAACAAAACTGCCCCTCAGGAAGCTCAGTTGCCAAAGCAGAAAGAGGAGACGTGGAAAAGCCAGAGGAGTTTTGGGCCTGGCTGTTCCTCTAATACCAAAATAAAGCAGCAGATGGGCAACATCATGCATGAATTAAGCTGCGGGGAGCTCCTGAATTACACTCACCTTTGGAGGATAAGCCTTGGTGCTTCTTCCCTGCAATTATTTCAGTCATATGCAAATTTTATTTGTGGCCAATTTTAACTTGGAGACCTATATGGAAGACAAATGTGGGATTTGGGGTTTTAGTTTAGCTGGATCGATGTACAAGAAAACCACGTTTCATATAATCTTGAAGTTTAAATGTAATTATGCTCACAATAGTGGGCTTTGGAAGAATAATAAAATTTCAGGAAGTTGTGGCATATGTTATCACATGTTTTTTAAAATATATCTTGGCCTTTCCTAGGAGTGCTATATAGTTTATATGGTATTAATTTTATACAGTGCTTATTTAGGATGGCATGGTAATTCTGGAAAATTATTTTTGATTTTCTGAAAGTTGGAATTTAAACCCTCTTTTTAGTATATTTTTCATGTTTGAATTTTTTTTAATGAATTTTAATTGATACAACGCAACTGTTCATTTGTAGTGTACAGTGCAATACTTAGTACATGCATGCGACGTATAATGAGTTGATCAGGATAATTGGCATAGTTATCATCTCAGACACATATCATTTCCTTATTTGGGGGACATTCAAAATCATATCTTTTATCTCTTTTAAAATATTCAATTAATTTTGGTCAGCCACAGTTATGCTGCTGAGAGTATCACAAGCTGTTCTGTCCAACAAGTGCCTCTGTACCTATTAGATACCTCATCTTTCTTCCTCCCCACTTTCTCTAAGATCTGGTAATTATAATTCTGTTCTCTACCACATATCAGTATTGTATTTTCCCTTATTGACTAGGAAGATCTCAATAATAATTAAAATTAAAGTTTCCAAATCTGGTGCAGGAAAGATCAGTTAAGCAAAGCTTACTGGCAAAGAGAGATACCTTGCCTGGCCTGTGTGTTACACTTCATATTAGGTTCCCATAAAAAGTTTACATTAGTACTAAGTACAATGTTAAATACTCTGTAGGTAAGTTCCACCGAGGAAGAGGCAACAATGACGATGTTAATGAAGGAGGTGAAGACTGTGATGATGATTTTACAACACAAAGAGTTGTAAAAAATAAATGAAACCATCAAACACTGATTTCAAGGTATAAATGTGCAGTCATTTTTATAGAAAACTTGAAAATCGCATACTGATTGGCAGGGCTAAGTATTTGTATTACAGTATCCTCAAAATTGACATCTGTTCTCTAAGGTCTCTTATTATCTCTGTATTAGTCAAATGTGGGGATCCCCCAAATGCCTCGTGTTTAGAAGGTGGTTGGGTTGTGAGGATGCTACACTCGTCGGTGGGTTAGATCAGGTAACTGACTTGCTGTTGGAGGTGGGGTGTAGCGAGAGGCAGGTTACTGCGGGAAAGACCTGGAAGGGTATATCTCCCTCTCTGGCTTCTCCTTTTGCTCTCTGCTTCTTGACTGCCATGGCACGAGCAGCTTTTTGTCCCCAGTGCCCTTTGGCCATGCTTCTGCCTTGTAGCCAGTTGACCAGGGACAGTAACTGGGAGTCAAAATAAATTTCACTTCCCGCAAGTTGTGGGTAGCAGGTATTTGTCCCAGAAATGAGAAAAGTAACTAAGACAATCTCACTCTCACAAGTAACTCTTTCATGAGGGTGTCACGTCCCCTACTAGTTATCTACGAATGTCAATTACCTCTGTTCAATTAACTGGGGATTTGCCTTTCAGAATCACAGGGCCAAAAAGTACAGTGCTTTTGGGTAGAAATAATCACTTTTATTCAGCAAAGATGTATGGACAAGCCAAGCTTTATAGTTTCATGGACTGAATAGTACAGATCTATGTCTGTCTGATTGATTATGATATTCTGGCCATTAATGATTCCAAAAGGGAAGGTTGTAGAAGTAGAGAAGCAAGGATTTTGAAGAGCTTGTTATAGAACCATTTTGTTTTGCAGGTATAAATGAAGTATCACATATAATTTCTCTTTAATTGGATCTTTAAGCTACAAAATATTGCTCTTTCCACTGTACAGTATGTCAGGTCTCCTTTGGGCATACGGTTGGATCACACTTCTTCAATCCTTTCCCCAAAGCCTATGATACTAGAGGTAAGTTAAGCATGGCCTTGAATCTGCTGCAGCCATGCAAGGGAGAGCACAGTGAGGTGTGTCAGTTCTCTGTAGGAGGATTTGATTGATTCTACTTGTTCTTTCTGAGTACAATGATTCGCAGCACCAGGTACTGGGGTGGAAGCTCCATCAGCCTGGCATTCTGAGAGACTCCAGAGACCTGAACCCAATGCTACTCCATTTGGCTGTTCAGGTAAATATTTTGTGTGAGAAACTATTGATAGGAAGGAAATGTCTGTCACAGCAGCTGACCTAGCTCACCCTGACAAGTGCAGATTATGACCTGCAATGGTTAGGTATCAAAATAAATCACCTCAGAAGGCACAGTGTAAAGTCACTCGATCGACTTGTCATAAACTCATACGATAAGGGAGAGGCTGTAGCTCCACAGATGGCAGACAAATTCCTTGGGTGATTGGCAAACAAGAGAACAAGTGTTAAGCCTAGGGAGAATGTGTGGGCAGCCATCTGCTTTGCTCAAGTGAATATGCAAATGTTCTGGTTCTTCAGAGAATAGCAGAAAAGAGATGACAGCCTTCAGCTCAAAAGATAATCTCAAGATACCAAACTTTTTCATTCTATTCCTTATTTTTGGAAGAAACCTCTAAATACCTAGTTCCACATCATCGGCAATAATTATATGCAAGTATGAATTTGTTATTATATTATTTATTTCACTTGATTAGCCTGAACTTGGGTGTATTTGGTAAATCATTTGCATTTTTTTTTTTTTTTGGTACTGAGAATCAAGCTCAGGACCTTGTACTTGCCAGGCAGGCATAGTGCCACTGAGCTACATCCCTGGCTCTGTACTATTGAGGTAGGAACATGACATATTGAAATAATTCAATTAAGTTATTTTTAAATTTTATTTATTTATTTTTTTGGTATGGGGATAGAACTCAGGACCTTGCACTTGTGAGGCAGGCGCTGGAACCACTGAGCTAAATTCCCGGCACATTACTCAATTAAGTTTAAATTAGAAAGTGAAATATCTTAAAATTTTGTGGTTGAAAAACAGCATTGCCATATATATTTTAAGTATAATTCTCTATTTTGAAATTTTTTGATTAAAAATAATTAGCAGAAATGTGTAGTAATTAGTGATTTTTATTTATTGCTCTGAAATTAGGAATTTTTTTAAAATCCCATAATAATTTAGCTTTCAGTATAATGTAGTTAAGCTTTTCCAGGCTAAAATAACATATTGTCAGAAAAGTAGAATGTTAAGGTCACTAAACACAGTGTGTAATCACCAGCTCATTCTTTTAAAATTATTTGGAGCATCCTTAGGTTCGATTTGATCAGAGAGATTTTTAACTTCTCAAAGGGGTGTTAAAATGTCTCATGTGACTTTTTTCCTAATACATATGTCAAGAATGCCTTAATGTAAAAATCAATAAATAAGTATAAGTGCTCATTGTGTATCAAAAAATAGTACAACTAGGCCAAAAGAGATATTTGAATGATGGGTAGGAAGCAGACAAAGGAGTAGAGGAAGAATCTTTCACATAGGAGTAGCAGGTAGGGCTGTGATTCATTCAAGGAATAAAATGATAACCAGTGGGCAAGGAAGAGTGGGGAAAACAGTGAACTAGACCTTTGTGGACTTTAAGACTTTACACACCAACATACCCATGTGACATACTTTATGAGTAAGTGAGCTTTGCTTAGAGGGACCACTTGAATCAGAAAAGAACTGTTTTCAAAACCTACAATTGAGTCATGAAGAATTCTACCATTCAAATTTAGAGGAATTGGCAAAATGATGAGGGAAAGACCCTCAGCGAATCACTAGGAGGGAAACAAAGGTGTGATTTTACAAAAACAAAGAAAAAACTCAAGAAAGGGGAGCAGTGGCTGACCCAGGTGTCAAGTTCATTGCTGTCTCAAAAGGATGGAAACCTTATGCTGTGAGTCTAATTTTATAAAAATGCCGAACTCCAAATTATATGAGATCCCTGAGTATTTTTTTTTCTCATTGAGTTTATTGGTACAATTTAGGTATACAGTACAGTTACATTCATAATTAGGATCTTGTACCTTTACATGGTGAGTCTTGGTTCTCATTTTTTCCCCTTACCCCTGTCCTCCCTTCACCCCCTCCTCCCTTCCCTATTTACAAATACTTTATTTCCATTTTTTCATTTTCTCATGTTTTTTTTCCTTTTCCCTTATTAACTTTCCCCTACCCTTCCCACTTTCCCTACACCTTTAGCTCCTTTCTTCCTATTTCACATTGTCAATTATATCATTAGGATCTTATATATCATTATGATTTTTCACACCAGAGAAACTATTTGGTATTTATTCATGTGTATTTATTTCACTTAGGAGTATATCCTCAATACGTATCCATTTTCCTATGAATGACTCTAATTTCTCATTCTTTATGATTGAATAGTATTCCATTTCATAGACAAAACACGTCTTCTTTATCCAGTATCCAAATGATGGGCAAATGGGCTGTTTTCAAGTTTTAGCTATTACAGACTCTGCTGCTATAAACATGGGTGTGCATATATCACTGTGAAATGGTTCTTTAATTCTTTTGGAAAGATACTCAGCAGAGGTATGGCTGGGTCAAATAGAACCTCTAGTCCTAGTTCTTTGAGGTATCTCCATATTGATTTCCACAGAGGTTGCACCAGTCTGCACTCCCACCAACAATGGAGAGGGATTTTTTTTCTCTCCACAACCTCACCAACATTTGTTATTGGTTGATTTCTTGATAGCAGCCATTCTTTGTGGGGTGAGGTGGAATCTCAGTGTTGTTTTTAATCTGCATCCCTCAAATAACCAGTGATGTGGAACATTTTTTCATATATTTACTTGCTGGTTTTACTTCATTTTCTGAGAAATGTCATTTCAGGTGCCCATTTTTGAATCGTGGCTTTATATTTGGGGGGGCTGATTGTTTTGAGTTCTTTATATATTCTAGATAATACTCCTTTGTCTGAGGAGCAGCTGGTAAAAGTTTTTTTCCCACATTGTGGGTTGTCTTTTAGTTCTGTTGAGATCCCTGAGTTTTTAAATCAAGACTTCACAAAAAGAATTGTAGAAACTCTTTCACTGGGGTCCAAGTGATGTCATTAACAAATTCTATTTTATGCCAGCATTTGCAGCTAATGGTGATAACTGTTTAATCAGACATCTAGAAAATCAGCAAAAACACTGCTGTAATTCTTCATTTAACAACATTGCCATGTTGTACAGCTATAAACAGGGATATAATAAAGAGAGGAAGCTCATAAATGTTTTACACCCAAATTACTCAGTTCAATTCAAAACTTATGGTTGAAATGCTTATCCTGTAGATGAGAGCAACAAATGTATTCTCAGTCTAAACCCAGGGAAAGAGTTAGAAATGAGCAAGAGTAGACCTTATTATGTCACTGTTGTTTGCTCTGATCTATGCATAAGTAAGAAACCTCTTTTATCCTTCCTGATTCCAATTTCTCCAGATGTTTTCCTAAGTACAAGAAAATTTGTTGATGTCCTCTGTAACATAAATGCAATGTTGTCAGTGAGGTGGCCAGCAGTATTGTGTACAGCCTACAGCTTTGCAGGGATGTATTTGCTCCAGGGAGCAAAGCCACTGTGAGATATAGGGTTGAGATAGTCTTTGATGATGACTAGCATTGTTCTAGTGACTCCCACGGAAATCCCATAGTGTTTTTGCTTTTTAATAGTACTAGGATTAATCCAGAGGTGCTTCATCTCTGGATCTTTTTATGTTTTATTTTGAGGCAGGGTCTCACTAAGTTGCCATATTAGCCTTGAACTTGCTATTCTCTTGACCTTGCTTCTTGGGTATTTGAGATTACAGCCCTGTGCCACCACTCCCAGCTCTACGTATTTCTTTAACTTGACACTAGTCTGTGTGGGCTTAGTGCGTTGTCTGGCTCTTTCCTTTTTCTTTCTTGCTGATATCTGAAATGCTCAAAAAAGTACAAGTGAAAACTGCCAATGTGTAGTTACATTAGACTACGGGTGAAGGGGGCTAACAAAGAAAAAATTGAATCTCAAATATGACTAAGTTAGGACATGTGTCAAGTTCACAGTAATTTCTGCTCTTCTGAATCCAGATCTTAAATTATAGTTTTGGTGTTCCTAACTGTAAAAAATGGACTTCTCATTAATCATAGCTATGGAAAAAGCAATAGTTTTTTGGATTTAAAATTTATTTATTTGTCGTATCATTATTATTGTTAGTATCATAGGATATAGAAATCATGAAAGAACTTGATTAAAATTATAAACTATAATTCTATTAATATGTCTTTTATTTTTATCTTTGTAATATATTTTATTTCCTATTATGTACAGAAATAGTAAGAATTATGATTATCAAAGACCTTTCCATGAAATGTAAATGAATTTTCAAACAAGATTCAATGTTAAAATTTCTGTTGTCCATTTATTAATTATTTCCAAGTATATGAAATTTAAAGTAACTTCAGTAAATAAGAGTAAACTGAAGTGGTTGGCAACCCTGCAGTGTAATGATATATATAATGAAGGCAGTCCAAACAAGATTATTTTTCATACATAAAATATAAATAGGCAGATTATATGTTATTGTGTTATTGAATATGAAATATAAATACTGCAAGATGAAATCTCTAAGACAGAAGGACATGGATTGAGTATTTATGACTTCCGTGATGTTGAGTATTGGTTTGACTCCTTATAAAACTCCTATATATTTCAGAACTTCTTGCTCTTTAGATTTTTTTATTAATGAAAATCTCGGCTTGGGGATAAAAGAGAGCAGTTTCTGATAAACAGTGGTAGATTAGTGTACAAAGCCACTTCATTATGGGCACACTTACCTAGACACAATCTTAGTAACTATAGATTATGAACACACACACACATGCCCAGCTTTTCTAGACATAGGATCTATACTGGAGTGGATTGTACTAAGAATAATTTAATTCACATAGCTTGAATGAAGAATATTTAGAGAAAGATCAGTCTAAGAGAATTGGGGGCAGCAAGGAAGAACTACCTACAGGAACGGACACAAACACTGCGTGAGACACCGAGAGAATAGCAGTTTAGGAAGCCATTACCACCCTCAGGGTTGAATGGGTAAAGGGAAGCAATGTGGAAGCCAGATCAGAAAAGGCAACAGAGCCACCCAGGCCTAAAACTAAGTCTTACTAAGTCTTACTTTTCTACCAACTATTTGGCCCACCTTTTTCCTGTTTTATCCTAGTTCTGGTCCTCAGAGCCTCATCCACTGTTTCTGACAAATATGTCTTCTGTTTGGAAGAAATCTAACATCAAAAGTGAAGAAAGCGAAGGGAATGTTTGGAAGTAGAGAGGACAGGAAGAGAGCACAGGAGTCAGAGTAAGTGGATAGAACCCGGCTGCTGGGAGACCAGGCTGCTCCTCTGAAGCTCTGCTCACACAGTGAGCCCGGAAGAGAGAGCAGGCGATACTTTACTTCACAGCTCTGTTTTAACCTCAAAAAAGAGCTGAAAGAAAGCAGAGCAGGAGTGGACTGAAGTGAAACTGGGAAGAATGGCACTTCTGCAGCTGTGTCTTTGGAGACTCACATCACTGTTCCTCAGCTAGATATTTCTTTCCCCCAGAAAATAGAGAAAATCGAGCAGAACTGTACTGCTGAAGGCTTTAAAGCTATCTAAAGGGTATTTTCCTAACCCAAGAGGCTGCTAAAATATGGAACTTTGCTTCACAAATAAATCTATTAGCATTGTGAACGTAGTGACAGGGATGGCCTCTCTGTGAGGCCTCTTTTCTTTGAGGGTAAACTGATTCTTTTTCTGAGGCTGATGAAACTTAAACTTCAGCACCTTTCACTTGCCTGGGCTCTTTCTAAAACCTTAAGTCTAGCATCATATTTGTAGGCACTAATCTTTTATTTGATCGCCCTTCATTTTATACAAGCTTCAGATTCCGCAAAACCTGAGTGCTGAGAGGGTGGGATTGGGCCTCAGGAAGGCCCTGCTGCGGTCCAGCCACACACATTCCTTTAGCACCAGCTGGCAGTGTCCCCACAACTTGGTAGAAAAATACTGTGTCAAAAATGTCACCATCCACTTTACTTTTCTGCTCCACGACACATCTAAAAAGAGTTAATCAGTGACAAATTCGTATGTGATAAATTGCCTCCAAGAACTTTTTCACAACACTTAGGCCAAGCCAGCTTGAGAGGTTTAATGCATGCACGTATTAAGCACTGTAAGGCTTTGAGGAAGCTTTCAAACCAATGAACTCTAAATTGCCTGGAAGGGAAAATGCAGAGCGAGCGTTTGTATCCGATGCATTATTGCTGTTTAAAAATATTACTCATCAGCATCTTTGGAATAAAATTTTCTGCATTTTATTTTTCCTATGGCTCCACTTTACATTTAGAATACATCTACGGACACAAACATTTATTAGGAAGGAAGCAACGCTATGTAACTGGGATCTGCAAACCTTTTCTCCGAGGGGCCAAATAAACACTTGCAGCTTTGTACGCCTTACAATCTCTGCTGTAACTACATGAGTCTCACATTGTAACATGGAAACAGTGACACTCCACACCTGAACACATGCGCTTGTATTCCAATAAAACCCTTTTTATACATACTGAAGTTTAATTTCATATAATTTTATGCATTGGAAAATACGAATTCTTTGTATTTGTTTTTAAAAGACATTTAAAAATGTACAATAGGGTAAATAAGCAAGATTCGCCTATAGGTCATCACTTGCAAAGTCATGATGCACAGTAGTAGTGTATGGATTTTGAAGCATTCATACATAATTTTCTTTTCTTTTGAAAATGTTATTTGTTTTTATTGGGTTTGCATATTAGATTCATGTATGTGCATAGCATTCTGTGATCACTGTTGATCCGCCCACCGCCATTGTCTTCTTACTCTTCCCTCCCCTCTAGTCTCATCTTTTGGGAGGGGAGTGCTCCTTCTGTACCATATTACTCATGTCATGCCTTTCCCATCCCTTTGCTTCCCATCCTCTTGTCTATTCCAGTCTTGTTTCTGTTGCTCTTCAGTGGATGGAATTGTGCCTCACTGGGCCAACGCCACGGATCCTTGACTTTCTCATCTGCAGAATGTGTTTGTACTAGTTCTCTCCAAGGGTTCTTGGCAGCATTGCACGAAGCAGAACATTTCAAAATCCAAATGATGGGCTCTCTACAGTGCAGTAGTCGATAGATCTGCATTCCTTTTATTTTCTCGAATGTGGCTTGACTATCTTGACTAATGACATATCCTGAAAAGGTATTTCACAGACTCAAAAATTTTAAAAATATGCTTTGAAACTGAGCACTAAGCAATTTTCAAGCAACTCAGCAAATGAGTGGGGTAATACGACAGAATATCACTTGTATTTTAAATCAAAGTACACACTGGCATCATTTTCATGTATTCCTCGGGGTGACATTAACATTTTTGTTTAAATGAAAATATATTTTTAATTAGATGTAATCAGTGTTATGATCATTTAGTGCTCTTCCCGTGAGTCCTTATATACCTGCCTCAGTAACCTTAGTTTGTGTAATTCATAGTCCAGACAAACATTGATGAACGAGGCCCATAAATGTTATATGACACTCCAATGGTCTATGTTCATGTATCCACGGGTCTCAGAGAAACAACTCTACTCTTGTACAGTGCAGGTTTACATTATTGATCAAGTTTACAAAGATCTATAGGAAAAATGGATTACTTTCAGACAATCTGCTTTCAATTTCTCCTCTATATGACCCTATCAGTTAGGCTGAAATTCTAGGCCAAGAGACTTAAATACAGACAGAAAATGATACATTTCAAACTCACCCAGGAAGAGGGCTGGGAAGTTTCATCAGAACCTACATATCCTGATTTCTTACCGTTTGCTTCCTCCATCTTCTCAACACACAAATCACTCTGTGGTGGAGTTACTGGTTTGTTTATTTGTATTTTGGGAAGAGAAATCTCAGTTGAGTCTGACATTCTTACAGAGCCACAGACACCGACAGTACTTTTGGAGGTCAATGGCTGTTTTTTTCTCTCTGCTTGGATTCTTTCTACTAAAGAAGTTATTTTGCTTCAAAACCTACTCTGGATGAAGAGGATTATTACCCGGGTGTTACATTCAGTTTTATCCAGGGGAGCAGTCTGAATTTTGATAATATTTTCCTCCAGGCTTTAACTCCAGAAACAGTTATTGAACATTCATGGTAGGTAGAACACTACCACATGCTGTAAAGTTTAAAAGTGGATGCTGCTGCTCCTCATCTTTAAGGAGGTAAAATATAATACCTAAGACATAATAGTACAGGCATACACCTATCACTATGTGAAGTGAGGGATATGTAAAAGAAATAAAATCCTATTGTGTATCAGAGCATCACCATATCGTGTGATTGCAGAGATCAATGAAAACTTCATATATAATTGGAATTTCTATTTTGAAATGTTTTCCATGCTTAGAGAAATGAGAAAATATCTCTTTATAATTCAGTATTGTTCAGATTTAATTTTTAGAATTGAACAGTTAGGTACATCTTGCTTAAAACATGCCTGAGTTGTTCATTTATGAGTAACATCTATAATAGTTTAGTGCACTTAAAAATGTTAGCATTTCTATAGTATCTTTCATTTTATAAGAATATGTAACTATGAAATCCAATGTTTGTTTAATGTAATGATCAAAATAGCACTGCATATTCCTCAGAGGAATTAGCCAATTTGCTTTGTATTTCACTTTTTCCCCTAAAATGAAGGATTCCATCATCTTGAACCCTAGCTTTCCTCTTTCACTAAATAGAAAGTCTTTAAAAAAGTCACCTACATCTGTAATACATGAAATAAAGAATTAACTGCTACAATGCTTACAAAGCTCATAACCCTAAATAAATAAGTTTTAAAAATTTTTTGGTTAAAATTTATTTTCCTTAAATAAGAATTTACTTTGGGTTGCAAGCAATACACATGAAAATTACAAATTTAATAATATTTACATTTGGACAATTGGAAACCAAACAATTTCATTGATGTTAAATATGTTTATAAAATTCTTATCTTTGGATTTTAATTTTTTTCAATTTTTAATGTTGTCTATTTATTCCAGTATTAGGTGTTGAACCTAGGACCTTGCTCATTCTAATATTAACTGCTATAGCCAGCATACCTGTGTGCTAGGCTAATACTAACTACAAATATGAGTGGTATATCTGTCTGTTATAGTTACTTTCTTGTTCCTGGGACAAAATACATGACACTCACAAAAGGAAAAATGGTTTACTTTAGCTCTGAGTCTCTAGAGGTTTCAATCCATAGTTGGCTGGTTCCAAGGCAAGGCACCATGGAGGAGGGGTGATGGGAGAGGAGAAACAGTTCATGATAGGCTGGAAAGCAGCAGCAGCAGCAGCAGCAGCAGCAGCAGCAGCAGCAGCAGCAGCAGCAGCAGCAGCAATGAGCCTTCCTTTACCTTTTTATTCCATTTAGGAACTGGAAGCCAGGAGACAGATGGCTAAAGCAAAGAAAAAATATGAAAGTGAGTCTTTCTTCTTTCCTTTTGTTATTCTATTCAGGGAACAAGCCTATTACTTGGTGACCCTCATACCCAGGATGGGTTGTCCATCTTCAATAAATCCATTCAGCCACCTCCTGAAAGCTCAGAAGCTTTTAGAGGACATCTAGATATAAACTAGACACTGTCCTTACTACATTTGCTTCTTCACTCTGTTTTGAAGCCTTGTATCTGATTTTGGATCTTTTTCTCTTTGATATTCTGCTGCTTTAGTCAGAAAGTTCTTATTATTTTCTTTTGGTTACCAAAAAATCATTAATTCAGTGCACAAACAGCAATATTTCTGCCTTAGATGTATCAACAGATACATATGTATGTGCATGATAAATATAGATAGATTTGTGTTTCCTATTTATTTTTTCATTGAGTTTATTGGTACATTTAAAGTATACAATACAGTTACATTCACAAGAGATACTTTTACATGATGTATCTTGGTTTTTATTTTTTTCCCTATTCCCCTGCCCTCCATTCCCTATTTATAAAGACGTTGTTTCCATCTTTCTTTGCTTTTCTAATATTTTTCTTTTCCCTCCTTACCTTTCCCCTCCTCCTCCCACTTTCCCTACCCCTTTAGATCTTTTGTGTTTCCTATTTCTAAGTCTGTTCCTGTTGTATAACTGATTTTTAAATGACTCACACAATTCAGAAACTACAGGAAGTAAACTCTCAAGAGTGAATTTCTTCAAGTTCCTTAGAATGCCTGGTAGCATCTATGAGAGTTTATACCATTCCTTTGAAGGATATTTTAAAAAGAATATTCTAATGCTAGATGGGAGAAAATGATATCTTCCATACTAAGTTATTTTTCTCATTCCTTAAGCGCTTTCTTTTAGGCTATTCCTTCTATCTACACCTATGATGAATATTGAAAAGTTCTAATCTTCTAAACTTACAGCCTATGGGTTGCTTTTTAACTATTTCCTACCCTTCAGTGTTGGGATACAGTCTTCTACAAGGTGAATTAATTCTACACAAACAGTGAGCAAATTAGGCAAAAAAAATCTGAACAATCCAATCAGTGGATCCAACTTATATTTTTGGGAAGAGTTTGTCATTTAACATCTATAATGTCTTTGTGTGCATTAAATGAAGAATATTATTATAATTATTTACCCAATTTTGTGCAATTTTGGTCCATTGCCATTTAAAATAGGTCTTATTTAAAGACATAGATTTTAATGCTTTCAGATTATTGTAGAAATATGTTAAGGATTGTCTCTATTTTTAGTACTACTATAGCAATTGTGAGCAGCATCACTGTTGCTTTTAATCAAAACTCCTTTGTACATATTCCTTTAAATGGGGCTGGGGATTTAGCTCAGCGTTTCGGTGGCCTGCCTTGCAAGCGCAAGGACCCAAGTTCAGTCCCCGGTAGCACAAACAAACAAACAAACAAACAAAACATATTCCCTTAAATGCTCACAATAATCTTAGCAGGACAATAGAACGATTGCATTTTTACAAATTAAGACACTGAAACACGAGGAAGATAATTTGGAAAATGTAAAACAGTGATAATGATAGAGGCAGGAGTCCAATTGAGACTTTCTGGCTCCAGAGTCTATACCTTATCACTCTACCACACGTTTACTCTGTTTTCACTCAACATCCAGTAAAATTCCACATATTAATCATCAACAGACACACAGGTGCTCAGCTACAAAAATAAGGAAAGAGTATCCCTAAGGCACTATGAATATAATATTAACAGGTACAAAAGACAGTAAATGAATCAAAAATTAGTTTGATCTAAGTATGTACAGGGTACAATGGAAATGTAATGAATAGATAGCTTATTTAACTTTGGTGTAAAAATGAAAAACAAGAAAAGCCTTCAAAAAGCCTGGATTTGTGAAATACAACTTAAAAGTTAGATTCATGTTTGCCAGGAGGACAGGAAAGAATAGTCCAAAACTAAGTTGACAGCCAAATAAAGGCACAAAGAAATCTCACATGATTTCTTGTAGTTATATGGCAGGTTTGAGGGATAAATGCAATAAGAAATGATGCTAAAGTTCTAAAGAGATAGTCTTCTAGGACCATGCATGGCATATGAAAGAATCTGAATATCTGGATACTTAACTGAGAACTTGAACAGAAATTGGATACTTACTGAGGGTTTTAAACCCCAAAAGATCAGAATTTTAACACTGGGTTCAATACTGCAATATTGTGTGTAATCTATTGCAAACAGCTGAGTCCCATCTACATCAGTTTTCTGAATTGTGAAGTGCAGATTATTAGAAATTACCTCATTGATGTAAGAAGTAAGACAATTATATGTAATAAAAATATGATTCTTTATCCCTTTATCTGATATAGGAAGGAGAAGAAGCTATAAAAATAGAGCATCCCCAAGGCACTATGAATATAATACTAATAGGTTCAAAATACAGTAAATGAAACAAAAATTAGTTTGATAAAACTATGCACAGGGTACAATGGAAATGTAATGAAAAGTGCAAGAGAGTGCACACCATATGTGTGTATGTGAGGAGGGGAACTCTTGTTGGTTTTATTGGTTGTGGGCAGTTGATGGGCTTTGCTCCTTATAGAATTTGGTAGGATTGTACTTTCTCACCCTATTTGAATTCAAACATATCACTGACTGTCTTGTCCAAGGAGATATTAGCAGAAAGAATGTGTGGAATTTTAGATGGAAACAATTCCCATGATAAAACCCTGTAGTATGCTCTCTGACTGCTATAACATTCATGAAATCTTCTACAAGGTTAGAAATTCTGTATTCTGCTGAGTACCCACATAGTGATGGGCTCCACTACCAACTCCCACCTGTATTATAGGAGACAAAAAATATCATAGAATAAAACTCCTCAGAATTTGGGAGTTATTAGCAAAGCACATCCTATTCTGCCAAATGATTCTTGGGTTCCACATAGTGCAGACTGCTGATGGCGCGTCATGGAGTTATTGTTGAAACGGTCTTTCACATGGGGCGATAGGGAAATGAGAATTAGTGGTCAATAAAAGTGGCTGGGGGATGGGGATTTAGCTCAGCGGTTCAGTGGCCTGCCTTGCAAGCCCAAGGACCTGAGTTCAATCCCCGGTACAAAAAAAGAAGACAAAAAACAAAAACAAAACAAGACAAAACAAACAAACAAAATAAGTGGCTGGGAACTTGAACTTCAGCAACCATACAATTTAAGAGAGTGATTCAAAAACGAAATCCTTGTTCCAAAAGGAAACTAATTACAAAAGTAAACTCAAAGAAGTCAAAACCAATCTCCAGCTATTGTGTTTTACCCCTAGTGTGGTTCATGTGTCAGAAGACCATCCACTAGTTTTAAACAGGTTTTAAAATGTAAGGATGGAACAAACATGGTTTCTAGTATATAATTTAAGCTGAAAAATATGTTTGCTATTTGTTTACCAAAGTGCTGGAATTATTTGACATGAATAACCTCAGAAAGCTACCAACACAATAATTCACTTGTGCAATTTAGGGTCCCAGTAATTAAGTACTTCCCATGTGGGCATCAATGTGCTCAGGATTACTCACTCGCTTCCATTTATTATTCAGTTGTGAATAAGGCCTGATCTGGTTGTTTTCAACTTAGAAGAATATAGGCACCAAACATTATCTTCATCCCACACAGTTTTATTCCTTTGTTGTTGCCTTTGTGTTCTTAATCACAGCAATTCATTCTGCAACTCTGTGGAGGTAGATGCTTTGACATTAGTAGTGTGCCTTATCAGTTAGCTCTGAGGACTACATAGCTTATGAAGGACTGTGCAGAGAAAATCCTGTGCATCTGGTTAAAATGTGTGATTTAAAATGTGTGGTTAAAGTGGTATGATTTCCAATAATATATTATGATGAGTTAGAAAACTCCTAAGTGATTATTGAATAGTCTATAGAATATTCTGTAGTCTAATCTCTAGGACAGATTGTGAAATAACATCTAGTGGTAAGGGGTGGACAACCAGAAGAGGAGAATAAGTTAGGAGATGTACAACAAGATATACGAGTGTGGAGTGGAAGGGACTGAAACCTAAAGATTTGTTGCAATCAAGTATCCAGTGATCAAGATGAACTACACCTCACTGGTAAACAGCACCAAAGTTCCTTCATTTCCTTGTCTTTCTTTTCTTTCTTTTTTTTTTTTTTCCATTTTGTGGAGTGACTGAGAAGTCACTTTTTTAAAGGATTTCACAATTCAATCATGTTTCATTAGCCCTTATAAAGACCTTCTGAATGTTCTTCTAGAACTAATAGAAGAATTAGACACAATTCAGGAGTTCACAGCATTTAAGAACCACAGTTAATTTAATGTACTATAAGATTTTTCTTGCATCGGGTTTTGGACCTAAGTTGAATGGAGTACTAATGGGTTCAGTGAGAAGTAACTTATGTGAGGAGCAATCACATCATAGTGTAGGAACTTTAACATTCACCTAGTCCAATCTTTTAGCCAATCAAGAGTCTTCCTAATAGGCTCTAACGGTCTTAATTTTAATATATCCAAATGCAAAGTGGTAAACATATCATATCGAAGCTTTGTGCTTCCGAAATTGGTAAGAATGATTGGATAAGTGTGGAGAAAGCCAGGGAAGTCATCTGAAGAAGATTAATGGCTCTGTGTCTTTTACTGTGGTAAACTTAAAAAATTTTCTAATATTTATCATAGTTTTGATCATATCTCATATTAATCTGCAGTCTTCTATGTAACAATCTTTTCCCCTAAGGAAATCAGTATAGAAGCATTAGTTATAGTATTTGAAGTCATATATTAAAAGACATTTAATTCTATTAAATGTATTAAAATACATTATATATTAATATACATTTTACTGTTTAATGTGCCTATTTCAGCAAATGTATATATGGCAAAAAATGAACATATGGGCTAAAATCAAAATTGCCATAGATACTTTTTCCTAGCAACTAATTTGACAAGAATTTAGGATTAAGAAGACCACCTCATGAATGCAATTGCTTTTCTTAGTAACAGCAGAACTTGCCTTGGCTCTGTATTAAGAGTCTCAGTTTAGAGCACTAGGACTGTAAGTCTTCCAATTTGCACCTCAAATTCTAGGAATTCTACATATCATCCATACAACTGCTTTAAAATGGAAAAATTGTGACTTAGTTGCCTAAGTCTCCAATACATTTTATGCACTTGTAAGAGGCAGAAACCATAAATCATTCTAGTTTACTCTTGCCATTAAACATAATTCATTGATATCTTGATATATAATATAGATGATCAATGTACCTTAGTGTTTCTAGAATAAATGCAAATCTGTTTGATTGACTGGGAATTACATTATAAACACATTTAAATTATAGCAGTGGGAAGAATTTAATATAGAAATAAGAAAACAAATTGACAAGAGGTATTAACTATTAGGACAGGTGACATAGCTACTTCTCAATATCTTTATAAAATAGACAACTCATGCAAATTAAGATTACTAATGTAAAAGCAATAAATGAAAGATGTCAGGGGAACTAAGGATTTTATTGAAAGTTTAAAGTAAAGTCTATATTTACATTGAGGCATTAATCTCAATAAGACAGTTGACAGGTTTGCATAAAAACCAGCTCTGCAGAAAGTAATCAAGAAATTCTAGGCAGAGGCAGTGAGGTCAACATCATTAAAGAGCCCAAAGGAAAGATTATATCTAACTGGGAGAATTGGGGGGTAAAGTAATCACCCCTGGAAATTTAATGCCATGACCTAGTTCAGTATATAACACTTTCAGTTATGCATTCAATATAAATAACCCTAACTCATTAATCACAAGGACTGGCATACTAGATTTAAAAAAGAACAATTCTTAAATATATGTTGCCTTTAAGAGATGTACCTTATCCCAAAAGGACACACAGTCCAAAAATGAAATGATGGAACTAGTATTCCATGAAACTAGAGGCCCAGAGTAAGTGGGAGTATCTGTCCTATTTTCAGGTGAAGTGGAATTTAAGCTGAAACTGATCAAAACTGATAAGCGACAAAGGCTATTAAGTAGTATTGAAGAAACAATTAAACAGGAAAAGATAACAATTATTAATTGTTATTCATAAAACACTTTTATTAAACAAAAACTACTAGACATAAAAGGACAAACAGACACCAACCCAATGGTAGTAGTGGATCTTCATACTTCCCTCTCACAAATAGCCAGGTCAGTAGGACAAAAAAAACAAAACTAAACTAAACTAAAACCTAAGACATATGAAAGTTGAACCACACTATCAAGGAAATGGATTTAGAGGGTATCTATACAATGTTGCATGTAACAACAGAACACAAATTTTTCTCAGAAGCAGCTAGACCATTCTTCAATATAGACCATATCTTAAGCCATAAAGCATACTTAAATAAAT
Organism: Fukomys damarensis; assembly: GCF_012274545.1. NCBI lineage: Eukaryota > Metazoa > Chordata > Mammalia > Rodentia > Bathyergidae > Fukomys > Fukomys damarensis. Next base: position 25,805,817 of record NW_022900918.1, on the reverse strand, counting down.
ACAAAAGATTTAAAAACAATCTCTTACATACTATTGGATCACAGCAGAAAGAAACCAGAAATCAACAAGAAACCGCAGAAGTGACCCAAATACATGAAGATGAAATAAAACATTCTTAAGTAATCAATGGGTCATTGAAGAAATCAGAGAAGAAATTAAAAAGTTCATGCAATAAAATTACAATAGCAGCAAAACATTCCACAACTTATGGGATGCAATGAATGTAGTTCTTAAAGGAAAGCTTATAACTATAAATGCTTACATATAAAGAATAGAGTGATCCCAGATAAATAACTAAATTATGCATCTCAACAGATAAATGGATAAATAAAATGTGTCATATACACACAATGGAGTAGAAGTTAGTCATAAAGGATAGAGTCACTCATAAAATATATACACCTTGAGACTGTAATGTTAAGTGAAATAAATCAGACATAGAAGGTTAAGCAAATATCACACAGTTTCTCTTATTTGAGAGATGCAAAATAGAAATAATTTAAGGAGAAAAATAAAAGGGATGGTAAGAAACAGGTAAGTAGACTGTGAAGATGAGAAGGAAATCTGGGGAAAGATGGAAAGTAAGAGTTGGTGGTGTTCATTACTTTCTTGTTGTCAGCACAAAAATACCTGACTCTGACAAGTTAAAGGAGAAAGGTTTACTTTAGCTCACAGTTTGTAGAGGTTTTGGTCTATAGTTGGATGGTATGGTTGTGGGGCAGGGCAGAAGAGAAATGGCCCATGGGAGGGAAAGCAAGAGGCAGAAAGCAGCAAGCCCTCCTTTCCTGTATTATACCATTCAGGCTACAGGTCTATTGTTGGCACCAACTACACTCAGGTCGAGCCTTCCCATTGTCAACACCCAGAACTATGCTACCCACCAGTAGACTAATCCAGTTATCACACACCCATGATCCAGCCACTTCCCAAAAGCCCCACCTATGAGTACATGAGAGTTTGAGGGGATATAAGCCAAAACAGTGGTAGAGGTTGGAGAAGAGTAAAAGTGATCAAGTTGTAATATGTATATGTACCAATACTTACATTCCCATAATAATGTAAATATTACATATTGAGAACTTAAGCTGGTAAGTATTAAAACAATAAAAATATTTTACCACTGGGGATTTCAACATTCAGGATTGTGGTGTTTGGGATCATGATTAGCACAAATCAAACATATTATTCAACAAGGCCATTTTAAAATTAAATTTAAAAAGCTAAAATATGCTCATGCAAAATATGCTTATTTTGCAAATATATAGTTTTGCATTGTAATATTTACATTTTAAAATTATGAAAACAGACAATTTTATAAGCACTAGAAAACCTAAAACTAACTCAAGGTTCACAATATTTAACAGTCAACCTTAAGATGATAACTTCACAAGTGGATTTCTGTGGATGCATCTTTCTGAAGTACCATCACAAATGTGGAGGAGATTAAAGCTGTAATTGAATACTTGAATTGTTTTTAAATTAGTAAAATATAAAATATTGCTAGCATGGGAGTGTATGACATTTTAGATAAATGTAAGCCTTCACAGAAATACAATGATTCCTGAGTCTCTTTGCGCTCCATTTTCCACCTTCTAGAAACAAGTGCCCATATTTCTCTGTCATTATAGACACTTCTGTGAACGACTTTGAGAAGAGCTGCAGGCAGCTTAAACTGACTCGCACTTTGCAAATCCACCCAAGGCTATTGTTGAATTATTCATGGAAATAAAGAAGCAGGTGTACTTCTCTGTTCTTATCTCAGCTTGGTGAGTTTACATGGCAGAAACTGGTGGTGATTGTGCTTCCTAAGGCTCACAGAAATTCTAGACATATTGATGGATCCTCAAGTACCCTGTCCAGAAGCAGGAAGACAACAGTGCTCGCCACAGTATTTATTCCTGGAACGATGATCATTGGCTTAGGATTTGCTGCTGAATTATCATCGCCTATTTATTACTAGTATGATATTTTAGTAAGTTATTGTTCCTGAACTTTTAATCCAAATTTTAAATTTGTGACTTTAAAATTTTCCCTATTGCACTACATAATTATTCATGTTAACTTTGACAATGTCAGTATAATATTTGATTTTATAACATGGCTAAATTAACTAAATCACTGTTATACCTTGATCATAATGCATCTAAAAACAATGCATAATTTTAACTGTTTTTAAAAATAAATGATATGGTGAGTTAAGTTTTAAAACTAAACATATAGCAGGTTTTAATGATTCCTAAAATTAGTTCAAATTTATTAATTTATGAAATATTTTCTGAAGTAATTTATGAAGTATCTCTATATATTACATATACGTCTATTATATATCATACTGTGTTTTTAAATAATATTTTATTTCATTCCTTATTATAGATAAAAAAGTGCTAGCGGACATCATATTTTACTATTTCTTTAAAAATATTCAGTACCAATTGAATTACATGATAGTTTAAATAATCCCCTGAAACCACAAATAATTATAAAAAGACACCAAAATAATTTCAATTACTAACGCATATTTTCTGCTCATAAAAACAATAACACTGGAATTATAATACAATTTTTGCAAAGTCAGTTTCTATGTGAAAGCAGAAATACTTTTATAAAATACAGAAAAAATTTTATGATATGATTCTTATGATTAAACAGCTGTTGATCACCAGAAAGTATGTAGGCCCTTTTATGTCTATTAGCATAAAGAACCTAAAGCAATATGTATAATTTTAAAGCTAGGAGAAGAGAAAGTAAGCAATGAAAAGATATATGAAGGAAAAAGCTAGGTTAAAAGAGAGACAAATCTGATTTCTGATTGCATCCTAGGTTAGCTATTAGTAGAGTATCCTGATTCTAATTACATAGCCTGCCGAGTCTCATTTTGCTAATTTATACAGTAGAGGTATTAAAAACCTACCTCACCCATTGTTATCTGGCCTTTAAAAATCAATAGTTAAAGTTCAAAATAATACTGAAGTCATACTTATAGACATCCAGAAGATTTATTACAGGACTATTATAATTATGAAGAATTTGGAAATTCTGACAACTTTCTATTCTGGTTTTTCATCAGAAGACTGAACAGTCATTTTGATATATGTGTCACAATTGTAGAAAAGTTTAGAACTTGACACTTTCATCTTCTTTATGATGATTCTATAACTGGTTCAGTTTGGGAAAAAATAACACAAAAGTGAAAAGTGTCTTCTTTATTTTATGCTTTAAACAGTCTCAGTGGTCCTGGAAATTGGACCTTCTATAAGGGAAGTTTACCTTAAATAGTAAAGACCAAAATTAGCTAACTGATAAGTGGGAATTAATTTTAGAAAATTCCAAAGTGCAATCTAATAACATGGACTATGGTAAGTTTTTGTGAGATTGTGTTTATTTTCTTTTTGCTTTTGGTAAAATCTACTCTGTGTTTCATTTTATGAATGTTTACCCTGTTCTTCAGCATAATCTCGAAAGCATGCTGAGGCCAGGTGCACTTTGGGAGACGGCAAAGAGATGACAACACAGGTGGTCAAGAAGGAATCGGTCTTTTATGCATAGAGCCTGTGTATGCTGTTGAGATTGTAATCCTTCAGAACCGATCACTTTTAGGGCTTAAATTCCTAAAAGCAGATACATTAAAATCCCTCAGTAAAATTACCATATAATGATAAAAGAATCTTAGTGTTCTTTCTGTTATGGTTTCCTTTTTTATTAGTGTATGTTTGTAATATATGATAATTACATTCATCCTAGGAAATTGGTATATAAGAATATAGCAATATAGCATCTTGATACTTCTTATTTCACTTTCTCCTTCTCACTATCCTTATATTCTCTTCTCATCTCCGCAAAGTCTGTTTCCCTGTTTCTCTCAACTATCTTTTCTTTTCTTTTTTTTTTTTTTTTTTTTTTTTTTTTTTTTTTTTTTTTTTTTTTTGGTACTCGGGATCGAACTCGGGTCCTCGCGCTTGCAAGGCAGGCCACCCAACCTCTGAGCTAAATCCCCGGCCCTCTCTCAACTATCTTTTACTTTCCTCTGTAAATTATTTATATTTTGGATTTCCACACGATATTTAACCTCTTGTGTCTGACATATATTTCACTTAGAATTATGGTCTCAATGTTCATTCATTTTTCCTATAAATGACTCAAATTTATCCTACTTAGTGTTGGAGTAGTACTCCATTGTGTATATATAGCACATTTTCTTTTCTCATTCATCTGTTAATGGGTCTATAGTTTTCAAAACGAATTATGCTTCATCTTTTGTTGATATGCTGTTTGAAAATACTCTAGATCCGAAGTGCAAATAATACTGAAAATTTGTTTAACCAAGACAAAAGGAAATAATTACTGAGCCGCAGGCTGTAATAACATTAAACAGGGAGAAAATAACAAAGGAAAAAAAATAAGAATCCTGTACAGGAGAAAACAATAGAATGTGCAACAATGTGTCTTACAGTACTAATGAGAAGGATTATTTGTGTTTACATGTTTGTTTTAAAAATTGTCTTTATGAAAATTGATGGTGATATCTGCAGATGTAAAGGCTGTTGGAAGAGAGTACACTTTACATTTTACTTGCTGATGTTACAAGTCATTGGATGCTATTAAAGCTCTTTTGGAAAGATTTATGAAGATAAGTATTCCCCACAAAGCCCATCAAGAAAAAGTGATGTGCATTCATTGTGTATGATTAATGCTTCATACACAATGAGGAAAAACATTCAGGACTAATGTACAATTATAAATGAAAGTGAACTTTATAAAGAGATTTTTCTTGTTAATATCAACAAAGGAAAAGAAACTGCAAATGCAGGATATTTGCAAGTATTTACATCAGCTAACAAGAAACGTTATACCACATAATAAGACAATATGTTAATTTGTATTATAATTTAAAAATTCACATTCTGTAATATCTCAGAACTTTAAGCATGTTTAATAAGTTTATGCAGTATGTTTATTTTGTTGCTTCAGATATACTATTAATGAGCAGGCTGATTCAAACCTAATTTGCATAGTAAGTGAATATAATTAAAGTCAGTCTTTCTTTAAATGCTCATAGGAAAATATTTCTGTAATGTATTTGTAAAAAGGCAAGTAGAATTTGTTTTCAGTTCTAACACATTCTGCAGGATCAGATATACGAAGGAACATTCTAGGCATGCTATTTGGGTATGTTCTTGCCACTTGACTTTGGTAGCATAATTATATATTTTGTGCAAGTAAGCTATAAACCTCATAAAGGTGTAAAAATCCTGTAAACATAAAGTGACAGATGTTGTTGATCTGTCTAGAATTTGCCAGTCTGAATTTTATCCCCAAATTGGGGAAGAATTTCACTAGTTAAATACAATATCAAAGCTAAAAAATGTGATTCTATGAATAAAATTAAAAAATTCTCTCTTAAATCTTTTTAACTTTGTATTATGGTGTATTTTATTTTTATACAGAGAAAAATCAAAATTTTGATTTCAAATTTTGCTGAGACCAGTGAGCTAGGATAGCAACCTCTCCATCACATTATACTTTTCATTAATACAACTTTCTTTTTATGACTACATTTTAATAGGCCAGCTAGTTTTGGTTGCTTTTCTCTTCTTTGAATATTGCCAAATCCCTGGAAGAAGGCTAATAAATATAGGTAATATAAAACAGGGAGATTGGTTCTGTGATTAATTTTAAGCCTCACATTGCTTTAGATCTCATGATGAACTCAGTCTATTTCAGTGAACCAATGTCTCTGTCTAAAGGCAGACTTTCTCTTTCTGTTTTGTTTTCTTACCTTTCATGGTTCTAATGTCAAATGTTTTCCCTCCCTTAGCTTGAAACTCTGTTTCCTGTTGTTCTGTATTGATTTCTCGTTTACTTACAGCTCTGTATAGATTGAATACCTTGGAGTACTCAATAAAGTTTCATTGACTGTCTGACTTCCGATGCTTCTCTTGCTACATTCTTGATCTCTTGCTACATCCTTGATCTCTCTTGATCCATTCTCTGAAAGTAGCCAGTTACTGGTATTCAATTTCCCTGCAACCTCAAGTATCAAGTTCAGTGGAAGAGATTTTTCTCTGGATTCAGTAAGAAATACTGTACCATAGTTTCACCCTAATTAGAACTTAGACTGAAAATACAATTGACTATACCCTAGCTATGCCTTACACCCTTTATATGATTGAGCAAGAAGGGAAGGCTTCCTCCCTGTTTGCATTATTACAGTGTTCATTCTAATCCTATAACATAAATCCACAGACCCTATGTAGCCTAAGTAAGATGCCAAGCTTGAAAGCCTCATAACTAGATACAAATTTCGGCTTTTCTACATATGTGCTTTAGGAGTCGACACTGTGGTATCCAGAAAGGGGAAGTTTTCTCTCTAACTTCTTACATTGAAAAAAAAATTAACATGCTTCTCTGGATTTATGAGGAGGAGGATTGCTCAGTTAACCCAGTTTACCACATAACTGGATTCCTAAAAACGGTAGGTAACTTGCACTGAAAGAAATCAAGTTTGAATTTTCCTGCTAAAATTAGATATTTATTGGAAAAGTAGATATAAAAATTTTAAAATATCTTGTAGGGCAAATTAGATAACTTATATGAAATCTTTGGAAGGGGAACTGTTTCCTTACATCTAGCTTAGCTAAATTCTAGAAGAAAGAAAAAGGAAGGCCAGATTCCACATTATAAATAGTAGAAAATTTACAAGAAACCGCTCACCTGTTTGGTCACTGAGGTAATTTAAGCAAAAATCTGTAGATATGGCTTTTAGGATGTATTAAAATTTCAATCTGAAATTTTGTTTGTTATATTTCCTTGGAATCTTCATCACTGTTTTATATATTTTATGGGTCAAAAATGTTATCACCTCTTTCAAATGTCAAATCTTTCCTGCCATCTTTTTTTTAATCCCTGGGGATTTAGAGGAGAGGAGCTATTTAGAGAAGGGTGAAGAAGAGAAGGAAGAGGAGGAAGGGAAAGAGAGACACTTAACATTTTCACTATAGTACAGCAGAAGTTGTATAATACAGTGTAGCTTTATTCGTATATCTTGAAAATCAAAACAACTGTATTCTCAGAGACTACAGTCTCTTTTAGATTAAGTTAAATAGACATTTCACTGCCTTCATCAATATGATTTTATTATTTTATGAAATTCTTGCCTGGAAGATAAGGTTGAAATAAACTCTATTGCTGTAGAGAAAGCCATTGAAACGAACACAAAACTGTTAAGTCCTTAAAAAGATAACATCAACTACTGATTTACCCCCAAACTCTCTAAATCTCCTTTACTGCAAAGTCCAAACCCTGCCACATCCACTAATCTTAAACTAGTATGCTATGAACCTTACCTTTTTTTAGTTATGAAAGCAACGTGTTCCACAATAAATTTGCTCCACGTTTTTCTTCAAAGGACAAGATCTTTATCAACAATATTTCTAAGGAGATTTGTTTTCCTCCAATGGCTTCTAATGGTTCTCTGCTATGGCTGCTTTCCATATCTTATTTCTTCTCTTATCTCTGGGTGATGGCGGTGGTGTTGGTGAAGTATAGAGGATGGAATTTATATTTAAAAGCCACTCTTTTTAGGAGGATAAGATGATTTCAGATAGTATCTATCCCTAGAATATAATATTCTTTTGGAGAAAAATGTATTTTATTAAGAAACTTCTGTGTAGCATTGGTTCAAAAAGCAAAAGTTTCTTGGGCTATGTTGGGGGAACTTTTAGTTAGTCTCTTTCTGTAACAGGAAATCTAAAAGGAAGGAAAAGATGATTCTTTCCACTTTCCTCACTCAGATAAAGCGCTGTTCTGCCCCTTGGTGATTATTGAAATGCTGAAGAAATTTCACTGCAAGTTGGATATTACTAAGAATTAAACTTTGAAGATAGTATCTTAGCTGCATTCTCCAGACATACACTGTACAGTTTCCCGTGTGTTGTTGTTAGAAGTGGAACAAAATGGTTACAAGAAATTAGTTAAATAAAGGCAGGAAAATACATGGCAAGAGACAGAATTAACCATGCACCTAAACCCTATTAAGTACATGCTGACGAATTAACTAGTCTTAAATAGACCTAGTAGAAGACTAAAGTAGCTGAAAGCGATATAAATGTAATTAGTTACTTGGCAAGGATCTTTAGAATGCAAGCCAATCCAAAATTGGAAAGTACAAGTGACCATATATATGACTGGATTCCTCCTTACAAAAGAGAGCTATTTCTAGAGCATATCTGCCTTTTTTTTTTTAATTTTTAGAAAACAGAGCTAAAAGAAGAAAACATAATTATAAACTATACATAAACACTAGCAAAGTTTCTAAGAATGTTACTGCCAAATTTAGCTCCCTAGGTAAACTCGTTTAATAAAATCAAGTTAGCAATGACATCAGCGTTTGTTTCTACATTGTTCTTAGCACATTTTGTCAGGGGCTAATTCTGTATCTCCATCTCATGGTTTCAGCGAGACTATCAATTTGGGAGATTAGATGGATGTTTATGCCAACCAACTTGTAAGAAAACTAAGCTAATGCTTGTGGCCGAAGGGAAAGATAACATTCAAATTTTAACTTCAAAATGCCTCAGATTTCCAGGTTGAAATATATCCATAAGTATAAAAAGAAACCTGGGCTTTTAAGAACAAATTTTATGCTGGAGAAGTTTTGGAGGCATTTATCAAGTCACAGATTATTTGTGATAAAAACTTGGGGTGTGTGTGACTTTCTTGTTAACAGTATATAAAATGAGGAAGGATGAGAGAGAAAACAAAAACAAAAACAAAAACAAAAAAACAGTATTACTGATCCAGTGGAAGGAAATAAGAAAAAAACACTACTTCTGAGAAGAAAATGTTATGAATCTGTAATAGAGACTATACAGATCAAACATTGGTATTAAACTTCTTTTGCATATCCTCCATGAATTATAATCTACAGTTTAATTTTATTTCTTTGTTTTAATCTTGCTTAACAGCAGAGAGTGAATGGAAACAAAGCCTTTGTAGATAGGGAAGGGTGGAGGGGTTAAAGAGTGAGCAGGGTTATGGAGGAAAATGAGAACCAAGATGGATTTATGTAAGGGTGCAAATTTCCAATGATGGATTCGTTATAATGTACACTTTAAATGCACCAATAAAATTAATAAAAAAAAAAAACTAGCAGAGAGCGTATGCTTCCAAATGTAAAAAAATTCTCTTTGCCTTCTGTCCTGAAGCTAATGAGCCTGACCCTGACACCTACTTATTTTATGCTTAACTAGGCCAGAATCTCAAAACAGAGGCCTTTAAAGTTTGAAGAGTTGGACTGTGGACCCTTGAGTCTAATTGATGATGATCATACTTCTTAGAGTAGAATAGGGATTTAACAGATTTTTGCTGCAGGTTAAATAAACCTCTTTGGAGTTGTATATCAGTCTTACCCCATCTGCATTTTTATTACTTACCCTCTTCTCATGAAAGAAGGAGGGGTGGTGAATTGATATTAACAGTTTGGTGAATGCGTAACTTGTTGAGTTTTCCCGGAGATTTGAGCCATTTGAAAATTTCCCAGAGGCTTCATAATTAGTGTTTCTATAGCACCATGAGAACATGAAAGTCCCTGGTTCTATGTATACCAAAAGCTGACATTTTTTTTTTTTTGAAATGTGAAAACGGGAGTGATAAAACCATGGAGGAATTCGCTACCTCCGTGTTTCATTTGTTGTTAAATATGCTCACTTTGACCTATGCTTTTCTTTATGATTTGTCACTGTTTACTGTGCCATCAAATAGCTTTCAAACTTCGTAATGAGAAACATTTTCAGATTTACATTCACTTTTTATATAGATTTTATGACTTCTAAATGGTACTTTTAGTTTATAAATTAGAAATTATGGAGTTTTAGCTAAATTTTCCATGCATAAATGAGAACCCCGGAAGCCTTAGAAGTTTTAGACTATTTAACTTGGTTATGAAGTAATAAATATTTTGTAGTTCCTCTGGGGTTATTTTTCAAAAATTATATTACCAAACTTTAGATTGTTTTTATTCCCTAATATATGCATTGTTTGTAACATCACCCAAATGGGTATATAATAAATATTTTATAAGTAAGAAACTGTAGAGTTTGCAAACACCATATTTTGACTGAACATAATTGATAATCACATTATATGAATACCAAAGTATATTTTATTCCCTTTTGCCCCTGGCATTTTTGCTTTTGTAGATATTTCAAATTTAAAATGATGAGAGTTTGAAAAGTTTCAGCTAAAAAAAAAAAACAGAAAGAAAAAAAAGGCACAGTGACACATTTTAGTACAATTTTTTTGAATTCCACTTTTCTAGATTCTGTACGAAGACATAAAAAGCCACAAATGGCAATACCAATATCGATTCATTAAAAACCTACTTAATGCTTCCTATTGATTCGGACATCAAAAGACATACGAAATGGGACCGGTGTCCGCCCATGTGGAGCCCTGCTCTCTCTGGGATACGGGCAGGCCTGAGGTAGGCAAAGGAAGCATGTGTCACACTGTGCCTCTGTTAAACTGCAAATTCTGAAGGAGGAGTCCAGGGAACATGCTGACACCAGTTTTGAAAAAACATGATCCTTAAGCTTCCCCCAAAAGATACTGGATCAGGATTTGTTGAACAAGTATTGTGAAGTACCAAACTGAGGTGCAAAGCTTAATGACACCCAAATTTTTAAAAATCAAAGTAAATACTGTTTAATGCAATTTTTAAAAAAGTTAAAATAACTGCAAACTGCAAAAAGTAAAGGATATAAAATTTTAAATACAGATACAATCAGTGATATTGATCTTTCCTTGGGCTACTATATGGCTCAGCACAGCATTGTATCTTAAAACCAAATCCAAATAAAACTGTGGAACACTACTAGGAATAGGAGAATTCCTAGGTCCGATGATTTCCTCAGTAGCCTCGGTTGGCAGGCTCAGTTTCCCTCCTATCAGGGAATCCATGAAGTTGTGAGGTGCTCATTTATTGCAGCTTCTCTTCTCTGTCTTTTCAGACCAAAATGGCAGAGAACAGTTGGCCAGAAAAGCAGAGACTTTGGAATTAAGACTTCTGTACTTCATTCCAGGGGAGCTTACAGATTTCCTTATATAGATGTATTTGTATTTGAGGTCATAATTGTTTTAGAAGAACTGAAAAACTGAAGACAGATTCAGATCTCATTTCAACAGAAACAATCAATGTGTTTATTTCTTTTATGATTTCTGTAACTTCAGATACAACCTTCAGCTGAAACTAGGTCAGATGTACAGGTCTCATGTTGTTAGCCCAATTATGCTCACTAAAGTGGATATTGATAAGTTAATTGACAGTTTTCTTTGACACATACTGAGCAAAAATAGTTAAAGTGTGTTTGTAAAATATTTTAGTACAAGCAAAATAGTTTGTGTGCTTGATAAACTGAACAATTTAGAACGAAAATGTTTGCTGTAAATCTTATTGGCTTTTTCAAATAATAATTATTGTTGTTTACTATCTACATGGTAGGTGTTGTAAATTAAGATAACAAGGGCGAATAGTCATAATTTAGATATTTATGTGTAAAATAAAATGTATTCTATTAGGATCTAAGGAATATTCCTCAAGAATCCTACTGTACTTTTCAGATGCCCATTTTTGAATTGGCTCTTTATATCTGGGGGCCTGATTGTTTTGAGTTCTTTATATATTCTAGATAATAGTCCTTTGTCTGAGGAGCAGCTGGTAAAATTTTTTTCCCACATTGTAGGTTGTCTCTTAGTTCCGTTGATGGTTTCTTTTGCAGTGCAGAAGCTTTTAAAGATGAGATCCCAGTTGTTGATTCTTCCTGCTAGTTCCCGTGCTACTGAGGATTTGTTCATAGTCTTTTGCTATGCCAATGTCTTCCAGAGTTCTGCCTAACTTATCTTCCAGCAAGTTTAGTGTTTCTGTTTTAATGTTTAGATATTTAATCCACTTGGATTTTACTTTAGTGCATGGTGAAAGATAAGGGTCTAGTTTTAATCTTTGGCAGATTGAGATACCGTTTTTCCAACACCATTTATTAAAGAGTCTATCTTTCCTCCAGTGGGGATGGTGAGCTCCTTTGTCAAAGATGACTTAGCTGAGTACATCTGGATTTGTTTTTGTGTCTTCCAATCTGTTCCACTGATCCTCAGATCTGTTTCTTTTCCAGTACCATGCTGTTTTTATCACAGTGGCTTTGTAGTATAGTTTCAGATTGGGAATTGTTATACCTGCTACTACGTCTCTGTTGCCTAGGATGGCTTTTGCTATTCTAGGTCTCTTATGGTTCCAAATGAATTTTTGGATTCTTCTTTCTAGTTCTGTGAAATATAGTGTTGGAATTTCAATTGGCATTGCATTGAATATGTATAGCAGTTTTGGTAGTATGGCCATTTTCACCATGTTGATTCTTCCTACCCAGGAGCAGGGCATATCTTTCCGTTTTCTTATATCCTATTCAATCTCTTTTTTCAGAGTGCTGTAGCTTTCAGTGTAGAGGTCTTTTGCTTCTTTAGTTAGGATGATTCCTAGATGCTTCTTTTTTTTTTTTTTTTGGATGCTATTGTTAAGGGAATTATTTCCTTAATTTCTCTCAGTGAGTCTGTTATTTGTTTACAAGAAGGCTATTGATTTTTGGTTGTTCATATTGTATCCAGCTACTCTACTGAATTTCTCAGACAGAAAAGTAAAAACATCAAGCAAATATATGAAAAGATGTTCCACATCACTGGTCATTCGAGAGATTCAGATGAAAACAACACTGAGATTCCACCTCACACCACAAAGAATGGCTGCTATCAAGAAAACACACAATAACAAATGTTGGCAGGGCTGTGGGGAGAAAGGAACCCTTCTGCATTGTTGGTGGGAGTGTAGACTGGTGCAACCTCTATGGAAATCAACATGGAGATACCTCAAAGAGCTGGGAATAGAGGTTCCATTTGACCCAGCCATCCCTCTAGTGGGTATCTTTCCAAAAGAATTAAAAGAATCATAGCACAGTGATATATGCACACCTACGTTTATAGTGGCACAGTTTGTAATATCTTAAACTTGGAAACAGCTCATTTGCCCATTAGTTGAAAACTGGATAAATAAGATGTGATTTTTCTATAAAATGGAATACTACTCAGTTATAAAGAATGAGAAATTAGATTCATTCATAGGAAAATGGATACATATTGACTCCTAAGTGAAATAAATATGTCACACATGTGTAAATACCAAATAGTTTCTCTGGTGTGAAAAACTATAATAGTACATAACATCCTAATGAGAGAATTGACAATGTGTCATAGGAAGAAAAGGGCTAAAGGTATAGAGAAAGAGGGAAGGGTAGGGGAAAGGTAATAAGGGAGAAGAAAAAAATATGAGAAAATGAAAAAATGGAAATAAAGTCTTTGTAAATGGGGAGGGGAGGAGGGGATGAAGGGAGGGCAGGGACAAGGGGAAAAAATGAGATCTGTCTTGTAAAGGTACAAGATTCCAATAATGAATGTAACTGTACTGTATACCTCAAATGTACCAATAAACTCAATTAAAAAAATATGCAAATGAAACAACTACCAAGAAGTTAAAAAAAGAGAATCATACTGTAGCCCTCATAAAGAGAAACAATACCACTGATCCCATTTTGAGAATTACATAAATTAGGCTGAAATACAAAGTCATCCTAGGTGTCAGAAATAATCCCACAAGTAGAAGAAAGGAATTGGGTAATAAGCACCTGTCACTCATTTGTATGACAATCTAAAGAATGAATGGATTCTCGGCTGAAGATGATGGGGGACAACAATCCATTTGGCAGGAGGAAAAATGAACTTTCCTGTGTTGTCCTTTAAGCCTGTTCCTTGTGATTATATTTGCTAAAGTGGGCCTGATAAACCATAGAATTAATATCCCATCTCTACAGGCATTGTGTGAAACTGCCCATGAGTTTCACCTTGTTGTCTCATGGAAAATAAGGTCTATCTATATGAAATGAAGGCAACTGGTTTAATAAGCTTAGGTACGTACCCGCATTCCCCTTAGGGAACTGCTGGTTAGAAATCCTATGGAAAGGTGGAGGCAGGTAGGAGAAACCAAGGCCAAAAGAATGAAGTGAGACATTATGATTCAGCACTGAGTGGTGAGAAAACAAAAAGAAAAGGGAAAATCAGTTTGTGGACATTTATGGTGGGGAACAAAGTGCTCATCACTTTAACAGTTTAATTGTACATTGTGGAGTTGAAGCCTCAGACAGTAAATCCTCAAAACGATGGCCTTGGCTCCTCACAAGGACAACCTATTTAACGATCTGCAGAAGCATGGAAGGAAGTAAAGGTTATATTTTTAAGACTATCAATTCCGTGCATGTACATGTGAATGTATGCTGATATTGAATAAGCAAAACAATTACCTTAAACATGAACTCATTGAGACATGTCCTTGAAGTATAATAATATATATTATGAAGCACAGATGTTTCCCTATTTTGAGTATTCACTTAACAAAATATTAGGAATTGTATGTATCTCTTTGAACAATAATAACTTCTTTGCCACTCTCTGAGTAGGCAGAGTAGCTATGGGGTAAGACTAGATTTGCTATTAGACATCCTAGGCGTAAGACCCAGATCCATAATCTACTATTTCTGTAATTGTAAACATAAGTAATTTAAACTTTTAGATGTATATTTATTGATATCTGTCCTGCCAACTTCGATGTGGTATGATGTCGCGAGCCGGCGACGCAGAGCACTGTCCAGCAGTGTCTCAAACCTGAGAGAGCAGCGGGGTGGAGATGGGGCAGGGAGAAAGGAAGGACGCCAAGACAAGAGTCTGATCAAGGCGACGTTTATTGCCGGCAAGCATCAGCCTTTTAAAGGCACATCAACGGGAAACACTTGACTCCTACAGCTAACGTCAGATCTTTAACAGGAAGTACATGACTCCTACAGATCTTTGGCTATCCGAGTTTCTCTCGTGCAGGGTCAGAAACAAGTTTAACACGTGCAGTCCTTAAAGAGGAACAAATGTTATCTTTCAAAAAGCCAGTGGGCCATGGCTGGCTTCCCACAGTATGAGTCAGATTGTGTAACGAGCTTACAAACCTCTATAAAATTTATGGAGTAATATAGATCATTTAAGATGTCTATCACTTAGAAAGAGATTGAATGTGGGAAAGACTTAGCAATGCTCAGTGAAAAAGGTGAGTTTTCAACATCCAGCTTTACAACCTTGCGCTCCTTCTCTGTTTCCCTTTCTTCCATTCTCTTCCTTCTCTTCCTTTCTTCCTCCCTTCTTCCCCCCTCTCCCCACCTTGAAAGAGTCTCCTTACATTTCCTCTGAACTGCTGGGCTCCAGTGATCCTCTTGCCTCCACCTTCCAAGTACCTGGGACTACAAGCACGTGCCACTTTGACTAGCTTATAACTTATTACAGACTTGATTTTTGTCACTCGTGTCTTTTTCTTCATGAGTAAATTTAGATGATGAGTCGGCATAAATCTGTTTAGATTTTTTATGTGAAAATCATTATGCCATTTTCATTATTATCTTAGGGATATTTTTATAAAGATACATGTGAATATTTTTATAGAAAAGATGCTATCAGTTCAAATTAAAAAGTACCTTCCTCTTAAGATAATCCTGCCTTCTTCACAAGCATGTATCCTGTAATGTACATTTCACTAGTAATTACATTCTTAATAGATACATTTCAATTTCTAAATCCACAGTCATGTAAGCAAAATTATTACAGTACATATTAATATTAACTTTTTCATACAATTTTAGAGGATTCATTGGCATCCTGAAGTCAATCTAAAAGTTTCAAGTTAAGGGCACGGATATTTCCCTAAACATATCCATCAATGGGTGCAGCTGAGATAAAATTATACCTGAAAATAAAAAGTTTCTTCCCTGAACATGATAAACTGCAAATAGTATAATGCTTCTAGTTATTTAGATATGAGAATAATACTCTGACATGTTCTGCTTCTTCAATTTGGTGGCTTTAGAATTTTTCCTAATTTAAAAGAAATATTATATAAGAATGAAATGCACCAATTTTGAAGGGAAGTAAATAATTATAGAAAAGGAAATTAAGTTGAAAGAACAAAAGTAACTCTTATTAAAAATTAGAATTGTTATTTGTTTATAGTGGACAATATTATTCTAAGAATAGTTATCATTATTTATATTTGAAAAGAAAATGACACAAAGAGGATCCTTCTTAAGGGTTAAGATTAATATCCGCTTTCATGTGAAAGCCCAATTATGATAAAAAGAAAAGAAATTTGATAGACAAATCATTAACAAAAAGAAAATAAAGAGAAGACATTCCTAGAGGTTGGAGTGGATGAAAATAATATGGTTGAGACTAAAGAAGAGAAAATAATGGAGTGCTACTACATAGCAGTAGTCACAATTAATTGCTGGGTCATCACATTTTCTTGTCAAGAGTAAAACACCAAGAACAGTGTCACAATTCATTTAATAGTAATGCCTATTTTAAAATAAACCTATCTTGTATTGATGGATTTTAATTCATTTCCTATCTCCAGAAAGCTTTTGGATATTCAGTTGCTCTCTAGGTAGAACTCCATAGGAGTTAAACCGTGGCAACTCATGGTTGCACAACTGGAAAGGCACTGTTTGTATGTGTGACTTGGGAGTTTGGGTCAGTACCAGAGCTCTTTGCAAAGACTGGGTAGCCCAGATTTCTTGTACTCAGGACATCCTTTGCCTTCATCCTGTCTTGAGGTTAGATGACTTCATCTAAACACACGCAGAGTCTGGAACAACTAGTTGATTATTCTTTCCCATCACCTATTATTGTTCCACTTCTTTTGCAGATTGACACCCAAAGCTGTTGAGGCAGTAAATTTGAGGCTCACAGCATTTTTCTATGTGGGGAAGGGACTGGAGCGACAGTGATTTTCCCTCGTCATAGACAGAGTATTTTGAATACCTGGGATACCTTGGAGACACAAACATCCAGAGCTGGTATAAGAAGTAAAGTCTGAAATTAATTCTTTCCTTACGTGAAAAGTGAAGAAACAGCAGGAAGCCTCATCTGAGTCTCGACACCTAATGCTTTTGCTCCAAGCACACACAGGAAAGAGGCCCAGCACCCAGGAGGCACTAAGGAGGCCTTGCAATGGAACACTCAACTTTACTGGTGGTCACCATTAGTCACACTGAGGGACTACAGCTACTTTTTGAAATATATATATTTCTTTCACAATGAGAAACAATTTATAGAAGCAAATTTAAGGTGATGTTCACGTGAGAAATCTTGTATTGCCTCACTCCCACCAACTCGACTGGAGATAGCTCTTTGGAATTTGAGTCAGAGTCAAAATGAAGAAGATTTATTATTTTTTTTCCCATAAGTGAGTTAAAGGACTTTTAGGCAGATGAATTATATGATCACATTTTCATGGCAGAAAACTTTCACTCTGCACTCAGCACTGTAGAGCTGAGCAAGACCACGGGTCAAAAGATCTAAGAATTCAGGTAAGACACTCACAAACCTAGTAAAATCATAGATGCCCAGGGCTAAAACAATAATTCATATTGTCCACGAGTCTCTAAATAAGTCAACATGATACCATGCCACAGACATAAGACAAGCAAAGACCAGAGAGTTGTTATCCAAGAATGAACTCTGTCCAGGTTTTCTCCCCAAACTAGATGCCATACTAAGAAGAATGAACCCTAAGTAGAAACAACTCTATCAGGAGTTTGAATTTGGAATGTCTGGACACTAATGTGAAAACTCTTAAGTTGAAACATTGCTTTAAACAAAGATAGTTGTATTAAGTTTATAGTAGACTGAGGGACTCTGATGAAAACAGTTCAAATACAGACAATATTTTAGAACTTGATTTCTGGTTAGTAGTTTTACTTGTGGTTCAGATGTGTTGATCCTGCCTAAATGAGTTAGTTAGGAATGCATCAAAGGTAAGAGAAATGACTTGTCTTCTCATTTATATATTTTTTCTCTTATTTTCTTTTATATACTTCTTTCAACACTCAGGTTTGCTTGTTTGGTTTGTTTTTTTAACATTTTAAGGTGTCTCTAAATCAGATTTGTACTTGATCAGTTGCAGCATTAAACAGTAGCATTGTAAGTGCACAGGCCTGGGAAAAGTCCAGCCAAAATCAATTACTTAAAACCTGGGGTGAGTTCAAGTTTCAGCTTCTTCAGGTCAAGCGGTTATTAAGAAATCCAAAACTTTACAGAAGAATCTAACACCATTTTAGTACTTACCAGCTCTCTGTTCCTGATTCCTGCCCTTTGTGCTGAAATACCTTCTCTCATCAGTAAATTTCCCCTGTCTTGTTCCAGCCTCTAAAGTAGACCCTATTTTAGTCAAGAGGAATTTAAAATGCTCAATCAAGTGACGGCGGGGAAAGTCAGTTTTCCTACTAGGCCAGCTCCAATTTTTTCCTAGTTTAGCATATTTGGGCTCTTTATTCAGACAGATTTGTTATTACGAACTCTCTTAACTCACTTTTTCTCTTTCTGCTTTTTCCAGGGTCCAAATACTATTTCTGTCAAGTAATTACTACTAGAGTCCTTCTAAGGCTTGATGATGTCTATTTTGCTCTTATTTGTCTCTCCCTCAAAGAACTGGATAATTCTTCCTAAGCGCTGGCTTTGTACCTGGGACAGAACAATTGTGACAGATTTGTCATTTGCCCTGCTGAGTCTTAGAGCACTGCCTGCAGAGGCACCTTCCCTATGTCGCTTTGGACAGTCAAAAGGCCAAGTGTTCACATGCACGCCATCTGCTGCCAGCATTGTTGTACTGAGTTGAACTTCATATTTGGCATAGTTGACCCTTTCTGTCTATAGCTAATTTAGAACTTCAAATGCTTACCTTTTTCTATCTAGCCCATGCCATATGCCACTAGACACAAAGATTACTCTTTCAGGAAGAGCTGGGGTTCCGTTATAGTATATGTGGCACTATATAATGAAAAATCTGACTCAAACTGGCACACACAATGTAGAAATGTATTAATGTTCTAGTCTAGTAGTGTGGACATTGGATAACTTCAGGATTGAGACCAACTACTGTCTCTATGTCCACATGTGCAGTTTTGAAGAGGAGGATACTGTTCTGTGTGAACGTACAAAGGTAAGACATCTTCCAAGGGTAAACTTTTACCTTCTAAAAGTAAACCACATAGAGATTACTTGGGGTGGAGGGGCTGAAGAGGGGGCAGGGGAAAGGGGAAAAAATAAGAACTGAGATGGATTATGTAAATCTTGATTACATTCTGATGATGAATGACTTTACATTGTATACCTTAAATATACCAATAAAATTAATTATTAAAAAAACACTACTTGCTCTTTTAAGAATATGGTATAGTTTGTTCTTTTCATTCATGTGTACTTGAGGAGTTAGATGCAGTCATCTCCAAAATTTATGTGTAGATCTACAAAGAGCATCTAATGATGTTTACAATCACAATTATGTACGTTGGTTCTTTTTAAGTTAACAATATAGGAAATCAGATTCTAAACCTAGGTATCTGCAGTCTTTTGGCAAGATGTTGCAGAAACACCTTTAATTCCGAAATATTATGAGCAAAGTAGATACAGATAACAGCACACTGTTCTTCTCCCCAGAGTGCAGGTTTAACATATGCTGATGGAGCAGATGTTTTGGACACAACAAACCCAAGTAATAGTATTATAAGCACATTTTATATTCATTTTCTTAGTTTGGCCTGTGAAAAAATATTTTGAAGATACCCAATAGAAAATGATAGCATCAACTATCGCTCCTTGAAAAATACTTATTCAGGAAACTTCTTGAAAGAAGAGAGTAGTTTTTAATATTCAGGCTTTAACCTACAAAATTCTGTATTCTGCTCTATTGCTTTTAATTCATCCTTTATCAATCTATATCAATTATCTCACTCCAAACAGAATTTTCTTGAGTGAGCTTGCTATTAGTATGATTTGATTCATTCCCTCTGGAAGTACTTGTCTTAAGCCAATGTCAAAATTTATGATAATATTTTCCCAGCATATACCATGTTCCCTGACTCCAAATCATGCTAGAATGCTTAATACTATTGTCATGTTTTAGAGTAGGTATTTTTAATGTAACAAAATTAAACTTAAAGAAAAGTTGTTTCTATTTTGTCGCTTTATCACCAAGCTACTTATTAGGGTCAGAGACAAGGCCAGAAAGAGGTTGTACAAATCAAGGATTCTTGAATGGTCTTCTAGGAAAGGTCCACTGTCACAAGCATGTTGCTTAAAAACAATCTCATAGTTTATATTTGGAGGTTATGCCATGTAACTCAATATAGGTGACCAGATATAATAAATCTGCTGAAATTGATCCTGATGCTTTCTCTTGCACCCAAGCTCTGCCTTTTACTTGCCTTAAAACTGAAAATAATTTCTTAACCTAATTATAACTGAGTCTCTTCAACCCCAAAAAGGAGTTTCTTCAATGTAAAATGAGTTTCTTTAATCTATAACTGAGTTTAGTTATGCCATGGGGCCCCACTCATTTAGTGGGGCAGTTGAGATAACAAAAGACTATATTATCAAAATATTCTATTAACTTAAATAAGAGGTTCAGATTGAAGGAGAGCCAACTTGAATGACTGAGACAATCAAGTAGGTTTGCTCATTTAAAGAACACAGAAAGAAACCAACCAGTTAGGATATACAACAAGGGAATCCACACTATTTTTAATAACAGTCAGAGGCTTAAATTTCCAGGGACTATATGAACTCTTCAGAAGTGGACATATGATTGCAAATGATACATCTAAGTGAAGGAGGGTCACCTCAGATCTTCTGAAAGCTCAAGTCCTCTTCTCCTGTTCAGTCTTCTACACAGTTGCCTGGAGACATTCACTGCCATCTCCCGGGGCTATCTCATTTTAGATGGATCGATCTCACAAATCTTGGTGTTATGCAGTATGCACTATGAATACAGACTATAGTTGAAGACAGTGTTGTGCATTCAGGTACAAGTACAAGTACTTTGTCAACTACAGTGTCCCCCCTACTGGCTTAAATGTAGAACTGCAGAAATAGAAAGGGGCTCAGTTACAAAGAAGTTCCTACTCCACAGATCTCTTAGATTAGCTACAGAATATATTTTACAACTAGTTGTCATTATGTTTGGTTAAAACCTTCTATGTATGTCATCATAACTCCTACAAAGAATCTGTCATTCAAATTTTGATCTGAAAATCATATCTCTGTTTCAATGAGTTAGATATCAAATCAGGCATAAATGGCCTTAAGAAGCAGGGAGGGAAAATCGTGTTTAATATCCCATTACTTACAAAACAACAGACCTTCTTGTTTTTTTTCTTACATGAAAATTAAAATATTGATCTTTTGAAAACTGCATATTTAGACAGCCATAATATATGGTTTCATTTATAATCAATTCTTACTGACTCAGTTCAAAGGTGATTGGAAAAATCAATGATTGTGCAAAGGGTTGCGTGCACAGATATCACCTTATTGATATCTTGGTGTCTTAAGGTGAAAAATATTGTCATAATTAACATTAACTAAGTCTTTGACACAAATCGCTTGCTTTGTATGCAAGGCACTTTTCTTTTTTCTTTTTTTAAAATTGAATTTATTGGTACATTCTAGATAGACAGTGCAGTTACATTCATTACTGGGCTCTTGTACATTTACATGCCAGGTCTTGGTTCTCATTTTTTCCCCTTGTCCCTGCCCTCCCTTCACCGTCCCCCCGCTTCAAACACTTTAATTCCATTTTTACATTTTCTCATATTTTTTTCCTTTTCCCTTATTCCCCTTTCCCTATCCTTCTCACTGTCCCTACACCTTTGGTCCTTTTCTTCCTATTTGCTAATTGTCCCATTAGGATCTTGAGTACTATTTTAGTTTTTCACACTAGAGAAAGTATTCATTATTTGCATGTGTGTGACTTATTTATTTCACTTAGAAGTATATCCCCAAAATGTACCCATTTACCTGTGAATGAATCTACTTTCTCATTCTTTATGCCTGAGTAGTATTCCATTTTACAGAAAAACCACATCTTCTTTATCCAGTTTCCAATTGATGGGCTGTTTCCAAGTTTTAGCTATTACAAACTGTGCCGCTAAACATGGGTGTAGAGAAAGTATTCATTATTTGCATGTGTGTGACTTATTTATTTCACTTAGAAGTATATCCCCAAAATGTACCCATTTACCTGTGAATGAATCTACTTTCTCATTCTTTATGCCTGAGTAGTATTCCATTTTACAGAAAAACCACATCTTCTTTATCCAGTTTCCAATTGATGGGCTGTTTCCAAGTTTTAGCTATTACAAACTGTGCCGCTATAAACATGGGTGCACATATTATCACTGTGGTATGATTCTTTTAATTCTTTTGGAAAGACACCCAGCAGAGGGATGACTGGGTCAAATGGAATCTCTGATCTTAGTTCTTTGAGGTATCTCCAGATTGATTTCCATAGTGATTGCACGAGTCTGCACTCCCACCAACTATGGAGAAGGGTTCCTTTCTCCACAACCCCGCCAACATTTGTTATTGGATGATTTCTTGATAGCAGCCATTCCTTGTGGGGTGAGCTGGAATCTCAATGTTGTTTTCATCTGCATCTCTCGAATGACCAGTGATGTGGAGCACTTTTCTTCTGGAAAGCTCACGGTACTTGAACATACCACCAGGGATCCTTACAACCAGTGCTAGTGTATTTGGGAGAGGCGGAGAATTGAGCTGTTGGAACTTGTGGAGGACAAGACATTTTTCCATTCAAACGAAGTCATTCGCTAGCCTCTCCCACTCTCTGTTTTAGTAAAGTATAACAAATATCTGTGAAAAATAACCTCAACCATTGATAATTAGTCTTCATTTCATCTTGATCATTTTTACTCCCATTCCCTTCTCCCTTCTCCCCCAGCTGCCCTTCTCATTCTTGAGTCTATTTCCATCGCTTGTTTGTTTTGCTCTTTCAGTGATTTCTAGTTTGAATTTGTCACATTAGAGAAAACATACGAAGTGTAGCAGTTATTTTTAGGTCAGCACAACTATGACGAGGATGTAACATTTTAACTCCAGTTTTAAGAGGAGTCACAACTTAAATTTTTGGGGTTTGTTGTTATCGTTGATAGGATTAATCCTGATATGTAGTAGTTGGCATCAGGACGTTCCCCCTAGATCCTCTCCTTGAATAACTATGCATTCTGAGGTAACAACCATTACTGTCACTATTAACCACGGTCAAGCTTTCCACAAATATATTTTTACCTAAGTTGCTTTTCCTTGAGACAAAAAAAGATATTTGCACATTATAGTCTCATGAATCTATACATTACTTTCCTTTTGCATTTCAGATTGAAAATCTACCCATTGCTTCATGTGTTTCTTTTTTTACACAGACTCAGAGCAGAATATTTCTAAGAAGTTACATATTTAAACTGATCTAGGTGAATCAGTTTGCTAGTAAAGAAAAGTAGCAAATAAGAAGGTGTCTTAGTTATTTTTCTTGTTGCTAAGATAAAATAACAGAAACTCGTATTTGAAGGAGGAAAGGTTTCTTTCAGCTCAATTTGTAGAGGTTTCAGTCCATAGTTGGCTGGCTCCAAGTGAGGGAGGCATAGCAGAAGGGCCTTGCAGAGGAGAAACAGTTCATGGCAGGCAGCAAATCAGTGAAACAGAAGCAGCAACCTTCTTTCTGTCCCTTATGTTCCATCCAAGCTGAGTTTTAAGTAGTACCTGTTACACCCAGGGTGGTCTTCCTATTATCCACACCAAAAATTATCTTCAACAATCAGTGGATTTATTTAGGACTCACGTGCCCTTAATCCTAGCCTCACACACTCTAGAGCCAGTTACCTCTAAAAAGCCCCTCTATGACCACATGAGTCTTTGGGGGGATGACTAGACACAAGCCATAACAAGGCAAACTGAGCCACAAGGTATCTGCAGTGGAAATTTTAGAGCTCTATACTTTTTTCCCAGTACATTTTTAATAGTAATTGCAATGATTTTTTAATTAAGTACCAGATATTGCAAGTGATTCTTTATGTGGTTTTTCATTCTCAAAAAAGCCGTAAGAGTTATGTGTAAAATTCCTCTCACCTTTCTCTCTACCTCCATGCCTCTCTCTCACTTGTTTTTCTGTTTCAGTTCAGACTAAAACATTGGGCCAGTCCAACCATAGCATGTAAGTACAGTTGAGCTCTTACTACACCTATGTTTTATAGGAGGCTTAGAGATTAGTCCATGAGAGGCCAGTGAAAGGAAGGAATATGCCGTGGAACCGTTTCAAGATCTCCTGCCAGGTTTTAGGAGCGAAGAGCAAAGGTAGAGCCGCTAAAGACTAAATTAGAAGTATAGCTATAAAGGAATAATTCAGAGGAAAATGCATCCATATGGCCTTTAAACTTTGTATTTTCAAGGAAATAATTCTAATTAAATTAAAGTGGAATAACTGTTACTGTATCATTTCCCTTTATAGCATTTATAATTTGTAAATTATTATATTAATTTTAACAAGATGATTTTTGAATCATTATCAAAATTCAGGTTCTATTAATCACTAGCAAAGTCAAAAACCAAATTGTTCTTCTCTCTTGAAAATTCACATGAGGTATATTAATTAAGTTATGATCATGGAAAGGTGTGGTATAGTAATTAAAATGATGTATTTTTCATTGCAGATAATGTACTGAAATATTTAAGGAAACAATATTAATGAACAAAATGTAATTGCATTCTGATAACTAAATCCTTTACCTCATTGAATATCCAAAATTTTGCCATAAAATTTTAAAGCCCACAGTTTCGACTACGTCAAAAATTTTTAAAAGTACTGATCAAAACACTCCAGTTACCTGTAGCCTCAGCACTTAAAAGCCCTTGATCTGCCAAGAGACCACATGAATCAATTTGTACTTTACACTGAACTTATCACTGCTTTTCATTTGAAATCATAACTATAAAACAGTTTCCATTAAAATAAAGTCACACTCAATACTACAGTGATGCACTGTTCTTCTGATAGTACAGAGTCGAAGTTCAAATTCATACATGCAAGTGTTGGGTTCAAGTAGTTGACAAAATGCAGAATTCAGTTTTCAACTGGCTCTGGAAAGTAAGAGCCAAGTCATGCAGTCTGAGGGAGACTACTGAATGTTGATTTTTTTATTATTTGAGTACTATTTGTAACAGTTTTTCTGCTGACAAACTTGCCACTCCTCTTTTATCTGTGGTTAGTATAAAAATAATAAGTTGGAAATATCAGCTTTACTATCCTAGAGTCTCACAGTTTCTTCTGTTTCCCATGTTTTAAATATCATTTGTATGCAATTCCAGTGCACATATAATGGGTGAACAAAATGCAATATTAAATAATCAAACATTTCATTGCATTACAATACACAATGTTTTATATAGAATCCAGAGAATAGTAAATTTCATGTTATCAAGAGAGTAAGATTGAATCACATAGACAAGCAGGAAAAGCTCATTAATAAACAATATAGTCAAGAACATTTTTGTAAAGGGAGATGATAAATCTGAGAAAGAAATGTGGATGGTTTCATTTCAAATTTCAATTCTAATTGCCTTTTGACAGAGTAAAAGAAAAAGGCATTTTGGATACAAATGTGATGATAAGGTCTCCTAGTAGTCCGACAGATTCATATTTCTTTTGAATATTTGACAGTGAAAATAGTTAAGCTGCTTTTTCCATGCAAGAATCAATAGAAGCTTCAAGCTGGTTCTGATGCTTTGGGAGCTGTTTCCCGCACCCTTTTGTGAACATCCTCTATCTGAGTCCCGGGCATTGAAGGTCCTCTCACACCAATCCCAGTGAAATCTTTTCTCTCCCCTCTGAAGGGGAAGTGTTAGGACAAGAGAATGAGTCTCTCTGCTCTCCAGGAAGACATTCCTGATTCTCCTCTGTGTTGCTTATGCCCTGGGCCATGGCAGACCAGACTCTCCACGTGACTTGGAAACCAGCTCTTCATTCACTGAAGGATCTGATCTGCTATTTCTCTATCAATGAAAGGCCTTGGAGAGTTCATTCAGTGTTGAAAAGGATGAGAGGTGTTCATTCAAAGGATGTGTGTGTGTGTGTGTGTGTGTGTGCACGTGTGCATAAATATATGAGAACTCCCTTAGTAATAAATTTATTCTGGGTTCATCAGTAAATATATTAATATTGTCATTTTGAATCAGTTACTAACTACTATTTAAACATTTCTGTAGGGATATGTGCACTTCATTTCAAGAATATAAAATAGAGAAAAGCTCAATTCTGAAGTTTTACCATTTCTATAATGAGTCTATACCTATTTCAAATACATTACCGATTACAAAAATAATTAGAACTTATAAATATGCATAACATGTAAATTGGTAAATTGGCATTGCAAATTTCATTTTCATTAATGCTCATCCTAATTATCATTAAAAGCATTGTTTTTCAGTATTAAAAATTCAGAAGAGTTAGGAGATTTCTTTCACACATTCCAATGTTCTGATAGCTTCTGGAAATTACACATAAAATAATTTTATAGCCTAGCTTATACCTGGTAGGATTTGCTGAGGGTGCACCTTTTAACCCTTTAACTTGTACCAGTACATTGTAATTTCTATATTTCTACTTGAGATTTCTGATTTCCTTCAGGCTTCCAACTGGGTCTGCTGGGAAACTAGTTCAGACTTTATGGTGGGGAGAATAAATGGTATAATAAATGATATCCATAGCAAGGCTTTTTATGTTAACTGGAGCAAGAGTACACATGTAACTTTGCTTGAAAAGATGTTAATAGGTGTTAGATGACAAAATAAATGTATGGGCAAGTTCCCCTTTAGGGCCTGTTGGATTTGCAAGTTTAAGCATATTTATTTGCTGAAAGACACAGGGCTTTTGATATGTTATTACAGATTGTGAAAGTACCCTCTCCACACTTTTAAAAAACTTCTCTTGTAGATCAGGAAATTTACTGGGATTAATATTCTGTAGTTCCTCACTTTGGAAAATGCTATTTAACCAGGCATATAATTTTTATACATTCTACATTATCACAGCTAGATGGAAATAGTATCTTTATAAAATAAGATGCAGGAGATATTATATATACGTATATATACATACATAGATACTATAGATACATATATAATATATACTGTATACATTATATATACACATATACATGTATTATCACACTTTTGTGATCCATCTATAAATGAGAAAATGAGTTGATATTTCCAGGCTCATATAGACACTTACAGATGGCTTTTAACTGTTTTGATTGGAAGGGCAGAAAGCACTGCTGTTTCTCCAAGTGAATAAAGAAGATGGAGGAGGAGAGAGCAAAAAAAGAGAGACTTTTCTGGAGTCAAAGGAGTGAAGGCATTAGAAACAGCTGTCTCAATTTTGCCAATGCCAGCCCTGTGTGCCACTATTCAACTTTAGAAAGTGAAACACCAAAAGCTGAGATTATTTGGAGAAGTAGAGTGAAAGGTGAAGAATGCGGTAGGAGTGGAGAAGCATAACCCTGAAATGGCAAGTATGGGGTGACTACACTTTGTAAAGGCAACAATCAGGGTACGCCTTTTGCGGAGTAAGGTAATGATCATACGCCTTTGAAAGCAATATTTTACATATGTTATTTCCAAAGTGAATAAGAATCCCTAAGCTAAAAATTCCTCCTCATGACTTATTCTTCTTTTAAAAATGTTGTTAGAACTTGGATGCATACAAAAAAAACAAGGGCTATGTAATAGCATGGACACATATATTCATCTTCTTCATTGTCACTTTTCTAGAATGGTTACTAGTTATATGTCCATTGAAATACAAGTAAATTTAAACTGATCCATGAACCTATAAATAGTATTCACTTAAGACTATGCATAATGTGTGTATGGGTTTGTCTTATGTGGAGAAATAAGGTTACTTTTTTATTTTTCAGGACTTTGCTTGATAAATATTAGTAGTATGGTTTATGAATTTAATTTAAACAAAGAGAAGAGCTGCAAACGTAAATAAAATTTAATCTAATAAATTCAATTTTAAGGAAATTTAAGCAATGATAAAATAGTTTTCTTCCAAAAATCAAATTATAAGCATATTCACATTTGTACTCCTGAATAATTTCTTTTTCATGTTGTTCTAGTCATTTTAAACTTTATTTCTTGCTATTTTGTTTTAGACAGGGTCTCACTATGTAGTTTAGGCTTGTCTGGAGCTCATAGCAATCCTTCTACCTCAGCTTCCCAAGTGCTGGGATTACAGGCTTGGGCCACCACGCCCAGCACAGGTTTTTCCAATTTATATATTTTTCACATTTTTAAGGAGTTGGCACAAATACTTTTAGTGGAAATAATATGTAATTTTGACATAAAATAAAGATTTACCATATTTCTGACTCAAATCTTGTTTACCTTTTATTTGATAAGGAACTAACTTTAAGGACAGGAATGTGAAATAATGTGTTAAACAATGCTACATCCAATATTATGCCTTTGTGCTTAGCAAATGGACTTTAGGATGATCACTGACAGCCGTTTTTCCTCCAGGGAGTGTTAAATCTTCTGATAGAATAACAGTGGATCATACCAAACAATGGAAAATTCCTTGATTTGTGGCCAGAGGTTCCTAACACATCCACAAATCTGGGTCTCAAGATGACCCAGCCAACTGGGTCAGGAGCTGCAGACACAATAGTCAATCTTGGTCATTCAGGTCACAGAGGGCTGGAGGGACTGAGTGCAAGAGGAAGAATTTATGTGCAAAGGAACTATGTAGAGATCCTTCTGCCCAAGCTCACCTATGCAGCGATTTCTAATTGTGGCTCAACTAATTGAATCAGAAGTTCTGGGAGTGAGATCAGCTTTGTTGTTTCCCATTCTTCTTAAGTGACAGCAATTATGCACAAGCAAAGACAAAAGCTCTAAAAGCTGAAGCTCCTTCCTGCCAGCACTGAAATTCTGAAGTGACGGATTCTACTTCATGAGCAAAGATTGAAAGCTTGTGAGAAGGAAGCCCCTGATATTCTGATAGCCAAATTCAAAGTATCATAGCCAACACTGACCTCAAACATCCCTAGCTGAGACAAAGAAAGATGAAGGGAGGAGGAGAGACAGAAAGAGGGAGGGAGAGAGGAGAGATGTCAAGAAAGAATATTTTATACATAGAAGAGGTGCAAACATATATAATAGCAAAGGCCTTTGAATTTGGATGGAGAAGGCTACACATTTGAGTCCCAGGGCTTTATTCAGACTAATTGTATTGGGTAGATAAACTCTAAGGTATTATTTAGTTTTAAAACTTCATAACTGTAATAGAGTTTGAAGACCCTCTTAATTCTGCTTGAATTTCTTTGTTTTTCAGCCTCTACTTCCTTTCTCCTAAATGTTATCTGCAATTCCCTGCCTCCAGAGTTAATGACTATTTCATAGCCTAGATGTCATCTCTACATTTCTTAGTATAGTTTAGCTTATGTATATTTTGTTTGTTTGTTTGCTTTGTTTTGTTTTGTTTTGTTACTGGGGATAGAACTCAGGATCTTGTGCTTGCCAGGAAGGCAGCGACACCACCAAGCTAAATATCTGGTCCATTTAGTTTATGTTTTGAATGTGCAATCCATAATGTTATCAGTCTCTTTCAGTTGTAATTTTAAAAGCAATCAGAAAATAATAGGGTCTTCATAACTGATGCAGCACCTTTCTTGGCCTTTTATTCTATTAAAACCACAAGTTTTTCTTCATCCAAATCATTAGATGGTTAGCTTCTCAGTTTCCAATCCTAGGTGATGAGAGAAAAAAATTTTTAAACAGATGTCTTTCTCCAAAGATTAATAAACATGCACTGAACTTATATCTACAATCATCTATGATGTTAAATAATGGTTACCCTCCTGTAATTAATCCAGTGCTGGAAGTTTCTCTCCACTAATCTCCAATCCCTTTCAAGAAACTATATTCAGACTACATCAATATGTTCATGTTAACTTAAGTCAGGTACCCTTCTTGCTACCTGTGATTTTTAATTTGTTTCCTGTGGTTAGTTAATGAACATATAAACTATTTCATTTCGCTGGGATGGAAATATGGTTTTATACATTATACAGAAATCTAATTATATGACACTGAGCCCATGCACAGCATCTAATATTCAATAGGAAGCACGTGTCTACATTCAGGGGCAACAATTCACTGTGTATCCACGTGTTGGGACCTGAGAAGGCACATGATTCGAAACATAAATGAATCATCTCCTTTGATGTGTGAGCAAGTCAATTTATCTAGTCAATAAAGAATACTGCAGAGGTGCTGTCAGAGGTATATTTCCTCTCAATTAACTGCTTTCTGCTTACTGGTTTTAGATTGTTTTCTAACAATGTGATGTTTCTTATAAATTGCTCTCTACTGTGTCCTGTTGTTCCCCTTTTAATCCATACTGCTGGTGGATCTTTTGAAAAGGCAAATCACATCATGTTACCCATCCATTTATCATTTTAAATGTAGTTTCTCCTTGCTTGAAGCATTGATTTATCAAAATGGCAACAAACAAGAACTGTAAAACTTTTTTAAAATTACTAATGCCCAGACCTCTGCCTAAACCTAGTAAACACAAAACCCTTAAAGTTAGTGATCTAGATATAGTTGTTTTTAAAATGGGAAACTTCTGATTCTAAATATGGTCATTTTGGGGAACAATGGGCTAAATATTTATTATGGTTCATATCTAGTTGTCTGCCAAAGCCTCATGCGTTCATAAGTGGGGTTTGAGCAGGTGATTGTATCATTAGAATGTGATACTGACAGTGGATTACTCCATTAATGGATTTATAGATACAGGTAACTTGGGAAGCGAAGCCTGGTTGGAGGACCTGGGTCATTAGGATGTGTAGCCTGGAAGAGTTGAAGTCCCTCCCTCCTCCTTTGATGTCTTTCTGCTTCCTACCTGTCCTGTCCTGAGCATTTCTCCACTGCCACACCCTTCTGCTATTCCCTGACCTTGGAGGCCACCGATTATGAGCTGAAAACTTGACAAAATGTAAGCTAAAATAAACCTTCCTCCTTTAAGTTGTGTGCATTGGATATTGTGTCCCACCAGTGAGGAACTAAGCCAACATTGAAACCCAATTCATTTACCGAGGAATATAAATAGATTTCCAGTACCAGTGAATACTTCTCTTGTTTCCTAATTCTTTTCCCAACTATACTTTGTTCTCTAAAACACACGGACACTCATACATATGTGCACAAGCAGATGCTGAATACTCAGTTTTTAAAAAATTCATTAATGTTTCACA
>NW_022900918.1:25752513-25774398 GCF_012274545.1 Fukomys damarensis | reverse complement strand
GGTGGGAGGGAAGGGGAATGGATAAAAAACAAGAACCAAGATATATCATGTACAGGTACAAATTCCCAATGGTGAATGTGATTATAATATACACCTAACATGTACCAATAAAGTTAGTGGAAAAAAAAGAAGGGAAAAATCTAGCTGGATGTGCTCAACACAGTTGGATATCATCCGGGCTTTGGTTACAGGAAATAAGCTAAGTGGTCTGAGAAATGAACGTAAGTTCAATTAACAGAAGCAATTTAATTAATAAAAGCCTTTTCAAACCTGCATTATAGTGTTGGGAGCACTGTATCACTTGCATAATGGTGCGAAGTCATCAGCCCATGCTAGATGCAATGATCTTCATGAAACTCTGGGATTCACTTGTACATGATTTGCTGCAGCGGTTGTTGTTTTTGATATTCCACAGTGACTTTAACTGGAACCGATGAGGAACAGCTTTCCATTTCTCTGTCATTCAAAGTACCCTTTGCCTGAGAAAATTAGTTGCTTTAATTTAGGAACACTGTGAACCGTGTAGCATATTTTGAATACTCACTTTTCTGGTGGCAAAAAGTCACAAAAACAAATTCACAATATACCTCAAGCAAATATGTAAGGAGTCACAGCCCTCATTTAGTAAATTAACTTCATTTTAATCTGTTCTTTGCATTTCTCCCTATTTGTTTCACTACGAATGCTAAAGTTTTAGAAGAGAAGACTATGGTAATTCTTAATACTTAGTAATATCCAGGACACCTGAAGGCAGTCATTACTCAATGCTCTTCATTTTATTGTAGTGATTACTATATGTAGCCCCTAAAATCTTATTATAAGGATATTCTATAACTGGATTTGGGATATGAGCAGAT
Organism: Fukomys damarensis; assembly: GCF_012274545.1. Taxonomy (NCBI): domain Eukaryota; kingdom Metazoa; phylum Chordata; class Mammalia; order Rodentia; family Bathyergidae; genus Fukomys; species Fukomys damarensis. Next base: position 25,773,541 of record NW_022900918.1, on the reverse strand, counting down.
ACAAAACTCCACTTGAGCAGGGAGACAGAATGCTGGTGGAAGTCACATTTTAGTGAAGGTTAGAAAGCGTCCTAAAAGCTATTACAAATTTGAGGATTAAAGGGACCGGCTGACATTCTACAGTAGTTTCAAAGAGCCCACTGGAAAGGCTAGCGCTATACGGAGGGTTCAGGTTGGCGACATACGGAAGGGTAAGGCTGTAAGACGTGGGCGACGGTGGATGCCCTGGGAATTTTGGGATTCGGGAGATAAGACTTGCATGGCTATGAAGCCAGATGGAATTGGGCTTGAAATCGTTTGAAGGAAGCCAGCCTATCCATCTGAGCTACATTAGTGACGACTTGGCTTCAGGAAATGGGCTTCTGAACGGTTACTGCCTCCTGGAACCCTGGATGGATGGAGAGGGAAGAGGGCAATCACACAGTAAATTCAGGGAAAAGTGCAGGTACCTGTGGCAGGCACGGAAGGATCGGCAATACCAGGAGAGACACGAGTGATAGGCCTCCCTCTAGAGGACTCATTTTTTTTTCTTCTGTTACTGTAACATGACACAGCATGTCCAGAGACATGTGAAATAAGTGGATATCTCACCAAAAAGTTCTATAAAGATGGAGCTCATGGCTTACTTTTAGAAAGTTTCCTGTCCTTTGGAAAGTGAAGTGATAAGTGTAATGAAAAGGCTTACAGAACTCAGGTAATGGACGTTGATGGTATTCTAAAAACATCATGGACCATTGCTCTATGTCATAAAAGAATTTTCACAATAGACAGGTTGGAAGGTCAAAGTGATACGAGCACCAAAATGTGAAATGTACAAAAGAGTTAGAGATTTGATTCATTTTAAGCAGCTGATTAAAATAAGATTTGTCCTCAGTAGCATGGGAACTAGCAGAAAGAATCAACAACTGGGATCTCATCTTATTAAAAAGCTTCTGCACTGCAAAAGAAATCATCAACAGAACTAAGAGACAACCTACAATGTGGGAAAAAATTTTTACCAGCTGCTCCTCCGACAAAGGAGTATTATCTAGAATATACAAAGAACTCAAAACAAGCATCCCCCTCCCAAATATACAGACCCAATTCAAAAATGGGCATCTGAAGTGAACAGACATTTCTCAGACAACGAAGTGAAACCAGCAAGTAAATATATGAAAAAATGTTTCACATCAATGGTCATTCAAGAGATTCAGATAAAAACAACACTGAGATTCCACCTCACCCCACAAAGAATGGCTGCTATCAAGAAATCAACCAATAACAAATGTTGGTGGGGTTGTGGGGAGAAAGGAACCCTTCTCCATTGTTGGTGGGAGTGCAGACTGGTGTAACCACTATGGAAATCAATATGGAGATACCTCAAAGAGCTGGGACTAGAGGTTCCATTTGACCCAGCCATAGCTCTGCTGGGTATCTTTCCAAAAGAATTAAAAGAATCATATCACAGTGGCATATGCACACCTATGTTTATAGCAGCACAGTGTGTAATAGGTAAAACTTGGAAATAGCCCATTTGCCCATCAGTTGGATACTGGATAAAGAAGATGTGTTTTTTCTATAAAGTGGAATATTAGCCATAAAGAATGAGAAATTACAGTCATTCATAGAAAAATGGATACATATTGAGGATATATTCTTAAATGAATCAATAATTCACACATGTGTAAATACTGAATAGTTTCTCTGGTGTGAAAAACTACAATAGTATATAAGATCCTAATGAGATAATTGACAATGTGTAATAGGAAGAAAAGGGCTAAAGGTGTAGGGAAAGTGGGAAGGTTAGTGGAAAGCTAATAAGGGAAAAGAAAAAAATATGAGAAAATGAAAAATGGAAATAAAGTCTTTGTAAATGGGAAGGGGAGGAGGGGGTGAAGGGAGGGCAGGGACAAGGGGAAAAATGAGAACCAAGACCTGTCATGTAAAGGTACAAAATCCCAATAATGAATGTAACTGTATTGTATACTTAAAATGTACCAATAAACTCAATTAAAAATAAGAAATAAAATTTGTTTTGCGTGGGGCTAGAGGTGTAGGTAGAACGATTATAACCACATGGCAATAGTCTGGATTATAGGAATTTTCAGTAATTTTTGACTCCAACTGTCACTTGGGATTATCCTGTCTTGATTGTAAGGCCCGTGTCCTTAGAAAATTAACATAGTCCTTGAGATTTCCTTGAATTCTTGACCACTAATGTTCTAATAGCCATCTTTTTTACTTGATTTTATACTGCCACTGCCATTGGGTATTGATCTGTCATATTGCAGTTTCTATCAATGAACCCTTTTCTGCCCCGGAACTACATTAATCCTGTTCTTGAAGACAGGACTCTACCCAAATATTTTTTTTCTTTTTATTGAGTTTATTGGTACATTCTAGGTAGACAGTACAGTTACACTCATTACTGGAATCTTGTTCCTTCACGAGACATGTCTTGGTTCTCATTTATTCCTCTTGTCCCTACCCAAATATTTTTGATTCTGTAACTTTTAAAGAAGTTTTGCCAGAAATGGGAATAGTGTTCTACCACATAGCGAAAAGAACCTAAAATTTAAATGACACGGATTAGGCCTACAGCCTATAATCCACTCCTACAGCCACACATTTTACACCCAAGTGGCATTTCTTTCTCTTTGCTGCAAATTGTACCAACTCAGTACTCTGCTCATATCTCCCAGTTCCTCAGACTCCCAGTTCAGAATTTAGATTAATTTCATTTGCTGAACACTTTAGCTGTCATTTTGCGACCATGATGTTATCTTTTCCTTCTGGAAATACCTAGTAAGAGTTGCTAACTACACCAGAGAAAAACAGGGGTACTATTTTAGTACAGAGGGGTTTTAATTGTTGATGTGGTTTAATATATTTAAAAAACACTAACAACTAGTATAATTTACCAAAAAATACAACTTAAGGGGAGGCTTACAGTAGTGATCAGGAGTCATAATCAAATGGTATAAATAAAGTTAGACTTATTGATGCTCTCTAACATCCAGGAATTCTCCAAAGCAATAGGACTTCCTTAAATTTATGAACTATTATTAAAACATAGAGACCTCTACGCCAAGTCTATATATAGGTTTAGCATTATTAAAAATATGAAATATCAATTAAGAAATTTTTCTGTAATTTTTGTAGATATTTACCTTTCCTGATTTTTATTTTTTAGTTCAAATATAGTACATGGGGACAGGATAGTGGAGGAAACTAGACTTTTTAAAAGTTTGCTTTTAAGGCTATGACTGAATGACAGAGTAGTTTGGCTGAAAGAAGTGTATTTGTTTCTACATCACTGCTGAAATTCTGGTTATTCTTTCTATTTACTTCATTCTGAACTTTCCAGACTAGAAAAATTTTGGGAAAATAACAGAACATATTTTTATATATCCTTTAAAGTGAATTTCTCAAGAGAAAAACCAAATCGATGTATTTTTAAATAGCAGGTACTCATTTGTTAAACAAACTGCAATCGCCAATAGATTCACCTGGTTTTGCTAAAATTCACTCACCTGTCAAGAAACTTACTGAGTTCCCAGTGCCAATTACACTTTTGAGTTCTTGAATGATTAGCCATTGATTCTGGCATCAATCCTTTGGGCTGCTGTGTTGGAGAAATCACTTAAAGCAAGCACGATTTTTTTCCAAGTCTAGGATTCATCCCAGCACTGGTGACTTTAAGAATTAATTTTATTACGTTGAGCACGTATAGACAAACACACACACACACACACACACACACACACACACACACACACACACACACAAATAAGGTGGCTTATAATCCATTTCTGATGGGACTTAGTTGAAGATAAATTATTGCTATTTTAAACACTGCTGAATTTATCAAATAAATACTGGTGAGATCATTGATTTAACTGAGAATTTATTGCACCTGGCATTACAGTCTGTCCACAAGGGGTCTCCCTTGTCTTAATTTTCAGAATTTCCTTTAAGTGGGATTATGACTTCGTGAAATTTTTTATTTTTTATTTTTTGTATCTTTGCAGAAGAATTTAATAAGTGAATTTTAAATGCCCTAGAAACTCAGAAACATATTAATGGGTCTCATTAACCTGAAAGAAAGAAGTGTGTTTTTTACACTCTCCGGGGCATCTTTTTCCCTAGGGAAAAAGTTTCTTAATGTCATCGTGGTATGACAAAGTTGTACCTAAGTTGTGCAAAGCCAGTTCTACCACTGCCCGCATAAACAGTATGAGACAAACAGCATAATTGCAACGGTTTTGGTTTGCAAAGCCCTCCTGATTTCCATGTGATAAAATTCTACTTCAAATGGGCAGGCGCACAGCACAAGTCATTTTTATAACTTTCTTTAAAAAAAGCAAATCCCTCTTTTCTCCAATAAAAATAAGATTTGAGAATACTTGAAAGTACCAGTGAAGTGTGCGTTAGTTACTTTTTCAGAAATCTCACTGTTTATTCAATCCAGTTGAGAAAAGCTACCTTTCGCGAGGATTACATCCCAAATAGTATTTTAAGAACCAGATGAGTTTCACACAGGAAAGGCTGATTCCCCAAGCAGCTTCCAGTTTCCTGATAGAGAGTGAAGTAGAAACAACTGGATGGAAAACTGATGAAAGTGTTGAAGAATACAAGGAGGTTTGAATCTTAGGCTTCAATGTATTGGAGTATATTGCATTATTTGATATTTTAAAGGCAAATACATGCGGTTCCTGTGCCTTGTACCACTCACTGTACTGAACATTCTGGGTGTCTGCATATTGTTGTATATAATCCTCGTATAAACCGACCAGTGGGTGAGATCGTTTGCCTCCATCACAGGCCCTTGAGCAGTTCCATCTCAGTCACCAACGGACCCCTAAACCACCCTGAGATGCCCAGATGACCTCCAGGTGGCACACAAGTCCCCTTTGTTCTTAAGGAGACAGTGCTGTTCTGGTCTGTCACCCTTTTCAAAGAAAGTAACATTCCTCATAAAACACCATATGCTTTCAAGTCTCACATAATTCTGCAAGCAGAAGCTTTTGGGAGGAAGATTATTAACCACGTAAACGTTGGATGCCTAATAGTGGGTGAGAGGGAACGAAGTGAGGGGGAAAAGACAAAGACACTTAGTCTTTCAGTGTTTATCTATACTTTATACATAGAAGAAAGCACATGGTGAGTTTTCTGTTACCAAAGGTAACTCTATCAAAGAGGGGAGGATAGTAGCAAAGAGTAGAATTGTACTTGTGTAAGTTTGGAGATTGAGAAATGGGGAGAAGTCATTCAAAAGGCACAGAAGGAGTTAAATGGATGAATCTGGAGATCTCATGCAGAACCTGGTGACCATAGTAATACTGCATCGTGTGCTTGACATTTTCTGAGATTAGACCTCAACTGTTCTCAACCACAGAAAATAATAGTGGATGTACTTATCAGCTCGATTGTGGTAATCATTTCAAAATGCAAGTGTACATCAAATCATCAAACTGTATACCTTAAATGTACACAATTCCTATTTGTCAACCGTACATCCTTAAAGCTAAACAGAAGAAGGGGGTTATGCAGATATTTAAGTTTTGGAATGATAGAATATGAGCAGACCATGGAATGTGAACTCTAAAAGGTCGAGAATCTTTGCCCTTTTTTACCCTCACTTCTATAACCCTAGCACTAAGTATATAGGAAACACTGAGAAAATATAATGTCAATATTCTATTTCGTAAATATTTTCTGTTAAGGAGTATATTTTTTTGAGTTTAGTGGCCACATAATATCTGCAACGACTCTTCAACTCTGTCATTTTAATGTAAAAAACAGTGTACATGAAACAAAGAAGACTCAGCCTGGCTCTTTTATGGTAAAACTTGCTTTACAAACCCAGTGGCCAGCTGAAGTTTACCATCCCTGTGGACACACTTCTAGCTCTACTACGGAATTAGGCACTTTTCTATGAAATTTTTTGGGTGCTCAAGGTTTTAAAATTTGATACTTCAAGGCTCATGGCAAAGCAGACAGTGTGGTAGTGTGAAACTATGTCTTCACATTTATACTGAAATCTTTTTTGCTTATAAGAGATATCAACAGAAGGGATGAATTCATTATCTGTGCCTAACTTTGCTGTTTTAAAAGCAGTGTGGTGTGTGCGTGTATGTGATGGTATGTGTGTATACCACTAAATATATTAGAAAAGACTTCCTAGTCACACACTTCAAATTGGTAACATCTTTCAGAGTGAGTAATACCCATTGTTCAAGTAGTAGAGCAGAAGTCTTTACTATCTTGTTGTTTTCAGTTTAAATGTTTGCTTGTACTGTAACTATTTAATTATTGTCATCAGAATCACTTGGATAAAACAGAATCAAGTAAAAAGTTACCTTTAAAGTCCATTCCATTTATGTAGCTCAAAAAGCAACACAAAGAGTAGCTAGTTTTTATGGCACTTCTTATCTTTAGTGATCAGAATTATGTCTGACTCTGTTAACCTTCATTCCCTACACCCTCAATCTTTGCACCTCTTAACTCCAGGGCCTTTCTGTGCTAACTGTTGGTGAACAAAATATACAGAGGTGCACTCAACAAGCAGAAGACTGCAGGAAAGATAATAAGAATATTCTTGGGCTGGAAATTCAGCTCAGTGGTTCTGCTACCTGCCTTACAACAGCAAGGTCTTGAGTTCCATTCCAGGTACCAAGAAAAAAAAAAAAGAATATGCTCAGGCCCTTTGTGCCTGGATTATTAATTTTTTCCCCACACTGTGATGATTAATCTTATGTGGCCATTTGACTGTGTTGAGTTGTCCAGATATTTGCCCCAATACAATTCTGGGTGTTTCTGTCAGAGTGGATTTGAAGCAGATGAACATGTGAGTTAATAGACCAAGTAGAGCCCATTGTCTTCCCTAAAGCAAGTGGATCTCATTCAATTAGCTTTATTAGGCTTCTATTTAACAAAGATAGGATTCTACTTAGTAAAAAAGCATTCTTCCTGCTTGATGATCTTCAAGTTGGGAACCAGTGTATTTTCTGTTATCAAATTGGAACTAAATCATTAGCTCTCTTCACTCTGTTTTCTTTTAAATTAACTAAAAATTTTTATTAGTATATGTTTGCAGTACTTGCAGTTTACAATCATCTTGGGGAGTGGGTACCTGTGTTCACTCAGTTGATCATGGGACTTGCCAGCCTTCCTACTTAAAAAGGCAATTTCTTATAGTGAAATATTTTCTATACGTGCATTCATGTTACTAGTTTTGTTTTTTTTGGAGACCTCAACACATTGTCTTTCTCTCTCCACAGAAACACACCCACCTCCCCCCCCCACATGGTTTCACTGGGTACTTGCCTCCCCACTCCAGAAGCCCACACCTATATTTTACTCTCTGTACTGCCATGACTGGGAATTGAGTGAACTCTTCCTTCTTTGCTGCAGTTGGAGCTGTGAGACTTTCACTTCTACTGTGAAACTTTCATGATACAGTGGAATATAAGGTGCAAGCCCACTGCCCCCACAGCTACGTGCATGCCAGGGAAGGCAAGTGTGGTTTTGTTTTTCTAGGACATTATGGTGTAGATGAATTATGAAGAAATATTATTTGAATTTTTAGGTCTTCATAAAAATAAACATCATGAAAATCATTTTCAAAATGAAAAGACATTTAATCATCTGCACAGCTCACTAATATCCCTTGGAACACAAAATACGTGAAACTTATAAATCAAAAATGGCTTTGTTTCTTTTTTGGTTTATTGTCCAATGTATTAAGGTTGATTTTTTTATTGATTGTTTTTTAAGTCTCTGGCTTGTGGACATATGGTCACTTGCTTAATTTTTTAAATGGATCTAAAAATGACATTACCATACCCTGACAGTACTGATAAACTTGAAGAATCCAAGACAATTTGGTTTCTGGGTGGATCTATTGAAATAGCTAGAATCAAAGAAGTGGTTTGTATTTCAAGGCTATTTAAAAAGCAAGGCATAAGTCTTTGCTTGATAAGAGGAACAGATCAACAGAAAACAAAACACATTTATATGTTACTGGTCACATTACAAATGGGGACCGGGACACATATTGTTCAGGAAGGGCCATTCAACTCTGTTGTGTACACAGAATACAATTCATAAATTTTGAGTTTTTTGAAGTAAACTGTTCTGTTTTTCAAGTATCTCTAACCCTTTTGTATGAGTTAAAATTTTGGTAGATTTTTCTTATTTTTAACATGATTAGATTTCCAAGCAAACTGCTGAAACAAACAGAAAAAGAACACAGTGTCTCCACTTAAAACTGAAGGAAAAGTACTTTGACATTTCTAGTTGCTAGACAAAGTTGTTTTTTTTAAGAGTAAGAAAACAGTAGAAAATATGGAGCTATAGCAATGAGAAAAGAAAATAACCATGATCCCATATATTGAATATTAAATCAAATTCACAGGTTGGGGTAAGAGTTAGGACCTCACAGGTTTCTCAGTGAAGTAAATTTCTCTCCGATCTTGGCTTGGCTTATATGTTTGCTAGAAATGAAAATAATGAAAAGTCATTTCTGTGTTATACCCTCTTCCGACTGTCTAAATGGAGAGTTTATTTTCCCTTTTTTTTATAGTTCTGCTGAAGACTTTTAGTGATTTGCTACTTGAAAACAGAAGCTTGCACTGTGAAAGAATGAATTTCCTCACTAAAATGTCTGAAATTCCACGCTATCAGCAGACATAAGTCCGTGGTTCTGAAGACAGCTGTCATGAAACAGGAAGGAATGTACGCCTCTTCTCCTTCCCCGATGGCGAGGAGAGTCCAGCCTTTCCAACGCAGGCGCCATCGTCTTGTTTTAAAATGGATTTTGGAAATCCCCTTTGGAGGTACATGATGAGCACCCCACATGTCTTTGCACATCATTATAAAGTTTGTTCATTCTGAGTCCCGTAGCACAAGCTTGTTGCTACTGCTCTGACATTACTGGACACCACACTAAAAGATATTTAGGAAACCTTCAGGAATGTTGTGACCAGGATCACCCAGGGAGCATTTTTCCTTCTTCAGTCCGTAACAGTGAATGTACAGAGAGGATAAGACTTTGTGATTCTAATCCTAGGTTAGAGGAAGGAAGGAGACAGATGGGGGTGAGGGAGAATGAGAGGGAGGAGGGACGGGAGACAGAGACAGAGAGACAGAGAAGGGAAGGGGACAGGGGCAAGGGAACGAGAGAGAAGGCCACAGGAAGGTAAAAAGGAAGAAAGAAAATGAAGGGAAGGAAAAGGAAAAAGAAAGTTTTCTTTATTTAGATTTTGCTAAATTTAATTTTAAAAATTCCTACAGAAGTGCTGTATTCCTTGACCCTTCTTTATTGCCGGTGGATTTTTTTTGTGCGCGTGTAAGTATGAATTCAGGCTTTAAGTATGCAAATACCAATTTGGGCAACTAGGAAAAAACGGTCCTCTAATGAGCAGGTACACGTCTGATATACTGGCCGATGGAGGAAGAATTTCATGAGAAATAGTACTTCTGATAAGTAAGATAAAAACTTGCAAAGGCAATGAGAACTGTAGGTTCATAAACTCGTGGCTCCAGTCGACTTCTAAAGATGTTTTGCTCAGAAATCTAGAAAGTCATGGAGAGAAGATGGTCTATGTAAGGTAGTTTAAGATATGTTAGAGGGATATCTAAATTATCTGTAATATACTAATCATACACTATTCCCAGAAAGAATATTATTCATGTGATGGCTTTGTTTTTTTCAAAACGAGTCAACCATTTTTGTCTTTGACTCTGCTACCAATCTTGCTTTTTCTTGGGTCACCTAAATTCTTAGAATTAAACTTCACGGATCATAGAGTAAACTACTGTAAGTACAGAAATATGGAGAAAATTACAGACATCATCAGATGAGAAACCTTTCCTGAGATGTGAGTTTCTGGAAAATATAAAGATGAACAGAAGAAGAACACTAAATATACCACAAAACCTCCTAAAACTCACCTGGGAAGAACAGTACACAGGCAGATCACATGCACTCCTGCAAAGAGATTAAAACAATGGGTTAGATGGAAGACACATGTTCTTCAGAGAACTTATTTTATGACCCTGGCCAAGTTAACTAATCTCTCCATGTGATAGTCTTTTTCCTCCCCACCATCTTTGTCTCCCAAGTCTCTCCTCTCCTCTCCCTCCCTCCCTTCCTTCTACTAAGGGAGTAGGTTTTGGGCGATGATTTGTAATCTTTGATGTTGAATGTTACAGAAAGTTTCTCAGAGTTGTCTTGATGTTTTACCCTGGGGGAAATCCCCTGTCTCCTTGAACTGGAATGGTTCTACTAGCAATTATTTTCTGTAGTGGTATTTTGAAAGCCATAATTGAAATAAGCCATTCAGCAGTACAATTTTCTGTAATCACTTTTCCCCTATACTCTCCAGTGTCTCTTTAACTCTAAGAAACAGAATCTGTGAATTGCTTCCCAAATATTCTGAATTTATAGTGACTAAATGCAAGAATTTTCTAAGAGCTTGAAATTTTAACACATTTTTATCTCACAGAAAATTGATGCAAATTGCAAACTGCATATCTCCACTTACAGATGAGAAAAATGAGTGTTTAGATGACTTGATTAAGCTCCAACTCACTCACAGATCCCTGGCTTCTAGACCCTACCCCTGCTCTGTGTGCTGAGAGATGTGTGGCATTGCAGTACAACATGTCTGGAGTGGCAGACCCTAGATAAGCCCTCTCTAACTTCCTATTGGACTCAGTAGTTCATCTTTAATCCTTAGAAATTGTGTAAATTGTTTGTATTTCAAACGACCAAAGCAGAACATTTTGTATTTGGAGTCCTTTCTCTTTTACATAAGTATGTGACACCAGTTGTCTCATTTTTGCTGCTGCTGAAGGAGCAAATATTTGTGAAAAAGCAGAAGTAAAATTGTAATGGGATTAGATGCAAAAGACTTTAATATATGTCTTTATAAAAATATATCTGACCTGCCGCCTGCCTTGTGAGAGCAAGGTCCTGAGTTCGATCCCTGGTACAAATATATACACATATTATATATATATTTAACCTTGGACAGGTTATTTAGTGAGTTTAAATTTCTTTATCAGGAAATCTTGTGATTATATTTTTAAAATATTCAAATCCCCACCCCCTTATTTTTCTGTAATGAAATGATCAATAAAAGTATATTATAAATTTTAAAACTTTAATATTATTTTTCTTTCAACATCTCTTTTTCCTTCTCATCTACCTCCTTCATCTTTTCCTCATTTTGATTATTTTAGCAATATGATTGAAATTATATTCTTTTTCCTACTTACTTGATAAATGGCCTAACCCTTAAATGCATTTTTAAAAAAATAATTTCACTTATTCATCCTTCAGGACTTGCCTTTCTGAAGATAATATTACAAAATGGGTGTGTTGGAGAAAATGCCAGTGTCCCTTCAGCTTATTTAATCCCTTCCTGTGCAACATCTGTAATCTTATACATCTCCAGAGAGAATATTCTAAGAGTTGGATCGAGGCTATAGGCTTGGGAATTCACTTTTTTAACCATATTATTTTAAGTTTTCTTATTCACATAGACGTTTTGACCATGGTATGTTAAGTATTCTTATTCACATAAGTTTAAGAGCTATTTAATAATCTCAAAACAGAGACAAAGCCAGTGGACACATTAAAGGTCCACAAAGAAATTCTGCTGTCCTCCTAAGCCTCTGTTATTGGAAAGTGTCCATGTCGAAATGGCTTCTAATCAGTGACGATGGAGTAGTTTATTCTTTTTCAAAATTATGTTTTCCTATGTTTTGGGGATGTATTCCTCCCCCAGTTTCTTATTCCTATTAAAACTTAAGGGTTTATGTTTGCCTTTCTGACTATTCCGGGATTCTAGAAATGCTCACAGTCCTATGGTCGTAATGTTGATATTAAATTTATAATTAAATATTAAATTAACTGTATTTGAATATTTCCCCCTAAACTGGGCATGGACTTATTAAGAGCAATTCCCAAGTCATCAGTCTTTGTGCAGTCCTTTGGAGTCACACAGTTCCAGGTACCTGCTACAACATCACTGTGTGACTGAGATGATGGTTATTTCAAAGACAGAACCTACTATCTGCATCATTTCTATTTGGTTACCCCATCCTTCAGTTTAGAGAAGTGCAAGTGGTCTGGAGTTATTTTATTTTAGAATTCTATTCTATATTGCTGGCTCTGATTGATGCCAGGACATTCCACAATTTAAGATTTTTCTGCAGCCTTCTCTGATGATATCTGAAATCTTTGTTATTGATGTAAATAAAGTTGAAATAAAAAACTAGTACCTAACTAGTGATTTGAGAAATTCCTGACCTCACATTTTAAAATAATTTAAATTATTGATATTAGCTGCTCTGGTATTGGCACCAGGTGTTCTTCCAAGTTAATAACTAAAATATGAATTAGTTTTATGAATCAAAGTACTTCCTTTCTGTGTAATAAACACTTGGAGACACTAGCAGTTGCCATTCTACCCATTTGTAAAGTCGAACGATTGCATTTAGTTGCAATGGTAAACAGAAAACTATTAGATACATCCAGGTTGGTCTTGGCAAAGTCACCGTAAATGGAGATTCTCAGTACAAAATCCATCATCTATTGGATAAAATTTGCTATAATATTTGAACAATGAAGCAGTTAGTCTATACTAATCCCTTTTAAAATGCAGGTAATCCAGTGTTCGTATATCTTTTTTCCATTTGTAAATTTTTCATTTCAAAGACACATAAACATATGTCAAAATGACCATATTCTCTTTCTTGCCCCAAGAGGTTTATTTTATAGAAAGTGTTCCATAGAATATATCAAAAGCAAAAAAGTGATCCGAGCACCATCTACAGGATGATGTTGACTCGAAACTTTAACTGTACAAACATAGTATGTACTTTGCACTTGGAATCCAGTGGAGTTTCTTCCCTTCTTACCTATTAAACAGGGGTCCCTACATAAACATCCTGGAGTCATGAAGGCTTTGCAAAGAAAGCAAGGTCCTAGAAGATGGAGTGACAGGGAATGACCCTGTTTAGGTGAGTTTGAGGAGGAAAGTGAGTGAAAGTGGGAATTGAGACAAAGGTACAGAAGCTGTAAGTCCAAAAACACCAGACATAGCTCAGCACTCAGCGAGTATTTTTGCTTCCTTTTCCCCCTAACATTTCTCTCTCCACTTCCTGTGAATAGAAAGGGAAAACGGGTAAATATTAGGGGCATACTTCTTTCTTTTCATGCATGTCCTTGCTGAGTTCGAGTCCACTGAATGTGACTCCTATGAGAATAGCTCTAGTTTTTGCTATCTGGATATTTATCTCCCCAACATATCATTTAGGTCTTACTTTTCTCTTGCGGATTTTCTGACAACCAAAACAAGACATTCCAGCTCTTTCTTTCTTTAAATAAAATGAGATTCACCGCTTTGGATTAACCACTGATACTCTGGCTTTAGTAGTATGGCACATCTCCCAAATATTCCAGGAACAGGGAGTGAGGAACCTGAAACTCTGGTGGTCAAGTGGAGTCTCCCTGAACGAGAGCATCAGTGCTCCTAGTCTTTATTGAATCTCTTGTAGTATTGTTAGTTTTAGGGAATCTAAATAAGTATTATCACTACAAGTTGGTCATTATTTCATCCAAGTATGTTTTAAAAATATTTCTCAAATTATACAAGATTGAATAAAATAGTGAAGTTGGAAATTAAATTGGCTTTCACAAAGAGAAGCTTGTGAATGGGCGACAGCTGTCACACTGTTATGGCCTCATTTCCTGGCATTCCAAGTGGACACAGATGATACGACACTAAAAATAAAGTTTCATGTTAATAATAATAATAATGCTAAGAATAAACCATATATCATGTTTAGATATTTTAGTACAACCGCTTTTTAGATGGAAAACTATCCTCTTTTCCTTTTGTTACACCAACCAAAACACTAGGATACAAAGCTCTATGGCTATGCCCCTCTTGAGCATTCAAATGCTACATATTTGTGTGTAAAGCTGCATAGGTGTGTGTAAACTGTGCACACATTTAAAGTAAGTTTTGAGCTTTTATAGAAAAGGTGAGGGAAAAATGAGATAGAAGGCAATGGCAGGGAGGGCAGAAAGCAGCAGATTTCACTGCAGGGTAATGCAGTCAGGACACTAAAGGAATCCAAATATAGCTGTGAAGGAGATAAATGAGATAGGACAATGAAGACTTATTTTCTACTGTTTTCCTCTGCCAGTTAAAATTTGTTCATTTAGTTAAATCAATAATAGTGTTAAACTCTGGATGAAAGAGCAAGAGTGGGGAGGAAGTTTGGAAGACGGAGGATTTGGAAAAGAGGGGAGGATTTGGGATTGCATATACACTTTAGGGTAGTAGATAAAGAGAAAATATGCATTGACCCACACAATCATAGAGCAGGAACAGTTTTTGGCATCCCCTGGTTGGGTATTCCATTTTTAAGAAACACAAATATAGATGAATGAGAGAGATGGCTTGCATTATCTGAATCAAAACAGCTTCAGGAAGAATAAATTATCTTATGCTTTTATAATCTAAAAATGTAGATTATAAATAATAATAACCTGAAGAAATTTGTATTCCTTAAGAATCCTAGGGGCAGACGGGTTGAAGGGAGGGCAGGGGAAAGGGGAAAAAATAAGAACCAAGACAGATGATGTAAAGGTGCACATTCCCCAATAATGAATGTCATCATATTGAGTACCTAAAATGTACCAATCAAATTAATAATATATAAAAAAGAATCCCATCAAGGATACTACTATAGTTTTTCTTAACAAACTCATTTGAGATTGATGTAAGCGTTCCAAGTCTCAAGTCCACAGAACCATTTCAAAAAAGGGTGAAAATAGTGTATCTACTCAAGAATGAAAATGTTGGAAAAGGTGGAAATGCAACAAGGGAAAGGTGAAACTCCATGTACAATATGAGAATATCCTACCTTCTTGCCTTAAATTGTAGTCAAGCTAATGAACACAGTGAAATGTTATCCACAAGTATTTTGGGGTGTGGGCAGCGTGAGGGCTAAAAGGATTGCACTTTAAATTGATGCTTGTGAAACTGTGTCAACAAATTTGGGGTTGCAACATAGAAAATGGGAGAAGAAATTGTGGAGAATTTGAGAAATTCAAGTAGCCAAGCAGAGGGAGATAGTCTGAATTAGTGTAGGTTATCACACTGGGAATTTAGTCCAATTTAGTCTTATCTCCATGCAGTTCTCAATTGAAGATGTTTATATAAATTTGGAATTATGTGTGAGATTTTTTTGTTTTATATACATATATATATATATGTATATATATGTATATATTTACATTTATGTATAGTTGAGATCTGCCTAAAATATTTTTGCATTTTTGCGACACTATAATTTTTTTTCAAGAAACATGAAAATTTAGAGATAGACTATTTTATTTTACTATAAAATTTCATGGAAATGAATGATACATATTTCACTTCTCAAGAAATTCAGTACATATTTTTTTAATTTAGCTTAAATATTACAATAAACAGCCCTTCATTTAAATACTTGTTTGATGATTTTCTTTGGGAAAATTTCAGGAGATATTCTGCCATGGTTTGGATTTTAAATGTCTCCCTAAGTCCCACATACCTGAGCTCACTCTCAAGCCTGTGGTGTTATTGAGAGATGGTGGAGTCTCTAGGAAGTTAGGACTAGAAGAAGGAGGGTAAGTTCCTGCGGGGGGGCGCCTTGCCTCTCTTTCTCTTTTGCCTCTAGTCCAATGAATTGAACAACCTTTTTTGGGAGATGTCTCACAGTACCCTCCCATTATGATATATTGTGCCACAAATCCAAAGCAACAGGGCAAGAGACCATGGACTGAATCCTCCAAAACTGTGAACCAAAATAAACCTTTCTTTTTTTAAATTATTTATCTCAGGAATTTGTCACAGTGACAGAATGCTGACTAATACATATAAAAATACATAACATTTTAAAAGCTCTTGATACTTACTGACAAATCACTTTCCAGAATATTACTATGTTGTTCTGTCAGGAAAAACTGGAAAGTATCCTTTCTACGCCAACATCCACTGGAAAGGAACAGAATCAATTCTGATATTTGTTAATTTGGTAGCAGAAACTGTTACTTAAATTTGAACAGTAAGGAATCAAGCAAGGTGAATTTGTTATTTTTCTGGAGAATTTCAGTGGTACTGTAGCTGATTTGTATGAGATTTGTGTAAGAATATTATTTGTATAAAATATTAAGGAATAATGAACATTATTGAAAAGTTTCAGATATATTACCCAGGGATATAGAAATGTAACTATTTTTGAAAGAGTTTCCATCAGAGCTAAATGAATTAATTTATTTCCAGCCATTGTAAAAATTTCTTGCATCTAAAACTACTATATGTGTTAGTCCAATATTGCTGGTACTTCAGTTGCAAATTCATCAACTGTACAAAATAATTTGCAGAGTTTTAGAGAGAGCTTAATAACTATAGGGAAAAGTGGCAATGGAAATTTTACTGGTGGATTACTTATTCCAATAACATAAAACAGATTTTAAGAAACAACTTTAATTATAACTATTCTGCCTCAAGTGGACAGAGCATCCAGAGTACCAGCAGCTCAGTTTTTCCTTTGTCCCTATGTGGCATATCCTCAAGTTATCTCTGACGGAACTTTCAGTGCCATTGAACATCTGGGATTAAATATGATTGCTAAAGATCCAATCCTTTATTAGAAAACAGAAAAAGACACAACTAATCCAGCCAGGCAATTAGCTCTTGATATAAAAGAAGCTAAACAATGAACAAAATAAGACCCATCTAATAGATTGTCCAAAAGTATGAGATTAAAAAAAAAAAACAACCTTTATTTCAAAATGTTTTGAAAGGAAGAAAACAAGGATGATTTGCCCAGTCCTTGTTTTATAATGTCAGTGGTGATAAGAATGTAAATTACCTAGATACACCTTTATTTCAGCCATGCTACAGTCTTGACTAGAATTATCTTAAACTCTGATTGTAAAAACATAGTTAAAATACTAACCTGCCAATATTTCAAATTTAAAACATAGACCTTTCAAAAATATAAGTTATGGGATTGTACACGGTATAGACACAAAGAGGACAATTGAATATCAGAGGAAATCTCAAAAATCACAAGAAATGTAATATTTTTCTTTTCCCTAGGGAGCTAATGAGCAAGCATTTCATACCTTCCTTGTGATTGCCTAATTTTATTTTTATTCTCATTACACACAGGACAAATTACTTAAGAAATTAGCTTTCTTACTTTCCCCAGAGTGTCAAAATTTATTTCCACATTTCCTACATATAAAGGATATTTTAGATGACAAGTTTTTATTGAAATGTTGCATACAAAACCACCAAACAAACAAAATGCTAATTTGCAACGAGTTTGATATGCTTTAGTTTTGCTTCCCCTCTTTAGGTTGTTTTGTGAAATTGTTATAGAGCTTATGCTTTTTGAGCTTTGGGAAGCCTAAGTAGGACTTTATTTTTCCTTTGAATTTAGGAGTTTAACTACATGCCTATAACAATGTGCAGTCCATCTTTATGTAAATAATTTTAAAAGGCAGTATGCCCGAAGGGTTGTTTTATGGCATTATTTGGTTTTATATCTCTGCAATCAACACTATACAGCTAACATGGTCATGTAAATTCATGAGAGACTTTTCTATTGAAAACCAAACAAGGTCACCTGCTTTTGAAGATCAGACTCAGATAAAAGGACACTGTTTCTACAACAACACTAAAAACAATGTGCACAGACTCTTGTAACAAATGCCTATTGATTCCATCTTTGAAAATCTCTCTCTCTCTCTCTCTCTCTCTTTCTCTCTCTCTCTCTCTCTCTCCCCCCACCCTCCCTCTCTCCACACATTTGTATTTCTAATTTGATTCTAATGAAAGAAGTTTGGGTTAGCTCTGCCAACACCTATTCATACTTATTTTCTTTTACAGAAATTTCCCTAAAACATTAACACATATTCAAAACTTGCTTTGAATCCAATGGCCATAATCAAGGTCCACATTTATGCACACATTTCAGTACGCACCTTATATATTTGTATGTGCCTCTAGAATGCGCTCTATGTCACGTACTTTCTAACAGACTTGTAACATGTTAAAGATTAACTGACCAATATAACAAAGTTTCCTTTCACTTTCTGTTTTGAGGAGTGTGACATTCTTCGGCCTGCCTCTTCTTCCCTTTATTATAGAGACATTTAAAAAAATTATATACAGAATGAAGCTCCTTCTTACTTAAATATATGCATGGTTTTGTGTCAGTGCAATATGGTAGTGCCAATCCGTCCTTTCCAGTTATGTATCCCTGGTATGCTGATAGCCATTTAATAGAGAACGCAAGCTTCTGAGCTAAAGTTTAAACTCATGATTTTCTCCTTCTAACCTGGAGTTTATATATTGGAACATTCCTATTATTATTCCACGTTTTAACAATTCCAATAGAACACATTTTATGGATTACCCAGTTTCATTCTCAACAACCTTACAACTAGGTACCACGACTTTTGCCAAGGAACCTGAGGCAGATTATACATAAATTGCTCGTCAAAGTCCATGCTCTTAGACTGTGCAGAGCTGAAGTTCTCAGGCAGAGCAGGTACTCATCTATTATGTCATGATCCAGCACCTAAACTCAAGAGCTCCTGTCCTTCTTCAGTTCTTAGCAAAAGAAAATGCAACAAAATATACAATATGGAAAAATAGAAGATAAGCACTGACATTTATTTAAGTGTTTTTGCAAATTTTGATTAATTTCAGAAGTTCTTTTAGTGCTGACAGGGGCCCTACATGAAAGTGATAAATGCACTGGCTTTTTAATCGAAATCCTGGCATTTATCTTTTACCTCATATTTTAATAATTAAGAATGCAATAACAAAAATTTAAAAGTAGGTATGGCTAGGCACTTCATCTCTTTGAGATTTGATTAAGAAAAATGTGCTTTTATTTCTATCAAAATCATAGAAAGTCCATGACTCACTGCATACATAAATTCAGATTAAGATATAAAGCACAACATAAATTATTATAAATGAAGAAAAATTTGCCTTTAAACATTTTCTCAAAATCTTAAAAATATAGAAAAGTGGATTTAAAAAGGTGTATAGTCAGCACCAAGGATTAACTATGTTTTTAGATCCTTTCTGTCTCTCTCTTGCTCTCACTTTCGCGCTTTCTTTCTCTCTGCAGTACTGGGGCTTAAACCTAGGGCCTTCACATAGAGCTACATCTTCATTCTTGTTTTTACATTTGTTTTTTCAAAAAAATTTTACTAAGTTGCTAAATTGCTTAGGCTGAGCTTGAGTTTGGCAATCTGCCTGCTTAGCCTACCAGACTAAGATAACAGGCATGACAAACATACCCAGTTTAGGGTTTGCCATTTTTGAAAGAGTTTAGAAAAGAAATAGATTTCTTTTGTAACGTCAAAGTTCATTTTCCCCACCTTCATTTTCTGAGGATGCCATTGTTTTGAATTTAGTAGGTGTCAAATCAGACCACACTTTTAGATTTTACTGAAAATCAATGTATCCATTCATAATGTATTTTATTGCTTTATGTTTTCACAAATTTACATAAATGCTATCAATCTCTATGAAACCAATTAAACTTGCAACTTAATTTTTCACTCCACTTTGTGTATTTGAACTCTTTCTGGTCCAGTTTAATGTTTCTGGTTCAATGTATGACTGTATCACAAGTAACCAGTCTTCTACTGATGGACACCTCAAATGATCCCAAATTTGGAAGATTTAATAAGTATCTTTACACATGGCTTCTAATGTGCCCATGGTAAATTTCTTTTCATGTTTACCCAAGATTTGAATAATGCCAAATTTCAAGCTACATTCCTTAGTCTGATGAGCATACCTTTTTTAAACTAAACTTTTGTGTTCCTTCCCTTGTTCCCTGCACTGAAAAATTTGCATTCATCTTGGTTCCAACACACATATTGAGACATTCAATGTCTTGAATAATAGTGTTTGGATCTGGAATGTCCTTCAAGGGCCTCTACATTGAAGGCTTGGTCTCCAAGGCAGCAATGTTCAGAAGTTGGATCTGCAGGTAACTAGATCAGGAAGACATTGACCTCAACTGGTAGATTAATCCATTGAAGAGTTCAGAGCTGAAAGGACTACTAGGAAGGAGGGCCCAGTTGGAGGAAGTAGATCACTGGTGGCAAGTCTTTGAAGGGCATAGTTCATCTCTGCTCACCCATCCTTCTTCCTAGTTTCTCTAATGTCCTGCCTAGTCACGGGCAAAGAAAAAGTTCAGTCAAGTGACCATGGAATGAAATCTCTAAAACTGTCAGGTAAAATAAATCTTTCCTCTAGTAAGCTGATCTTTTTGGGTATTTTGTCATAGTTGACCGAAAGCTAACAGAAATATTTTAGTTTAATGGAGACTTGAAAGAACAGTCTCAGTGGGTATTAAAGAAAATAACACTAAATATATTCTTATTGAGCCACTGAAAGTCATTTTTGAATAAGCATTTCATCATCAAATCTTTAGTCTAAGGCCTGTCTACTAAAGGGACAATCTGTGACTATCAAGTAGGAAACAAATCTTAGTGTGATGTTCATCTTGATCATCAGTTCACTTGACTTGAGAGATTTGGAAGGGTCACTGTTGGGTATGTCTGAGTGCCTTCTGGGATGGGAGGCACAACCCACAGGACAATATCTGATCCTTTGCCCCTTCCACTTTGGCTCCTTCCCTGTCTCATCCTTGGCGGCCACGAGTTGAGAAGTTTCCCCCCACCACGCCTTTCTAACATAATGTTTCTGCTTTGGAGGCAGTCCGCTATGACCTGATCTCTGAAACTGCTAGGTAAAATACACCTCTTCTCCTTTCATTTGGATATGTCAATGTCAGATATTTAGTGAGCAAATATTTAATATCTGTTTGTTGAAACTCTTTGCAACTAGTTGTTCTTCCCCTGTGCAGTCTACCTCTCCTCTACTTAAATATCACTTGGTTTTAGGATCAGAATAGACAAAAAAAAAAAAAAAAAAAA
>NW_022900918.1:25653742-25751922 GCF_012274545.1 Fukomys damarensis | reverse complement strand
GTGGTAAAAAACAAAAAAAAAAAAAAAAAAAAAAAAAAAAAAAAAAAGACCCAGAAGTAAAAGCTTAGTAATTTTAATTAGATCTGAAGACCTGACACAGGCGGCACAGCCATACATATCCATTCAGCAGTTGAACGGGGAGATCTTGCAATTTTCAGGGCAGCTTCCGCGCTACTCCATGTGACTGGAGTGCTCTGCTTGTAAAGCTGACGTGGACACGGGTTGGGAGGGAAGCTACTCCTCCTTCCTTTTACCATGCTTTGTGTTTTGTTTGTCAGCATGCCTGCCTGGCCATATGTGCTAAGCCATAAACCTCCTGAAGGAACTGCAATTTTCAGGAGTTGGAAATTATCAATTCTGTAAACCAGGCACTAAGCATGAGTGCAGCTTAGCATGTACCATAATTCATCATGTTTCAGAGAGTAGTGTTGCAAGAAAATAAAGCCAAAGTTTTCATTCCCAGTCATATCTTTCCATCTTTATAAAATTATGGGCAGAGATATATTCCCCCTATGAATGATGATGAAATCCTAAACCCACTGCCTCAGAATGTGACAGTATTTGAAAACAGGACTTTAAAATGGTGATTAAGTTAATACGATGTCTTAAGGGTTGGTGGTAATCTGACTGGTGTCTTTTAAGAAGTAGAAACCTAAACAAGAGACATCAGGGATTTGTGAAATTAGAGGAAGTCTACATGTATACATAGTGTAGAGGTGGCTGAATGCAAGCCAAGGAGAGAGGTCTTTGATCATGGACTTTTGAATCCCAAACTGTAAGAAATTACATTGTTCCATTGTTTACGCCATGATATTTTGCTATGGTCACTCTAGCTGAATAGTAGAGATGAATTGGTATCTCATCCTGAACCTTGGGAAGTTGATGGCAATTCCTCACTTAGAAGTCTGTTTCTTTTATTACATTGTGAACTTCAGGGAAGTTTCCTTGAGTGTTCCACAGAAAATTGTACCTTTCCCTCCAGTGACTCTTACTGTGTATGTCCTCTCACAACTTGTCAATTTTTCATGTATTAGTTCATTATTTTGGAACCTACTAGTCACTCCCTGATGTACAACCAATGACTCATTAGAATTTAAACTGTTAAAGAGCAGATATTTGTGTCTGCTTTACACACTGCCTAGTAACTAGTATCTTAAGCAATGCTTCTCACAAAATACCTGTTTGAAAACACTATTTTATGAAAAAAAGAAGACTAGTGTAAAGATTAGATCAAATTCTAATACCCAGCACCCACAGTTTAAAGGAGTAGAGATTTATTTTGGTTCGTGGCTTTTAGAGGACTCAGTCCATAGGCAGCAGACTCCAAGTGGGAATGGCACAATAGAAGGTGGTTCAGGAGACGCAACCTGCTCATATCACAGTAGGGAGTAAACAAACAGAGAGAACTCTTCCAGGTCACAGTCCGTTGACTGCTCTAACCTGTGCCTACCTCCTAAAAGCAGGTCAGCTACTGAGCTCCCATAACCCAGCCACCTTCTGAAAGTCGACTTCTGAACATATGAGACCTTTGAGGGACATGTATATAATAGTCATCTTATGTCTGTACAGAAAAAATGCATACATAGTTACATTTTTTGTAGGTATTGATGAGGTTTTGAGTAGTAAACCCAAGACAATTTGTAATATTTTCTCCAAACCTTAGACAATGAAGAATTTTTATTCTCTCCAAATTTTATTTGTATTTAAAAATAAATTAATATGTTTCCTTTGAAAATTTACAAACTTCATATGGCACACATATGTACTGCCTTAGATATGATTTTTACAGTTTCATAAAAACTGACCTATGTAATACTTAGAAGCCTTTGTTGGACTTTTTTTTTTAAAAAGAAAATTAAAAATCTAAAGAAAGGAGTTCCTAGCAAACATACATAAATTTTTATTTGTAGAGAGACATTGTCATTCTTGTTAACCTGAATATCAAACAAAGCAGCTCTTTGTCTCAAACAGAGATATTATATTATATCTGTCACTTAAGGTTATTCCTATACAAATACATTTATAAGATAGTCCAAAGGAGAAGCTGCCATTCGTAATACAGAAAAATAAACCACCCACGAAGAGTTTACCCTCAACATGGTGACACTCTGTTATTTTTTAAAATTAATTTTATTAGTACATTAAAGGTATAGAATATGACATCCATCATGGGAAATTTGCACCTTTACATACTCCACCTCGGTTCTTATGTTTTCCCCATTCCCCTGCCCTCCCTTCAATCCCTCCACACAGCCCTATCTACAGAGACGTTGTTTCCATTTTTGTCTCATATTCATTCCATCCCTTCTTTCTTTTTCCCTCCCCCTCCCCTGCCCCTTTGCAACTTTTCTTCCTATTTCACATGATCTATTATCCCTTTTAGTCCTTATTTACACTTAGGGTTTCTCACATTAGAGAAACTATTCAGTGTTTATGACATTTGTTATTCTTTGTATGCATTTTAATGCACTGAGAGGCAGCTGTCCAGAACTCATAATTTCAATGTCCTTCCTTTCAATATTCATAATGTGGTTCTTAAACATCTATATAATCCTCTGGACAGCTTCTCCTGTACTTTTTCCTGAATTCTAATTTGATTTTCTTTGTTAAATACTTCATTCAACAAATACATTCTGAACATTTAAGTATTAGATGCTATACTAGCAAAAAGGGAAAGAATAGTGAATAAAAGAGATAAACGTCCCTTCCTCTGGGAGCAATCAGGTAGCTAACAAATAAATAAATGAACAGTAATATTATTTTACAGACTTAAATACTATTAAGTAATGACAGGGAGTTATGTGATAGAGAGCATTTCAGCAATTCAATTGATGACGTTAGATGTGAGAGATCAGTAAAATGCCATCTGAGAAGGTTACTTTGGAGCAGAGATAACAAATGAGTGGTGACAATTAGATGTAAAGAATACTCAAAGAAGAGAAAATAGCTCATGCAAAGATACTGGGGTAGGAAAAGCGGGATGCTTGATAAAGAAGAAGGAAACAGCTGTGGCTGGAATTATATTAAGGGGAGTAAAACATTATGAAATCAAGTCAGAGGTAGATAGAGCTCAAACAATGTAAGATTTTCATGTTAGGAATAGTGAACAATTCCAATGTTATTCTAAGTGTTATGAGAATGATTTTTCTGAATATGGAGATTTCAGCTTGGGCTGGCTGAGTATCAGGTGGTAGCTGTGAAAATGAGACAGAGTGGACAATTTGGGGTGTTTTGAAACTAGGCCTGACAAAATTTTATGCATTTCTTCATCTAATTGAGTTTAATTTTATACTCAAGAAGCTCAGGTTCATTTGTAACTCCATTGCTTGTTCATATGAAAATATTTCTGATTCTAAACCAGATTTTAATTATTTTATTTTGTGTAATTTAATTGGTTATATCATGTCAAATATATCATAACAAAGGAAGAAGCCAGGAAGAATGGAATAGTTTTTTTAAAAAAGACTACTGTGTGATACAATTTTTAATTATCAAATAATAATTGACAAGCTAACAATAGTGGAAGGATTGGAAACACAATGACATCGCTACTCTGTTTAGTAGCACTAATTTGGCATCAGAAGAGATAAAATGATGATTATGTACATTTAGGACAAAGGGAAGAGTCTTAAAATATTTATGCTACCAAAACCATACAATTTAAATATTTCTTAAATTCTTTTGTTGTTTAGTTAAATCTCAACTGAAGAATATATCTTGTTTTATAAGATTGTTCTAATATGCTAAGGATATAACGGGAGGACAAGATAAATAGAAATGAAGAAATAAAGTTCCTATTTGTCCCAAACATGAAAGTGACATGGAAATCTCAGAATATCATTAAATGACTTTAAATAATTTAATCTACAATTCCTGTAGCATTTTGTTACACTTTCATTCTATCTTAGTTTAAAAACACATAAATATGTTTATAGGAAAACCAAGCTAAATACTTCTGTGCAAAAACCATTTGTTTTATTGTTTACCTTTGTTTATACCCTAAAACCTGTGACTTTTACCAGGGACAAGGCTGTTACATTAATTTATAGATTAATCTAATGAATCAATGATACTGAGTTGCAGATATAGGTTGGATAAATATTTTGATGTCATCTATATGATATGTTATGCCATTCCACAGATTTTATCAGTCAACACTTTGATACCTCAGCATTTAAATATAGCTTTTTCAATGCAGTTACAGTGTAGACCTATACTCTCCAATTTGGTTTTCTGCTAGCATAAGCTTTTAGAATGTTGATTGTAGGCCTACATATCTGATAAGCAGACATTTGTACATGCTGTGCCATGATATTGAAAAACTTAACTTTTGACATACATTTTGAAAGAACAAGAGATAGCTTGATGAACTAAATAAATGAATTTTAATTAAGACGATATTCTGTTCTTTTTTAGGATAAGAAAATTTATTTTTCAACAGTTTGAGACTTCTCTGCTTAGTATGTGTGAGAAGATCATGATAATATTTACCAAAAAAGTACTTTGGTGTTATCTTATCTAATTTAATTAACCATGCAAAATATGAGAAGACAATTCAATTCTGTACTTCCATAATTTATTCATGACATAGGACCCAACGAGAAACTCTATTCTTAGGCATTAGGGAAACACATTTTATGTACTTGGGGATTTTTATATGTATTTATTTATGTTGTTCTGTTTACCTTGCCTTTTAAAGAAATAGATGCTTTGTGATTTAAAAAAATTTCTAAATATAATTTACTAAATGATTTGAAAGAGAGCTACAGTGCTGCCATTTTTATACACATTAAAGAGTCTGAGAAACTTGTTAAGCCAATTGTCCATTTCACATTTTGTGGTTACAAGGACTGATTCTTGGTGCACTAGAATTGACTGTTCTTTTGGTTTTGTTTTATTATCCTTTGCTTAATGATGTCTGCTATATTATCTGTATATCTGTGGGATAGTAATTCTGTCTTGTGCTCTCTTTTTCTCTTTTCTATTGTTCTAAGCCTTTGCTGTAGCATCTTCAAGATTTTTCTTCAGGATCCAGCCTGCAGTCCATTATTTAAAGTGGTGAAGCCCACATAACCCTACCAGCCTCCGTGTGTTCTGTCCCACAGACTTAGATTGGATTAAGCATCATACTTTGTTTATGCATTGGCTAAATTTCTTTAGGTTGATTTCAATAATTCCTTTTCTCTGTGAAGTGTGAAGTCTGACTCATGAATGACATTACTGTTCCTGCTTGTACAGACTTATTATTCCTTAGTATTCTGAGGAACACAGTGTGAGTACTATCGAAACTGCCTTGTTTATATTTTTAACCTTGTCCTTTTTATTGCCCTTCCATGTTCATTTTTTTTAGTATCATAATCTTTGCACCACCTACATAAGTTTTCTTGTCAAAGAACACCACCTCTCTCTTTCAACTTTAGCTACTACAGAATCATTGCTTGTTTTGACCTCCAACAGCTTCTCAGAAATTCCATTCTATTTGTTTTAATTTAAAATGAAAATTGTTTTGTATCAGTTCAAGTGAACTGCATTTTCTTGGCTTAGTCTATAAAATCCCAACTTGCTAATTGTTTTATATATCTTTCTAAAAAACAATTTTTGGGAACAGATGGCTGCAACTGCCCAGGATCATCAGCCAGAGCCAGTACTCAGCCAGCAACAACCCTTGGCACTTACACTGGTTCCTTTTTTACTAGATCCCTGGGAACAGGTTGATAGAATTAGAACAATTCCCTTCTTACTGTCTTTCGACGCTGGTGTTTTCTAAAATAAAGCATAGCTACTAAGTCCATGTAAAAGTTGTAATTTTAACATTACCATAACTATTCCCACTGGGACAGCTCTCAACATGAGTCCTTGATAAGAACATGGGGATTTTTACTGCTGTTTTCCTAATTGGAGATAATTACTGCAGCAAATAAATGTTCACAGGGAATAACTCCCTGGGTTCCATCAGAATTTCTTTGGTATACCTTGATTTGCTTCCAGTAAAATAAATTACTTGCCATATGACTTGAGATGTAGTAGAATACCTACAGATATATATCCTCCTGTCCAAATTATTATCAGATTCTACTTTTTAGTTGTGCTGTTTATATTTAGACTCAAAGTAAACAAATTGCCTGCACAATAAAGGTTCATTTTGTTTTAATATTGCCTCCTATCAGAAGCAGCCCACAGTGCTGTTGAAATACTTCTCTTGGGATAATTTCTTTTATATTGATAAACAATATATTGGATTTCTTCCTTCTTCATATAGCATGTTTTAATACTGTTTAGGAAGCTCCTATTTCAGTTCAATGCTTTCCACTTTAAGGATTAAGTTTATGTAATTTTTTTTTATAGAGAGAAGAATTGTGATTGTGATCAAAGTTATCAGCTATTTATGGAAACCATGAACCATGCGGGACTGCACATTTTATGCTTGTTTTTCCCTAGAATTTTGTCAACACAATTGGCAAGTGATCCACTTTGAAGTATTCAATGAGTTTTCGGATGTGTTCCTTTGCTCTGGCAAATACCACCATCTCTTTAGCCGTTCAGTGACTTCATTTGGCATAACCTTCATCACAATATGCTTTTAGAAATTTCTACATTTTCACCCATGCCAAATCAATATCTATTGAACAATGACTCCTTTGATTCAACATGAAAAGTTTCTGTGCTATCCTTGGAGTTCAGTGAGTATAAAAATATTTTTGCAACCTTTGTCATGAATTTGGTATTGTTCTCTCTTTTCAAAATTGTTCTCTGTTCTAGAATACAATCGTGGAGTTCCTTGAGATCAATAGGGCACTGTCTGCTTGGGTTGACTAGGGAGACGGAAGATTGCTAGCTCCAGAAGCCAACATGGCTTCAAGACAGGATGGTTTGCCAGCTTGGGCAGAAATGAAACTTTCGGGGAGAGGGCAAGAAAGCACCTGAGGGGAAAATTAGATAAAAATTAATCATTCAGCCAGACCGTCAACATATCGTGATCATCTGCTTTGCTACCAGAGCAAACGACTGCACTCAGCCAAACTTTATGCCTTTTTTGTTCCTCAATAAATCTGGGGATTGAGTCAGTTCAGGGCTTCACTCCATTCGGGTGAAGAACCTTGTCCCCCTGACGAAGATATTCTCTGCCTCTCACATCTTTCTTCCTCTCTCTTACAGGGTTTGCTGCCCTAAACCTGGCAGACACTTGTGATAGACATCTGTGCTTCTTGTCTAAATAAAATTTGCTTTTCTTTCCTTTGTTAAAAGCACCCACTCCTGATATGACACTTTTCTGGAAGGACAGAAAATAACAGAACTCAGAATCATGGTTGGAACTGTATAGTAAGGTTATCTGATTCCCAAGGAAAGAACGATTGATCCAAGCTAGTATATGAGCTCCTCTCTGGTGTTTACATGTAGACACAGAGAAAAAAATCTTAATTTTTTCTTTGATTGAATGAAATGATGCTAAAATATATCCCAAGACACTTTCACTGTTGTCAGTGAGTGAAATCAAGGCAGGCTGGAACTATTGTAAAAAAAGAAGAAGAAAGATGAATGGATGAGTATATTTTAATGTGGCAGCACAGGTTTTGAACTGCATCTCTTCTCCTTTTTTATATTTTCTGAAAATTATTCTGAGTTACTGTCCTGTAAAATTACAGAAAATACAGATAAGTAGAATATAATTAATATATATGTTTAAAGCAAATTATTAGAAGGATCGTTAATTAATGTTTCATGCATTCAAGCTACCTTGTTCATATTAATTTCTTAATCCTCACAATAATCACATGAAAAAACTTCAGAAATAATTAGGTTAAACTAATTGCTTGATCTCAGAGGTAGAGACATTATTTATCCATCCACAGTTTGACCTCGAGACAGACTTTAAACCACTCCTCTGTGCTGAAAAGGAGAGGTAAGACTGGTAGTAACTCTGAAGGCATCACTGTTTGTGGAATGGAGCCAAAAGCTTGTGTCATATTTGATTATTTGCTGCATTCTTCTATAATTTTAATACAGTTAAATTGTAACTGTAACTCATGGACATGGCAGCTGACTTGGGATTTGAAGTACAGTGAAACTGGACCACAAATGATAAAGCTCTTTTAAATATTATGTAACTCATCCAATAGTATCAAGGAATGAGAAGAAGGGACAGTATTTAAATAGTATCTATTTTAGAAGAGGAAAATGCACTTCTTTTTCTGCATACTATGATGCTCATGGCAAGTTGGTTGTATGTAATTTCCAATTCTATTTGATCTTTTAAATACAGATTAAATAAAATGCAATACAAATAGATGGCAGAAATGTTGGCAACTATAGAAAGGCAAAGGCATTTAACTTCTGGCTTGATGCATAATGGAATCGATCACACAAAGCAATAGGGAAACAGGTATTGAAGACAAATTAGAACAATATGAAAAAAGCAAAGTAAGAAAGTGCAAGACAAATGACTTGCTCATTATCAATGGATTTTAGAAAGCACAGAGTGGGGTGACTAGGAGGAAGCTCAAACTATGTCCTGGGGCCAAGCTGTGGAGGGCTTGGTAAAAGTCAATGCCTTCCAAGATGAGAACTGTCATAGGGTTTTATACAAGGGAATAGTGTAACAGTTTACTTCGCAAGCATTTATTGAACTTCCATCACTTAGGAAATATCATGCCAGCACTGCTGGAATGAAGGGAGTAAAAAGGCTCTAGATATAGTCAAGAATACATATGAGCATGGAATAGGTTCTATGATGCACAAGTAAAGTTGTAGCATATTATGTAGAATACTTTTGCTGTTAGCCTTTGAATAAATTAGAATAGAGAGGAAGTGAACACAAAGGCACTTGATACACTCAGCAGTATGCAATTTCCTTTTGAGTTTCAGTTATTTTCATTATTAACTCTATTTTGAGTATATGCCCTGTCAAATCACCCAAAAAAGTATTTGCTGATTAATATGGAGTGCATAAAGCAATAACAGGTGGACACTTGGAAGAACCGGTATATATTAGTAGTCATCATTTGCCACATAAAATGCATTTTAAATATGAAATGTTAAAATAAAATGCCTTAGATATTATTTTATTGCCCATGATTTTTCCATATATTTCATTGTCTAGTTTTCATTGGAACAATGTAGCATATTTGAATTGGCACATGGTAACTTTTCAATAAATATTTGTGAAGTGGATGGACTTTATACACCTTTTTTCTCTGAACAAAAAATGTGTTTGGAATCATTAATGTACATGCCATCATAACTGTTTACTATAAATATTTAAATTTATTTTCTTTTATCTCATTCTATACCCAGAGTTGATTGCTGTTCAGCTCATAAGTGAAAGGTCACCACTTATAAGTAAAGGAAAATGAAATTGGTGACTCATAAACACATTTATTTAAATGGAATCAAGGCAGCAAAATCTAATTCCATATATAGTATTGTGAATTATTCATGTTTTTTAATAGAAGTGGGCCACAAGCATTTGATGACATTTTGTACATTTTCACAGTTTTATTGTGCAGAGTCTTATTGTGCTGCAGGTTTACAGAAATTTCACAGGTGTCCTAAAAGCCATAAATACTAAGACATTAACCCCTTAGTACATAGTGCTTTAATTACAATTGTATTTTCTTTTTTTTAAGTTTTAATTGAGTTTATTGGTACATTTTAGGTATACAGTACAGTAACATTCATTACTGGGATCTTGTAACTTTACATGATGGGTCTTGGTTCTCATATGTTCCCCTTGTCCCTGCCCTCCCTTCACCCTACAATTGTATTTTCAATAGCCTAATTAGTTGACACATGTTTGAATTACTCAGAAAATCAAACAGCAGAAATATTTTTTGGTATTGGCTTGGTTAGAATAAACAATGATTATGAAGAATAATATGCTATGAGAGAAAGGAGCTGACTCATTTCTATCAATGATTTATATTCAAATTGAGCCAGAAATGTTAGTATTGTGGAAAACCATGTCAATGTCTATCATCCTGAGAGATTCTTAATTATATAATTGACCTTATTCTCCTAACTGGAGATACTGTTTTCTATATATACCTATTACCCTTAAGTAGAGAGGGGAATTAAGTTAAAGGAAATTAAATTAAAGTCCCTGTAGCTTAATCACTCAATGGAAAAGCTCTGTTCACACAGATCTGGTTTAAATATTCAGTCTTGTGATTTTGCAGCCATAACATTTTTTGAGTGACCTTTATTCTTTCCATATCTTACAAGTAGTGATACTTGTGAGAGGAAAACACAAGAATGGAGCAATATGTTCAAAAATAGTAAATAGGAACTAAGAAGAAATCAGTATTTAGACTTAAAATGTTCAATTGCTAAGAATAATCTATGAATAATAGTGGCCAAAATATCATGTATGTGAGTTCAATGATTGTAGAAATTTAATATTAATTGGGAAGCTAGAATCGCAATGAGTCTTCTTTCAGTAAGCCTGACTGGTTCATTTTTAATCTGAATTACTTTTTTTGTTTCCTGATGATGGTAAATGAGTGTATGTATTTTATATGTGAGCATAATTTTGTTCTTTGTATACAAAAATAAAGGCATTTTGAAAGAGAGTAATTTAGGAAAAGAGCAGAGAATAAGAAATTTTGATTCATCAAATCATGTTTCTTTTACTGACCTACATTTTTTGGATATCAAATTTGTAATCCATAAAAAAGACCACATTTGCCATGCTTATGGGCTGGCTGGCTTTGAATTAATAGATGTGAAAACATTTAAAAATATTTTAATAAGTTATGCAAATTCAAGGTATTAAAAGAATGTTATATAAAAATGAAAGACAGGCCTACTAAACTACAGAAATGATACATTTTAATGCAAGTTTTATGGAAATGATCTTTAGGTGCTTAATAGGCAAAGGCATAATCTCACTGACCCATTAATCCCTTTCTTCATGCTATCCTAAAATAAACTTAATAAAGCTTATGTGATTAAAAAAAGTAAACCTGACCTTGCCTAACCTTTCTTTATTGAGCTTCAACATGGCCACACTAAATGCTTTTGTAGGAAAGAAACAATTGACATTATTTTGAAATAATCAAGATATAGAGTATATTTTCAAAGTGGCAATATTGGCAGCTCTCATCACAATAGTTTATTTGTAAAGATGAAAATAAATGCATGAATCTTACAGTTGTGTAAAAGGATGCTGCTTAATTCAAACAGAAATCCCAGTGAATAAAGCTTTACATATATTTTTTAAAAGAGAAAATAATGGAGAATAGAGAAAAGCCTTCCTTGGGAGTTATTTTCAATTATTCTTTCTATAAGCAAAGGTAATATTTTTTTACGTGATATTATCTTTTAACATGAATGCCCAAACTGGTGAAGTGATCCTAAGGTAATTGAACATACTCACAGATTTAAATTTGCTAATGAATTTTCATGCAGCCTTAGTTAATAATCTAGAATGTCATTATCTATAGATAACTTTTCAAATGCATAAAATGACTCTGAAGTTGATTCTGCTGGTGTCACACATGGCAGTCTAACTGGATTTATTTCTGTAACAGTTACTGTTATGGTACTCATCTGCATGACATCAAACACTTCATTGATTAATTCACCTGCCACTTGCCTTTTTATGGATATATCCACATGTTCTTATAAGTAAGTGAATTTTTCACCCTGCATTCCCTCAAGGTTTATGGACCCTGTGACATTTTGCAGTGGGTCACATATATTTTGAGAGTTTGAAAAAAATTCCATCTTATTCCATAATACATACATACACATACATCATTTTATATGCTATTTTACAAAGTTCACAACCTGTAAAGCATGTTTACAGATACTTTAGTGCAGGTGTAGGAAAATCTTTCTTTAAAGGAGCAGATGACATTTGAACCATATGGTCTCAATTGCAGTATTTTCAACTTACCAGCTGTAGCAAAAAGGAGGCCTTAGGCAATAAGTAAATGAAAAGGCATACTCTGCTTAAATAAATCTTTATTTATAAAAGAGAACAATGTGTCTGTGTTAGTTACTTTCTCATTGCTTGGGAAATAACCAGCATCATAAGTTAAAGCAGGAAAGATTAATTTTGTCTCATAGTGTTTAGAAACTTCAGTCTGTAGTAGGATCGTTCTAAGGCAGGGTGAGGTAGTAGAATCACACCCCAGAGCAGAACTAGTCCATGGCCAGGCAGGTAGAAGGCAGCAACAGCAAGCAGCAGTGAAGAAGCAGCAGAAGCAGTAGCCAGCAAAACCAGCCTCCTTTTCTTTTCTATCCCATCCAGGCTAGAACACTTTTGGGTGGTGCCTCCCACACCTAGGGTAGGTTTTCCTATTATCCATACCCAGAACTATGCTAAACCAATCAGTGGTCTAATTTAGTACTATACACCCTTAATCCCAGAATCACGCATCCATGATAGAGCCAGCTTCAAAAACCCTACCTATGAACACTTAAGGTTTTGGAAGGACATCTACATACAAGCAATAACAGTGTCATATTTAGATGTGAGTCATAATTTGCTGACCCTTGTGCTAGGGGTCCTTTCCACTAGGAAGACTCTTGGAACAGGGGTTAGTTATAATTGATAGGGTTTCAACCATCTGGTAGTTTGACACTAGCACTTTCAGAATCTGTGTAGCTCATTTTTCGGCTCCTGAGATTGTAGGATGCCCTTAAGATATTATTCTTTCTTTCATTTTTACTTTTTGACCTGTGAGTGTATTCATTCAGATCAAGAACTGCTTTTAATGACCCCTCTCTCGAAATTATATAGCAAAAACTTAAAATCCAGTATAAGAGTATGTGGAAAGGAAGGTTTGGGGAGATAGATTTACATTAGGTTTTGAGTGTAGGATCGTTATAACACTATTATAAGAGGTACCTTTTGGGCTGGGGATTTAGCTCAGTGGTGCCACCACCTGACCCAAGTTCCATCCCCTGTATCAAAGAAAAAAAAAGATATCTGTTGTAAGAGGAGAGGCACCCAGATTTTGTTGTTCCCAGGAAAACACACATGTACACACACACACACACACACACACACACACAAGCACATTTTACCATGTCAATTTGCCTTCTGCAAATCAGAAAATGGAACCATATTAGATCCTGGCCCATTAGTTACCATAATCCCAGATCTCCAGTCTTTAGAACTAGGAGAAAATAAATTTCTTGTATTTAAGCCACCAAGTTTCTTATGGTTCTTTGGTGTCCCAAGTTAACTAAAGAAAATCCCCAGCCTTTCAGCTACCATATGTGCTCTTGGACCAAGAGGACGAGGGCTATTACTTTTATGATGATAGGTCAGTGAAAAGGAAGAGAACATGGGTTTCTTAATAATTTTTGAGACTAAAATAAAATTAAAAAGGTATAGATTTTAATTTAGATAACAAATTCTGTCTTATTAAATTGCCAGTTATTTGCCCTTATTTGTGATTTTTGTGTGTGTGATGTACAAGTACACCTTCATTTAACCAATAAAAGAGGTGAGTGAATTCATCTTATCTTTTCATTTTATGGAGATGTAATTATTTGTTATACTCTACTTGGGCACCTTATGAGGGATGGGTTAGTTGTCAGTATTCACTTATTAGGGCTCATTGTGAGTGAATTCAGTGTTTCCAAGTATCTCAGGGTGGTGTGGAGAAGACAAGTTCAGAGCCAGAATGAAGCAGTGTATCCCTTTTAATAAATCCCGATAATATCTGATTTTGGTAGAATTGCACAACTCTTATGGATAGCTTGTCCAAGAATAAAACTGAAGTTCTCCTCATCCATTATGTTTATCAATTTTTTTCCTAGCTTTTTGCAATCACTCATGCCTACCTTTCTATTATGTGTAGTCTCAAGCCAGCACCAGAAAAGAAAAGGAAATTTTTCATTTTTATGTAGACACTAGATAAAAATACCATTGACCTACTCTCTCATGTAGAAAGTGCCTCCCCTACTTACACTGTTAATGAAGATCAATTTATACTAAACCCCTTTTTGTACAACACCTAGTTTAATAAAGCCAGAAAGGAAGTAGTTTGCATCAACCATCCTAAAGAACAGATGACTTTGAGTTCTGGGGACTGTTATTGAACCTAACATTTCTTCAAATGGGGCAGAGTGGTTCAACCTTGTGGTGTCTGTATAGAATACACTGGAATAAAACCTAGAATTAATAGCAGTTAGAATATAATACCCACAAATCTTACATTCATTCTTTCATATCAGTGGCTGCCATTACATTCTAGTGAAAGTAGGGTCCTCCTCTATTTTAGGTTTTAACGGTTCATTGGCTACTGTATCTGATGGTGTGTCCAGAGGGAAGCTGAAAGAGTGTCCTTGTGTAAGTACTCCTTCAACTACTCATAAACCTCCACTGCCTAAAGGCCAAATAGGATGTAAAATTTCAGTTATAAGGGCACAGTTTGAATGGTGAAATGATTTTAATCTGAAGCAATAAGAGCATGGATTCCAAATGCCAAAAATGGATACGTAGTGAGTATTCTAGAAATTCATCACGCAAGGTTTTGCTTTGTTTTGCAGTCCACTACTCCTTTAGTCCTTCTGAAAGAGCAAAGAACAGAGACAAATTCATTGTTCCCTCTGAGACTATAACCCACATGTTCTTACCCTTCCTTGGGTAGAAGACCGGTTCAGCATATCTCCCATCCTCTGGGAACTTTCTCCCACTTCCTCTGTAAGGTTGGTATTTCCTCACCTTCAGTATTGCAGCAAACAGAGTCCAAATTAGGGCTAGACATGAATAAAAGGGATTACTTTGTGACGTTCACGAGAGTCATTTCTGAAAGCCAACATTAATTAGCCTCAATCATATATGTCACTCACAATGCCCATTCCTGTAAAAGAACTCAGCTTCCAGACTCCAGGAGTGGCCAGCAGCTAGAAGCTGAACCACAGTTTAGCATTCTGTGTTTATTTCCCAAACACTCACAAGGCACCGAATGCCAAGAATTCTTACAGGTCATTCCTATAATAAAAGATTGTATTCCTACCACCATGTCCACTCACTCACACAAAATTACAAAGTGAATGGGACAGATTCTGAGGAGTATACCATAGGAGCTATCCTGGCTTAGGACTAACAAGGTTCCAACTCAACATACTTCCATGTAGTTTTACTACTCAGCCAGGAAGCAAGCAATAAAATAACACTCCTGTGGTCAAGTTCACATCTTCCTGTATCTTTGCTGTGCCTCTCCATGAAGCACCAAAAGTCTGCAGGTCTCAGTGATCTCAATGGTGAGGGAAAAATAAGCAATGACAGAAGTTCAGAGTCTTGATCTTATTTTTTCTGCAGGGCATCCCTACTCTGATGTTCATCATATTAAAATAGTAACTAATTCTTGTGATGCTACTGCGCATACACATTTCACTTTTTATTCTCCCACCAAAAACGCACAAGATAGCTACTTGGAAAGGAAGGCCAGCAACTAACTGAAATGATCCATACATTTTCTGCGTATCAATACACATATGTTTTTTCTGAAGTGAAGCATGATCCATTTTATCATGTTCTCAAAGTAGTCTATGACCCCAAATTAGAACAAACACCAAAATCCATCATTAAAGAAGATACTATTCAAATTATCAAAAAATCATTAGTAAATACAATATTTAATGCAGAACAGGCAAGATAAGATAAGAAATTATTAATATTAGGAGCACATTCTAACTGAATTCTTATTGATAAGGACATAAATTGTCCACATTGGTGAATTCCAGAGAAAATCAGATCTCTCTCTCTCTTTCTCTCTCTCTTCTCACTTACTCTCTCTTTTACTTATAGAGTCAATTCACATTGAAAAAGTTTTTCTGAGGAAGCTTCCACATGTTGGACGCTAAATTAGGTTACATATAATATGCAAAAGACGGATCAAAAATTGTCTTTTCTCTCATGAGTGCAAATTTTAATATATTTGATATCATAAAACCAACTACTGTTTTTTTTCATAATTGAATTCTTAATTCTTAATAGTTTATGGAGTGTTTAGTAGATTTCATGAAACAAGTACTTGCTGAATACTACTACAGCCAGGAAATACAAGGTTAAGCAGGGAAGTCCCTGCTCTTATGGGAAGTTGGAGGGAGGACATAGGACAGCACTGACAGAAATACTTAAAAGATAAACATACATGCTTGAAAGGTAGTTTCAGGGCATTAAGAAAATATAGTAGGATAGTGGGGTGGGAGAGAGTGTAAGAAGGAGGTTTTATTAGGATAGGTCACCAGAAAATGCCAGAATATGTCAACATATCTACAAATGACAATTTTCAATACATTTAAAATTTATTTTCTGTCTTCAAGAAAGTCATAACCTCAGGAGAGACTCACAGAAATAAAAGAGTAGCATGAGGTCTATGTTTCTGCCTACTTACATGATCTTTATGAAAAGGATTTTGAAAATTAATAGTGAGCAAATTAATATAGTACACTATTACAAAGTATATGGTTGATTATAAGTAGACATTATTTGTCAGAATTATAATGAAATTTTTCTAGTAATTTTCCTTTTATGAATACAATTATTTAAATTTAATTGCGAATAGAAGAGTTATGCATTTAGAAAGATTCAATGCTATGAAAGAAGTGAAAAAGGGAGCAATATCAGTGTAATGGCACTATATAAATAGACATGTTTTAAGTATTAGAAACTGAAGATATAGCTCATTGGCTTAGAACAGCTATTGATTAGCCATAGACAAGAAGCAAGCAGGTTAAATTCAAATCATGCAAGGTGCTCACTTCTATTGTATAATATTTATTGAAGATGTATTCTCTATCTGAGAATTATTTCATACATAGAAATGGTGTTATCTTTTTATGTGCAGTATGTTTACAGCACAAGCTGTGGAATTAAGTCCCCTGTGTTGAAATTCAAGTTCTACTTCCTGCGATTCTCTCTGTCTCAATTTTCTCATCTTCAAGTCATTCTCTTCTTTAGCAATTCAGAAAAATTGCAAAAATTTTTTGAAAAATGAGCAACAGTCATATAAAAACTAATAGCCACTTCATAATTATTCACTAGATTTCCAATAGTCATATCATATATCTTGTAAGAAAGACAAAGAGTACTACTATGGACTTCGGAAAGTGGGAAGATTGTTTTGAGGGGATGAATCAGAAAGTGTTTGGATTGCGTGGTATTTGAACTGGGCCTGTAAGTGATTGGCATTCTATGATACAGAGATTAGAGAGAAAAGCAGGTCAGAGAGAAAGAGGTAGGTAGAAAAGCAAGGATCAGGAAGATAAATTCATTTTTCTGGAGTGATGCCATAAATTGTATTTAGAAGTGATTCATTCATTCATCTATTAAGGCAGTCTTTGCTTGTCAACTCTGTAAGACATGGCTTAATATAGAATGAGAAACTAAAAAAACAAATCAAGATGGAAAGATAGTTTGGTTTCAGATTGCAGGTTGTCTTCAGTGCCTGAAAAAAAATTACTGGTTTTCTAGGTAAAAGGAGACTCTAAGCCACACAATAGTGTGTTTGGGGATTAAAAACAGTAAGATAAAGAGAAAATGTTGTCTAAGAGCTATTTAATTACACAGAAAATGCTATTCCAGGAAGATATGGCAAGAGACCTCTGGGGATGTAGCTCAGTGATACAAAGCCTGCCTGGCAAGCATAAGGACCTGAGTTCGATTCCCAGTACAAAAAAAGAAAGAAGGGAAGGAAGGAAGGAAGAGATCTCCCTATCCAAAGATAATGAAACAGTCTCATTCCTACGTGTATGCAGCATATTAGAATGGTTACATTAAAGGAAAACACAATTAATTAAACATTTAATGGACTTTAATATAAGAATCATCATCACTAGCCAATTTCAGTGTTTCTTGTACATTTTTCTCTAGAACGAATTTGTAGGAGATGAAATATTTCCTGATAAAAAGAAAATCTAAACATAAGCTTACTACCTAGGGAAGCTTTCCAAAAGCTTGAAGAAAAATGACTTTTGAAAGATACGCTGAAAAGGGCTAAAGGTATAGAGGAAGTGGGAAGGGTAGGGAAAAGAACATAAGGGAGAAGAAAAAAATATGAAAAAAGGAAAAAATGGAAGCAAAGTCTGTGTAAATAGGGAGGGGTGGAGGGGGTGAAGGGAGGGCAGGGACAAGGGGACAAAATGAGAACCAAGATACATCATGTAAAGTTACAAGAGCTCAAAGATGAATGTAACTGTACTGTATACTTAAAAAGTACCAGTAAACTCAATGAAAAAAAAGACAGACTAATAAAATATTGCAGCCATAGAAAGATTAATTACAGCATATCACTGTATATAGTTAGAAGCTCAAAAATGTTACTGCATATTATGAACTTTATATATTCATAAACATTTCCTTACAGGTGCAAGATGATAGCATTTTGGGAAAAAAGGCTAATATGTGTTTTTTTAAAAACAAAAATCAGTGCATGCTTATCTCAGAAGAAATTGAAACCATTTTCAAATATTCAGGAGGGTACATAACTGTATGCAAATTACCTCATAAGGACTAAATTTGGAATACTATATAAGATTGGACTGGTGACGAAGCTACACAAATCCAGTTTTGTATGAACTCAAATAAATTGGCAGGGAAGATTGAAAAGTACGACATGCCTTTCAGCACGACTGTTTCCAAAAGAATGTTTTCTAGAGATTCCTTTAAAATGTTGAATTCATGTTTAAAAACACTTCCAAGGACTACAAATTATATCCCCTAAAAGCCGATGTGCCACAGGACCACTGAGGCCAATTTAGCTCCACAGGGATGTAAAAAAAAAAAAAAAAAAACTTCTCTGGAGAAGCTGAGGATTTCTAATAAAGCATAAAAGATCTGCTGAAGGGAAAGATTAGTGAGACAATAAAAATAAGAGGAGACAAGTTATAAATACAAAATGGCAAGAGAAGAAATAAATGTCAACGTATAAAAAATACTCTCCCTCAAGCAACACTGTATTTTCAAATATATTCAGGGAAACTAACACATATACTTGCTTTTCCCTTTATAAATGAAAGTCAAACAGGGACAGTGGTTTAGGGACTCATAGAGTTGACAAGCATTTGGCAGCCATGTATAGAAAGGCACTCTTTGGTTTCTGCCAGGGAATCTTGTTTGGAGGTTTGAATCCATTCATTGGAATATGGAAAAATTCAGGCTGCATAATATTGTGGTAAAATTATACATTTTTTTGTCTCAAATCCAGCTTTTATAAAAATTCAATTCTTATTGAGGAAATGAAAATAAATACAGCCAAGTGGGATGGCACACACTTGTAATCTTAGAACTTGGGAGGCTGAGGCAGAAAGATGGCCTCAGAAAGATTGCCTCAAGTTGGATGCCAGCCTAGGCTGCATAGTGAGCTCAAGACCAGCCTAGACTGCACAGTGAGACCCTGTCTCAAAAATACATAAACACACACACACACACACACACACACACATACATATACACATACATATATATAATATGCACATACGTAAGCCATTCAAACACGGAAGGGTATGCATTTCTTACACACTTTTGCCTTACGAAGTTTATCTGAAAATAAATTTTTCCAGAATGAGAGATGACTACTAAAATATTATAATTCTCAGAGAATTTTGTAAAAATGAGAACAGTAGATATATGTTTATCAATTAAGCTATCATGCTGAGCCACTGGAAATCATACTTGAAGTTTTCTTCCATAACACAACTCAGGTTCTAATATGCCAGTCCATCAGCATATATAAGACAGTGCTCACTGAATCAGGCAGGTGAAGGCAATGTTTTGCAAATGCAGCACCCTGATTTAGTAATCAATTTACAGATTGTTATTTTTAACAGGAGCACATCCATCAGTAGTTACGATCTGAGTTGTTAAAGAAA
Source organism: Fukomys damarensis (assembly GCF_012274545.1). Lineage (NCBI taxonomy): Eukaryota > Metazoa > Chordata > Mammalia > Rodentia > Bathyergidae > Fukomys > Fukomys damarensis. The sequence continues at coordinate 25,732,092 of NW_022900918.1, read as the reverse complement.
AGCCACTCTATAATTTTGGTTATAATATTGATCAAGTCTTTATGCAAGACATATCATTTATTTAGTTCCTGTTTAGTTCCTTTCAGCTCTTTCTTCAAAACTATTGAAATGTAATTGGTGAGTATGGATTCACATTATTTCTTAAGTCCGAGAAAATACCAGGATGAGATTATTTTTCTTAATTTAATTGAGGAAATGGAAGACAACATGAGGGAAAGGCATTCCTAAACTAACTGGTGGCTTTGGCCATAAGTTCTGAAGTCTCCGAAATGATGCTTCTCATTCTTTGTTCTTATCTTCAAACAGGGAATTTTCTTCAATTGATTAGCCAGATTCATAAAATATTTTGTTTGACAGTGCTTCGTGTTATGTAACAAAGGATATGTTTATATATATTTCTTTTTCGCTCCTTCACACATTTCTATTCTCTCACTTTCTTCATCTCTTTATCTATTTGCAAAAACTCCCTCAGGTACACTCAGTGTATTTATAATGAGGAGTACAAGTTAACTTCCTTCCTGTACAGAATTCCATGATTCTATGCTAGGCTCTACAGAGAAGCTCCAGTGTTCAGAGAATACATATTTTGTATGTGTGTTTTTTTTGGAGACAGGGTAGTTCAGGCTGTCCTTGAACTCATGGCAATCCTCTTGCCTCAGCCTTCCAAGTGCTGGGATTATGGGGATGAGCCACCACAAGTGTTGTATGTTCATTTTTTGGAGTCATTCTAAACATTTCATTAAAAATAATAGCTTATTTCAAGTAATTGGTGCCTGCATAATTTTCCTATTCATACTCCATACTTGCTTTTCCTTTGGAAAATAAATAATGACAATGCTCGAGAAATATGTAAGTTCTTTTTTTAAAAAGATAGAAATCTAAGCCTTTTTAAAAGAACAAGATAATGATTATGCTTAGGAGGAGGTTATTTATAAAGAATTAACCTAAGGAAGTATGATGATGGCATTTCTTACCTTTCTTATGTAACTCCAACTTGAACTGGGAGGCAGTGAAAATAGAGCAGCATTATAGCATTTAGAAGAAATAAACATGAGTTGAAATCATGGTAAGCAACTTGTTAACTGTGTGTTTGTGAACTTCTCTGTCCTCTGCCTTCCATCTATAAACCAAGGATGATGAAACTTGTACATAGCTGTTGCTAGGGGGCAGATGATAATGTGTACTGTAATTTTTTATATGTTTCATTCATGCTAATTTGAATTATTTATCAGATTCATTAAGGAAAACAATGAATCTAGGTTGTAATGATAGTACGGAGAGATATGGTTCATTCAACGTATGTTTAACATATGTTTATTCCTGTTTCTTTGATTATTCTTAACTAATTCATCACACAGTCCTATTGGTCATAGATAGTTGAGATATATCTTGGGTCCATCTTCTCCTTTCAGTCTTGATCTGTTACCTCTCATGATCCATCTCCATTAAAGTTAAAATCATATTTTAATAGGTGGTCACAAAAAACCTTATATTCAATTTCTCCATCTTTACTCTTGGTTTTTTCAATAAATAACATCTCTTCAGAAACCAAAGTTATCTCTTTGGAATATAAAACAGAATTTTTCATTCTCTGCTGAAAAACATTTATTGATTCTTTTTGTTCATAGAAAAAAAAATCAGAGTATAGGCGCTCTACTTTTTTATCTGGTATCAATTTATTTGTCCCCCTCCTCTTTGAATCCGTCACATTTTGTGCACATGTTGGAAAGGTATGACGAATAGTGAATGCAGGTAGTTTATAATGTGTCCCTTATCTGATGATCATAGCTTTCAGAATGGATGGAAGAATGAAGAATCTGATTCCATTTAGTGAAATAAGCCAGGTAAAGAAAGACAGATATTGTATGATCTCAATTACACATGAAAACAAAAACACTTGAACCTAGAGAAGCAGAAAGAAAGAAGGGTGATGGTATCGGAAGCTGAAAGGTGAGGAGAAAAGGGACATGTTGGCCTAAGGGTGCAATGTTTTGGCTGAAAAGAACTAGACAATAAATATTTGAGGTGTTCATATGTTAACTTGCTTGAATCCATCATTGCATATTGTGTTTTTATATCATAGGATTATTTTGTGTTCCATATCATGCAATTCCAGTTGTTGCTATTCAATAAAATAAAAACAATTTTAAATGAAGATTCTTCATATCCATTAGACAATGTTCAGCAAACCCTGTTTCTCAAAAAACACTATAATGCTGTATAGAGTGGCAGAGAGTTACAATTTTTCCCTCAGCTGATGACTTACCTTGCAAGTGATCTGTAATCTACCTGTATCTGGACCTATTAGCTTTGGAAAGCAGGTGAACGAACATAAATATCTGCTCTTCTCGGAGAGGCATTCTCCTTCCCTGGGGAGGAGACCATGGTGAATATAGATAGGACATTTCATGTATATATTTATTTATCCATAATGGATTCTATGTCCATTCATACAAGTTTTCTTTCTATCTTTTCTCCCAGAGATGCAAGATCTAGTTTTGAAAAACTTGCATTTTAGCTCTTTTTAAAAAGTTGCTTTATATTTAAAGTGCATCCCTTTTCCACAAGATAGAACATTTTCCTAACTGTTTGAATTAATTCTCTAGGACTGCCAGAACAAAATTCTACTAACCTAGTGGTTTTAAAAACAGAAATTTATTTTCTCACCATTCCAGCAGATCAAAGTCTAAGATCAAGGGGTCAGTATATACAGGCTTCTTTTCCTTTGTTTGCAGATATCTTACTTCACCCTGTGTCTTCCATGGTATTTCCTCTGTATTTACACATCTAGAATCAAATTTCCTCTTCTTTTAAAAGCATAAACTGTCTTAGACTTGGATATAAGTTGTCAAGCCCAGTATAATTACAGCCCAGTCTAGAGACCTCATTTATACATACGTACATTTTTTCAAATCTTATCTCCAAATATAATTGCATATCAAAGTTCTGGAGCTTATAAAATCTGTGTATGAATGTAATGGAAAATGGAGCTGAAATTTAGTCCAGAAAGTGTCTGAATTGATCAGCTTTTCCATTGCTAGAAAAAAAAAAAAAAACATCTGACACTCATAAATTAAATTAAAGGAGGAGAGATTTCTTTTGGTTCATGCGTTTAGAGAATTCAGTCCAGTATGGCTGGTTCAAAGGCAGGAACATCACAGTAAAAGAGTATAGTTGAGCAAAGGCGGCCACCTCATAGAATCTTGGAAGCAGAGCAAAGGGAAATATTGTCAATGAGAGATACAGCCTCAAAAGGCAAGGCAGTAATGACCCACCTCCTCCAACTGAGCTCCACCTCCAAACAGAACTTTTAGCTACATGAACATGACTGCATTAATCTACTGTTGACTATTGTAGCATCCAACGATCCAATCATTTCTTCGGGAGTTTCTTAATCTAATCAAGTTGAAAATTAAGACTAAACAGCACAATCCACCTCTTTTCAACATTACACCTAATCTCATCCCTTTAAACCATTCTTAATAGACAAAAATAAGGTCATTACCCTACCTAGCATGATGTAACTATTCTGCATACAAATTAAAATGCAACCATCTGTTCCCCAGAGTCTCTACAACTTCACATTGTTAAGAAGTCCAAATCCAAAGTCTTCTGAGGCTCGACAAACTTATAGCTGTTAAGTCCTGTAAAAGTGAAAATGCAAGTGATATAATCCCACTGTACACTGGTACAGGGCAAACCATTCTGTTTCCAAAGAGAATAGAAAAGAATCATACTGACCCAAGACTGAGACACAGCAGGGAAAACGTTAAGTCTATAGCTTCATGTCTGCCATTTGAGGCACATGGTGGCATGATGTGAGCTCCAATGATCTTGTTCAGCCCACCTGTATTGGATACAGTGCTCATGGCTTCTCTTTTGGGCTGAGTCCACTCACTACCTGCCACTTCCTCATCATAAATTCAACATTCCTATCATCTCTAACCTCACTGGCTCTCACTGCACCTGTGGCTTTATTCTCTCAATTTCACATATTTTCCACTAAGGGACACATTACCTCTATCTTCCTTGGAAATCTAGGTAGAAACCTCCGTAACCACACAATCCTTGCACCATGCCTGCCTGAAAAACCAGCATCACATAGTGACAAAAATGTCTGCTAGTGTAAGCAGTAGGTGGGCCACCATGGACCAACATTGCAATAGTAGTTCCGAGTGCCTGAATGGCTGAGCACATTGAAATGAATCCCAGGTAAACAGTCCCTTAGGCAGCCTTATCACACAAGGGGCTCAGGAACTCTTTTGCACCCTAGAGACTGCTATGGGTGGGGTCTGGACATTACTGAGATGCAATGTATGCATCTTTTCTACTGTTTGGTTCATCTTTTTAATGACAGTAATTTCTTTAACAACTCTTTCTTTTGCCTCAGCTTTACATGTGCTTCTATTCTTGCCCAAATCAAACTGTTTCATATATTTCTGCTTTTTCCATTGTTTGAAATTCTCACTATAACTCTGGCTAAAAGTCACCTACAGTACCCAAGCCACAGCCTGAACATTAGGCCTCCATGAAATTTTCTCCCCCACATTAATCAGTGCACAACCTTTAAATTCAGATGTACACAGTCACAGGACATGCAAAGATGGTAAAGAAGAATTTTTTTCCATAGTGTGCTATCCATGACCTCTCATTCAACTCCCACTCCCATTTGTTGGGGCACGAGAGGACGAACGGACAAAGCACTGACCCCGAATCCCAAAATGCTGGTTCTCACCGGGGCACAGGTGTCCTGAAGGCGACGTGCTGGAGCCAAGTCCCTTGACCCACAAACAGTCCCCTAATGTCTTCTTTATTCCTGTTTCCGTTTTACACTCCCTTTTAGTCATAAACAGATGTTGTTTTATCTAGATGTTATGTCTTTAGCTTGAACAATGTGCAGCTGCTCGTGACTGCTGTTAATCACTGCTCGTAACTGCTGTTAATCATCAAACCACTGAAATCATGCTTGTGTGTGTGGTCCTGAAACTGTACTATAAAGACCCTGGGTGAGAAATAAACTTTGCCATTAGCCATCAGCTTTTGGCCATACATTGTGTCCACCATCATCTCCCCGAGTCCCTTCCTCTAGAAGGAGAACTCAACACCCATTCACCTCTCATTTCCAACAGAAGCCTCATGAGACTAGCCTTTCTCTATCAGTAGTCTAGCTCTGATTTCCCACCAATACTGCCTGTAAAGTTCTGTTTACGACATGCTAGACCTCTCTAGCCCACTTCTAACCTCCTGCAAACCAATTTCTGAACTGCATGTTGAAGTCAGAGCAATAACCCCATTTCTTCGGTAACAATTGTCTTTATTGCTCTGCTTTCCCATTACTGGAACACAATGACAAACATCCACAATTTGAAGGAGGAGAGATTTAATTCGATTCATGGTTTCAGGGAATGCAACCCATGGTGGGCTGACTCCAGAGCAGGAACATGATGAGGAGAAGGGCATGATGGAGCAAAATCACTCACTGCCTGACAGCTGGAAAGCAGAACACAGGAAAAGTACACCAGCAAGAAATATGGCCTCCAAAAGCAGGCTCCTAATGACCTACCTCTTCCCACCAGGACCCACATCTTAACTGTATATTTAGCTATGAACATTGTATATTATAGCTACAGGTAAGGGCCATAAGATTATAGTTTTGTATTTATATAGCTGCGAGGATTATTAATGAAGGGAAAATAAATATTTTTGGTTGCTCCAATCCTTCCCTTTTATATCATTTTCTCTAATACTCCAAAGATCTCTAATTAACATGTTAAGGGCAAAAGTTTCTCCTACTATGGCTCCTTATGATTAGTTAAGTTGTTAATTTATATTTGTCACTAAAAGAAATGGAAAAATTTAAATACTATTTAAAAGATTTTTTTTACCGCATCATTTCTGTCCTCTACTTTTAAGATTCAACACATATACAAGAAAAAAAAAAGAGACTGAAACTCTCCTATAAAGTTTTGATTTTTCTTTTTCTCATGTTTTTACATTTATTTATTTTCATCTATACTTAATCTATTGACAGTGATTGATTTAAGAAGTTTTGAAATTTATTTTACATTTACCAACTTCTTTCTTTGCCACTTATAATCATCAAAGCTAACTCTTGACTTTATTTTATCAAGTTATTTTAAAATTTCTAATGCAGAAGTTACACTTTAAGTTGTATAGGGATGATTTATATTATTGCATTATAATTTCAATAAATCATATTTCCATGAAAGAGCATTTGCTGCATTTTAAAAATATTTCTGATGTGATACTGAGTGTAGGATCACTCTTTAAATATACTGACTAATACATATGGTGAAGCTTAAAAATAATGCATATAGAAACTGAGGACCGGGGATATAGCTCAGCGGTGCTGCATCTGCCTGGCAAGCACAAGGTCCCAAATTCGATAACTGGTACTGAAAAAAAAAAAGTTTTTAAAGAAGTTTAATTGATTTTCCTCTTGCTTAAAAGAGATAAGGAAAGCTAATTCAGAAGTAAAAATGTTTCCTGGAATTTATATACTGATAAATTATTGAGGAAAAATAATATCTAATTCTAGTGCATTTTAATAGGAATCACTCAATAGAGATAATTTGAACTTATGCCTTGTTTACCTTACGTATGTTTAACATACAGCAACAATATTAATGTATAAAAGTATGAAATAACATACAATAACAGTATTAAAGTATGAAATTTGCTAAAATGCAATATGTTATTGTATAATATTCAATCAGTGGTCAGTTTTCAGTGTTATGTTAGTTCCTCACGGGTGGGCAGCCGCTTTTCTGTATACTTTTTCCTGGAGAGGACAAACACTAAATGTGGACACAGATTCAGTACAGAGCTCCTGTTAGAGATACAGTCTTCCTTCTGTATCAAAAGTGATTGGGTCCAGAAATCTCCCAAATACACAAATCTGCAAAGGCTGAAGCTCCTCATATAAAACGTCAGTGTTTGCAGGTAACCTGTACACATCTTAAATGTATTCTTTAAATCGTCTCTAGGTTACTTAATATGAATTACTATGCAAATACCATGAGTCATTGTTATACTGTATTATTTATTGAAATTTTGATAAGAAAAAGTTTGCACACACTCAGTACAGACACCTTTTTTTTTTCTGAATATTTCCCACACTCGATTTTTTGAATCTGCAGATACAGAACAGATATATTGAGGCCCAGTTGTAAGTAATTCATTAGAGGAAGCAATTTCATTGCTACTGTAAAGAGTCATTTGTGAGATTATCAATTTAAGGTTATTACAATAGTATTCATATTATCACAGATATTTTAAATGGTGCAAGAAAATATGGCCACTTTATGGATAAAGTAAATACTATGAACTTGAAAATCAGATGGAAGATATATTTTCAGCAAGATGATTTTAATAACAATATACTTAATAGTACTTTTAATATTATAAATCATGTATTAAACTTTTGTAGAGAGTAAAACATAATCAAACATAATAATAAAATATATATTATACATGTTAGTGTATAGAGAATTACTTTTACCTTAATATTTTCAGTAAGATGTAATCCAGAAGAATGATTTTACTTAATCTCAGGACTGCACTGAATCACCCTACTGTCACTAAACTAATAATTATAGTGCTAAGATTATTAAGGTTTGGAAATTTATACTCTGAACATACTTACATAGAAAACAACATTATTTCTTCTATTGCTTTCTCTTTTACGTTTCGGTGTGTTTCACTGAAAAAATCCCAGCATTTCAGAGCGTGATTTAAAATGACTGATATTTATGGTTTTTTTTTTAAAGAAATTTAACTGATTTTCCTACATTTTATATCTAAAATATAGATAGACTTTGTCTTCCCAAAGTCTCAGTTATTCAGATATGGAGCTTTTGGCAGGCAACTAGATCATGAGAGTGCTAACTTCATCACAGGATTAATTTATTGGTGAGTTCTTCGTAAATGAATTGCCTGTTAAAAAGTGGGGCCACATCTGAGAAAGTAGGTCACTGGGGTGCGAATTTGAAGGGCATATCTGCGATATTGGGTGGTATCCCAGTCACTCTCTCTCTCTCTCTTCCTCTCTCTCTCTCTCTCTCTCCATCTCTCTCATTCCTGGCTGTCATGACATGAAGTTTTTCTCCTCTTATTCCACCATGGTGCTTCTGACTTGCTGTGGCTTTTGAACCATTAGAGCCATGTGAGCATGGATTGAAACTTCTGCAATCATAAGCCTGACTGTACTATTTCTCTTTAAGTTATACATATCAGACATTTTGTCCTAGCTATGGAAAGGGGACTCGTTGATCTCATCCGCTTCTTTTAGAAACGAATAAACCAAGCTTATAATGTTAGAAAGCTTGTCTAGTGTCCTTGGTAAGAAGTGGCAGATAAGAGATTGCAGTCAAGACTGTTCAGAGCTCTTTTCTGAATAACACATCTTGGTAATTTATATCTAACTTCCAAAAAAAGCTTGTTATTGCATTTCCTAATCATAAATATTATTTTAAAAATTTCCATCAAAATGCCTGTAACAGTTATACATGGAGGAAGAAATTCCTGAAGAGTGCTTTATCAGAGGTTAGGTTAGAACCTCGTAAAAAGATAGTTAAAGATAAAACAACTTCACTTTGCTTCAATAAATAAAACTAATTGATGTCATGTGTATGTGAACACATATTATTTTTTAAAGTTAGTATTCATATGTACAAAGAAGCAATATATCTTGAACATTTTCTATACAAAACTAAAATGATAATTCTTAAAGATTCATTTTTACATATCATGCTGTGTGCTCTTGAATATAAGTATGCTATACTCTGGCTGAGGAAAAGACGGTCCTTCATTTACAATGGGGTTACATCTCAATAAATTCATAGCAAGTTGAAAATATCTGAAGTCAGAAATGCACCTAACTTGCTGAACGTCGTAATTTAGAAACACAGCACACTGGGAAGCTGAGTGCTACCCTCACTCTCTTGTGGCTGTCCGCAAGCAAGCTTGCTGCATGTTGCAGCATCCTGAAAACATATTGCATTTCATATTGTCTGCCCAGGAAGAGATCAAATTTTAAAATTCAAAATGTGATGAAGGCTGAATGAAGGCTTTCACACCATCATAACCAACGTAAGCGGAGACACTGCAAATCAGGAACCATTTGTATTTTAAGACGAAAGACTTTTTTTCTATGTGGGTCGATAGATAAAACAAGGATTTCCTTCTTTTTAAATTGAAACTAGTAAACATGGAAAGAAGACAAATAAGCATATAAGTCGATCAGTTTTGATTCCCACGGTCCTGATCTCCTAGTAGCCCTACTCCTAAGTAGTTTATTCTGTTGAGTGTGCAATGGTCTTGCTGACTAACTTCTGAAAGAGAGAATTCAACAAACTGATGGATGATTACTTTCCAAACAAATTTCCAAAAGATCGTAGCTTCTTTAAGGAGTGTTTACTGTTTGCCTCCCCAGGACCCTTCTCTCCCTCTTCCTCTATTTCTGTCTTCGCTCACTGCCATGTTGTGCCATAGTGTGATAGTCAGGTAACCTTTGGAGTGGGCCGTGTGGTGAGAAAGCAAAGCTTAGCCACAGGGTCATGCAGGTACATAAGTGTGAAGAGTATTATTCAGCGGGTGCTAGTCCTGAGAATCCTCCAGTCCTGCCAAGCAGCCCGATTGAAACCTTCCGAAGGACTCTGAGCCGATTGATGTGCCTATTTACATAACATGCAAAAATCATGGGATAGAAAGTTCGCTCTTTTAAGCCTCTAAATTTTGGAAGAATTTGTTATATAGCAATGCTGCTATACTACAACGAAATAGAAGTAAAACCCAGAACTCAAATGTATCATTTTTTTTTCACTCCAAAATGACTATATTTGAGGAACGCCTTTTAGCTAAAAGTGAAAATAAATCTTGTTATTCTTGTTAGGTCTTGTGTTTGCTCCCAAGAAGAGTATTTAAATATTTCCATAAACTTTAAGCCTACAATACGTTTCACGTATGTTTTTAATAACAAAATTAAAATGATGAAAATGATGTGGCTGTTCACTTCTAATCACCTGAGAAAATCGCAGAGAAATGGTGTGCCAGAGGAGAGTCCTTGGAGTAACTCTCGCTGCTAATCAGGGTTCTCCGTCTGTAGTTACAGGGCCTGTTAGCAAGGGGTTCTGCTTTATGGTGCTGCAGGGTAACCATCCTTCACCCCTGGTTTAACATCAGGTAGAGGTGGCAGTAAGAAATCTAATGAAGAAACCGTCAAGTCTGGAGTCGTAATTTCAGGAGAAATCACACATAGCTGTTTGACTAAGGTTGAGTAAGAATTAACATTTTATGCTGTTGACTACGGCATGCATGCTTTGTCATCTCATCTTTCCCACCTTTGTGCCCCTGTGACTCCTTCTGTTTTGGAAAGCAAGGGAGCATGTTACAAGCAGAGCCCCATCTTTGTGCCGGACGTCCCTGCAGCTGCTGCAGCAATAGCTTTTCACTAAACAACAGCCTTTTAGAAAGGTGCTGAGAAATTTTGCTGCTCTTATGCGGTTTACTATTATTGTTTTCCTATAAAGTCAGATAGCCTAACTTAGAATTCATGGGGCTATTGAGAGCCCCCGCCACCTTCTTTTTTCTTTCTCTTTTTCTTTTTGTACCGGGGATCAAACTGAGGACCTTGTGATTGCAAAGCAAGTGGTGGAACCACTGAGCTAAATCCCTGGCCCCCTTTGTCCCTATATCAAGCTTGCATGTTTCTTTTTTCTCCTTTAATTGAAACAAAGAATGAATCTTTGCATATTTTACAGAGCTAGGTTGCATGCAGATAGCCAGATCGTCTTCTTTTACGAAGGCTGAGCACAGACATGTCAACAAGACTGAAATAATGCAAATGTAAAATTTTCTTGGAGTAATTTACATTTTTGTCTCACTGAAAAATATAGCTATAGGTATGAACTTCAAGGTAATATACAGGTAGACTTTAGAAAATTGCTGAACATGAAGAATGAATTTTCAGCGTTTTGGCCTGTTTTGTTAAACGTTTATTGTGTTCATAGGAAGAGAAAATATAATTTTTATCAGTTAAAATAATTTATCACATCTTTGGCTATCTGGTACAAATACAATGCCTTTTTTCACCCTTTCTTAAAAATACTATTTATAGAGAATAGAAAGGTTATATTTTATGAAGGTAAGAGGATATTTCTATTGCAATGATTTAAAACAGTGAACCACTAGCAAAATAAAATTGCCTGAAGATAAGTGCTTAATCACCAACAAAAGTTTAACTTTATAATCTTTAAAGCTGTGCAATTCCTCATCGTTGCTTGAGAATGTATAGCAGAGGTAACTACTTTTATTATTTTCTTCCTTCTTTGAGTCCTCTTGTTGAATGTTCAAATAAATAATTGAAAAATGAGCAATGATATTCTGGGAAGAATTTAATCACAAGACAATCAATTTTTTCCTAATATGTGAAAGTGAAATTTCTGCATGTCTTTAGGATTTTGTGCACTTGTGAAACTGCAGTTCTGTAATCATGCTTAAACCTCAGGTTCTGTTGCCCCCAGGCAAGGACGCTTAGGCATTTCATTTAACTGATGGGTCTCTAAGAGACCAATTGAAGCTATTCTGCTCAAATGGTATAAAAGAATTCAATCCATGTGCCTCACTGAGTTATATCTTGGCTTAATCAACAAGGCTTCAAAATGAGCCTGGTGACATTTCATCTGGGATATAATTGTTGAAGAAATAGACTCAAGGGTGAAGATTAAAGAGGCACTGATAGAACATTCTCATTTCTGTGTTCTCTTAATTATATAAATATTCCTCATTTTGGCCTCTTTCTATCAATAGCTATAATCTTGTAAATACTCTCATATTACTAAATTCAGAATATTGGATAATAAATCTGTCCCTGTATTCGGCTACAGAAGTAAACACTTCCTTGAAATTCCAAACTTTATCGTAGTTGCTCCATTTCAAACCATGTGAAGTGTGAAGTTTCCCTCTTTAAAAACTGCAGCATGATATTGAACAATGATTATGTGCCCAGGAAATTGTCCAGGTCGTTGCTCACTTTCCCCTCTTTGAGACTTCCTCCGGTTACTGCTAGAGAACAAGAGTCCCCTCAGTTCAACTGCCTGTTTGCCCATGGATATTCCTTCTAGTCACACTATTGTTTACTTCACCTTACCAGACCACACCAAATCCAGGCCGATCTACATTTGTGGCCAAAACAGACAAGAAATGCAGGAGAATAAGACAAAAACAATAAGAAGCAGTGCGTACTGATCTTACAAGTCATTATTTCTTTCCGAGCCGATTTTGCAACTATAATTTTAATGCACAAGTTGTACAATAGGGCGAAAATGTGTCCCCATTCATATTATAATATTTTAATAATCCAGGAGGGAGATGATGACTTTGAAATGTATGTGTATTTCTATCATGGATACCGCATTTACTGGGAATGTGTTCAGGAGTAAAGATGACTGGATTTACTGCTGCACAACATGCGGACGTGATGAGAAACAATCAAGTCAGGATAATATCCTCTCGGCCTACTTGACTTTGCTTCGTACTCAGTTCTCACCAAGTGTTGCTCTTAACTTTTTTTTTTAGTACTTCTTATTGCCTGCCTTGTCTTCCCCAGGCCCAGAAAGAGGATATTTTGTTTGCCAGCGTAGTCTACAGTACAGAGGAGCCTTTTGTACACAGGAAACAAGTGCTTATGGTCATTGGTGGATGGTGTATGTGGATGAATAAGTGCTCTGTATTTGACTGTATCCATAGCAACCAGATAAAACTGCCATTTAACTTCTATTCTAGTCCTGGCATTTTGAATATAAAATAGAGCAAACTCAACTTTATTGTCATTTCTGACACTTCTGAACTAATTAGGGATCAGTGATTATGTTACCACACAGCTACCATCATATCTCCCCTGTAAAACAAAATCTAATATCAACATGGCCTGAGTAACAAAATTTTTACTTTAAAAATTAAAAATTACAAATGTAGCCTGCAGAGAAAAATCAACTTATATTTTTCATGTTTTGAAATTAGTAAGTTGAAGTAAAGAGATAAATTTGGAGTAAATATTCGCTTCAACCATGATTTTGAGAATCAGTAACTAATGATAAAAATTATTATTAAGAAATTGTGTGGCTGGGGATTTAGCTCAGTGGTGCCGCCACCTGACTTGCTAAGTGCAATGACCTGAGTTCAATCCCCTGTACCAAAAAAAAACCAAAAAAACAAACAAAAAAACATTGTGGCCTATTTAATGAATAATAAAATGTATTAGCTAGGATTATAAATGATTAAAAGAATGTGTCAGTGAAATAATTTTATGACCACAATATCCCTTTATATGTAAAAATTTAATTGAAATGTAAACCAGTAGTATGCAGATATTTGTAATATTTCGGTGCATAAACTAAAAACAATTTGAAAAGCGTTAATTATAATTATATTATTTTTATTTTCACCTCACCTCTGAATGTTTCCAGAAAAGTCCTACTAGAGATCTTCAAGCATTTAAGGATGAAATAAATTTAAAAGAATAAGTTTGCCAACTCAATTACCTGAGAAGAATTTCTAAAATCACTTTCAACATTTATAAACAACCCTCTTCCATTTAGTCTAAAAAATATTAAAATAAATGAAGTACCAACAACATATTTCGTTTTCACAAATCAAGCTTCATAAAAACAGATTTCTCAAAAAGAGAAAAATAAGCTTTTTAAAAAAGAAAAACAGAATAAACTAGTTCTAAAATAGGAAAATTCCCTGGAGTTATAAGTAGACAGCAGCTGAAGATTTAATCAAGATTGTTGAAATGTTTGTACTGTACACCAAATAATTTTAGTAGTTCAAAACAAAGTTCTTTTTAGAGTTAATAAAGTTATCAATTAGAAAACAACCAGTTTTCTAAAAACAAACAAAAAAAATCTTGCTATTCAAAAACATTTACATTAAAATTATGCATATATATAATATATAAAAATTATAAAATCATTGTATAAAATGGTTAATGGTACTAGGCAGGAGATTTAGCTCAGTGATTCGGTGGCCTGTCTTGCAAGCCCAAGGACCCGAGTTCAATCCCCAGTACAAAAAAAAAAAATGGTTAATGGTATATACTGAGCCACTTGTAAATAACTCTTTATTTGGACTGTGCACATATAAGACAGTGGATAGCAAGAATAAATTGCTTTTTTGCAAATAAACATTTGTGTTTCAGTAAAACTTGTATTGTGAAAATAACTGTTGTGTCAAGTTGTCTGCCACAAATTTATCACACCCAGAGTAGCTTCATGTTTAGGTCTCCAAGCCTAAGTACAACACAGGTGCTCTGAATTTTATGTACTGAGTTTGATAATGTGGTTTCCCATAGGAAGAACTCTGAAGAGATTCCTGGTGAATAGCAGCATGGATTGGTTTACTTGGCAGTGCTTAATGATTCTTCATTGCAACAAAAGGAAGGCCAACTTCAATACAGTACTGATTCCCCTTTTAGTAGCACTGGATTGACCTATGCATTGTCACCATACTAGAAAATTCCTAACACCTGTGTTGTTTTACATAAATGTACTAAAACATAGCCTTTGAAAGTGATGGTTTCTTTGGAATTACTTTGCAAAAATGCCATTTTAAATTCATCATACCACGATGCAAGATAAGAGGTCATAAATATGAAAAGCACATGTATTAATAAAAAGAGTATTTTATCAAGCGTATGAAGTTGCCTTAGCTCTCTCTTGGTCACACTTCAACTTGTCCAGTGGAAACACTCTTTGTGGTTGTTTACCAATTCCTAAAGTACCATTGCCTTCTACCAAAATTAAAAGAAGAGATGTTGAAAATAGAATTATTATGTGAAATCGTTTACTGTCATAACAATGCTTCCATTGACTGTGGCTCAATAAGAAGTAAGAGATACTGATATATCCAAAGCTATACACATAGAAAATGCCTAAAAATTATAACAATATAATTATTTTATATTTTGTATGATCTGTATAAGTGAAATCTCTCTATATACATATATATATTATGTATATCAGAACATTTTATGCAAAGTTTAATAGAACTAACAAAATTATATATTGAAAATTTAAAAATATGTCAATACCTTCTGTGAAATTATAAATTGTCTTTTAATATATTTAGGTACCCTCAATTTTAGAAATTTACAACAAAGAAACGTAAACATATAAATAAAAATTTTAACTCTTGCTCCTTATTATGAATTATGTGAAAAGCTAAATCTAGTTTTGAAAATTACTTAGGTTTTCTGCATTAGCAACCTCAATCATCATTATCCTACAGATGTATGAAAGCAGTTTTCATTAATGCAAAGTGAATGTTAAAATTTTTCACTAATGCAAAAAATGTTACAGTTTTTCTCTGAAAGCTGTGCTAAGCTGGATTTGTTTGAGAAAGTAAAACCACAACAACTGTAATGAGAACAGGAATTTCATGTAGGGATTAGGGTTTCTTTCTACCAGCACAGAAGGAGCTGAAGTTCTGAAGATTAGGAAGATGACAAGCAGAAGTCAGGTACTATCACAGCTTATTAGCTTCAACAGCATGGGGTCAAGGAACAGAGGGAGACAGCTGTAAAGCTTGAGGAAGGACACAAACCTTGTGACAGGAAGTGCCCTGGTAAGATGTCACACCAGTCCACGGCAACACTCAAAATCCTGGGTTTACTTCCACCTCCCAAACCTCCCATTGGCTCCTCTCATCAGCTAATACCCCTTAGCAGAAGGAGAAAAGTACTCAGAAAAGAACTCAAAAAAATTCCTTTTTGGAAATGTGTATGGTTTATGAAGCCACCTTGACAATAATTGGCTATTTGACACTATGCCAAATCTTGAGGTGAAAACTTTAAATCTGCAACGTGTTCTAGTCTTTGTAAAGACATGAGGACCAGGAAAAAAATTGACTACAACATAAAGTCCTATGGTCTGGGAGAGTCACTTGTCAAATTACTCTTGGTAAATTTTAAAGTAAAGCACATGCACAGAGATACTCCAAGGAATTCAGAAAATGTCCTCAGTTCTTATAGAAGTTGCTTGCTAGAATGCTAAATATTAGACTTACTGTTTCTTTTTTTCAACGTGAAACCTTTATTCCTCCTTTTATATGAAAACTTCCTACCCTGGGTATACTTGAAATAAGAATTGGCTGTTTAGCACTATAATCAATTAAGAATCTGAGAGCTTTCACTTTTGGAAATGAAGAATGTGGATGTCAGAGCACAGAGGCCCTGCGACGCATATCCTTGAATATCTCTTTTCTGTACTTGACAGTATGAAGAGCCTAGGGGCTTGTTCAAATGTTTTGACTTTCAGAAGCACTTTTCTATTCCTGATTTCTTTGGATTAAACTACGCATTTAAAAATAACCATGTCATAGCATTACTTTCTATAACATATGAATATATATATATATATATATATATATATATTCACAAGCAAATCTTGATTTAAAAAGGATGATTCAAACATAATTATTTAGTGACAGCACAACATATTTAATTTTTCTAAGAATAGTAGTGGTCATGATACCATGGAGAGAGCATGCTAGCTTTCAAACTTCCCGAGGGTAGATTTAAGCCTAGTAACCTGCTTATGAGGCCGTAATAGTGTAGAGTTTTCAGGTTAGGTGGGAAGTTTGTGGAACATTTGCTAATGTATCCCGCTGGTACTAAAATTTTATTACTTATTATGAAATAAGCATACCTATAGGACCTATAGAAGACAAAGTTAATCAAAATGTATTTCTAAACATTACACATGTATAGGATATTCATTTACCTGCTCAGAATTCTGGGGAGTATATATATCTAAAAACAACTCTAGTGAGGGAAAAGGCCAGAGAAAGAGAAAACATGAAATAGGATTGTCTCCATATATAATTAAAGAGTTTACAGAATTGAGTCATCCAGTCCCAAAACTTCATTTCTTAGCACTCATTCCAGAAAAAATTAATAGCTTTAGGGAAATAGGTATAAATAGATCATTCCTCTGGGTCTTTTTTTTTTTTACTAAACAGAAACTATTTGTTTTTGTAATTGCTTTACTGGAACCAGAAAATGTTCTTCATCTTGTTGAGTAATTTTAATATAGTTAAAAGTTGGGTATTTAACAATTATTACAGTTGAATTTTTATAATCATTATTCTTAGATTTAAAGAGGTCTATCTATCATGCCCACTTTTGCTTGTGTCTCTCTTTAGCGATCTGTAAGTCTTATATTACAGTCTTTTCAAGCAATGCAAAAACTGGAAAGTTGAGCATAAAATTTGAGTGACACATCTTACTTACCATGGTGTTGTGCCAAGTGTGTAGATCAGAGTCAGAAAGCAGAATCTCTTTTATGCTGATTTTGTTACAGAATGTATCATCAAAGGTTTCATTTGAGTGCTTTGGGCCTTCTGTTCCTTGTTTTTTAATTCATAAGGAAGTTCATGTGATCTCTTTTTTAGCTCAACTTTTATAATTTTGTTTCTTTGTGCTATTTGCAGCAGCAAAACTTCTTGTATGAAAAACAGTTTCAGCACTATGTATCTAGGTGGAGAAAACAAAAGTCTAATGTGGGTACACTTGATGAGGTCTTAAGGAATACAAGAAAAATTTCTAGATGCATTTTGAGAAGAAATTCCTAAAGATTTGCAAGAAGATTCAGGAAATCTTCCTGCTGGGACCATTTTCTCCCCCCATAAGGCCCTATTGTACTGCTCAAGTACCAAAGAGGGAAGCTTACTGGTCAATTTAGCATTTTTAATGACCTTCTCCATACTCAGAAGTAATATCAAGAAAGAAAGTTCAACAGCATTTAAGAATATGGAATGTGGGGTTAGCTCTTCGGGCTTGTAACCCAAGCCTTCTCTTTCTGAGCAATCACTGATAGGTTACCAAAATCTTATTATTGTATGTTAGAGGAGGTTTCACACATTTTGGAACATATTTTGTACTGGGCTTAACTTTTCAAGGATATTTTGGTAGCAAATAGACTTGAAAGAGAGTATCTCACTGTAAAGATGATTTCTTTCTGTGGATTAGAATGCAGTTATGAAGACGCCCACAAAAAATTAGGCTGATTTTATTGCTATACTCCTTATGTGACCCCCTCCTTATGCGACCCAAATTTTACTAAGTTTATTTGGTTTGGGCACAAAGCCCCTGTGTGCCTAGGATCCATCTGCCCATACCTGTACCTCCTACCTCCATGGGGATCAGCTGGGGGAAGGGTCAGGGGATCAGATGTGAACACCAGGCTCATGCAGCTGCTGTGTCCTTAGTAATGAAGGCTTTTTCTTTAAGCTCTGAAGTTTCTGTTATCTATTAACATCTGTGCAAGTGTGGCAGGCTAGCCAGTTGAGTAGAAAGCTAGGTAATATCTCCCTCCAACACTTCACAGTTTCTCACAGTGTAAAAAGGATTAAAATAACATGCATCTCATCATGACCTTAACAAAGATGTTAAGGAGATTGTGCTACCAACATGTGCATAAACCTCAGCATGGTAATTTGTACATAGTACACATCAAGTGTTTGCTGTATAAAACAAATCATAACTATCAAATAAGGAACATAAGTTAAGTGTTTCTCAAAATTATCTTCTCTCCAGAGACTTCTAATTCTCACATATAGGCAGACATACCCTCATATTCAAGGATACTTTACAAATACATGTAAATTAAAAATATAACTGGCACAAAATGTATATTTTGTTATAAAATTCTGTTTCAAAACCCAGAGCATTATGTTAGAAATTCTGTTCTACTAGCTAATTCTGCTTTACTAGTTTTGTGGGCTTATGGAATGCTTTTAATCCCTATCATGAGTACTTATCTTGGGCTAAACAGCATCTGTATCTGTGCATTTCCATAGCTGAACCTATTATATATGTATTTTTTTACAAGTGTCATTCCATGGAATGTTAGCAAATGAACTACAATGTAAAACAACAAAGCAAAGCTGTTAATTCAGGATCTTTGCCACTTTGAACCACTGGAAGTCTATGTGGTGCTAGGCTAATGGGGTTGGGAGTCTGGAGTCTCAGCTATGTGCCGAGCACGCAGACGAACTGAAATATATGTTATCTGGGGCATCCAGGTTTTTTATGTTGGGATAATTGTACTCCCGGTGGTAAGTGGAAGATGATTCAATGAAAACTGTACAGAATTACGATCACAAAATTAGAAACAAAAGGAAATGTACAGTTAGAATGAGAAAATACATCACAGTAATTTACAACTGTCAAAAAGCTGATGAACACTGCAAGGATTATAAACTCCAGAGGAATAGCAACTCATGTTTAAGTTGCTTCCTGCCTAAATTTTGACTGTGTTTTCAATCATCTCTTCAAATGACAAGAAATTATACACAAGAATTTATATAATTACCAAAGAGGAAATAGATAATTTATATTTTCCTCTCGATTGAATTTTATTTCATGTGAAGACAAACTCACTGTATATAGTTATTCAAAATGTTTGAGACCAACAAACACATGGTTCCGATAAATTCTATGTGGTGTAATTCTTACACATCTTTCGTTACGTGTGATTATAATTACATGCACGACACTGCCGAGTACTGTCCTGGGAGATGCAACCTCTTGATAGGATGACATTTTATTGAATATCCTTGGGTTTTACATATTTCGGATCTCCTTGTATACTTCCTTGGCCAGATAATCTCTGACACTACACACTCAGGTTGTTTTACCAGCTGAAAAAGTGTCGTGTCCAGTAAGAGTGTTCCTGGTTGTCGTTCGTTCACAAAAGGCTAGCAATTATACAACTGAGAATCATCTAAATGATCCTAGTAAATTCAAACACATATATTGCCAATTCCATTTTTCCTTTGCAAGAGCCCTAAAATGATGCAACCACTCTTAGTCTACCCTGTACGAGGAGAGAAAGTTAGTGTGGAAACAAGCTTTTTTCCAACAGGGTTCAGTTCAAGTATGCCAGATTTTCATAAATCAATGCCAAATCTACCTTTTGGAAATATTAGAAAATATATAGAAAATTGATGATTGTACCAAAGACAAGTATGGTTTGCCAGACCAAGTACTTTTTGTGAGTTATATTTGAAAACATTAGAGGGTGACCAAACCCCAAACAGAAAGCAGCGGGTATAAAACTTCTGAAAGAGAGTAAAATGTAGATCTATCCAACTATTCCTTATCATATAGTGAAAAATAGAATGTAAACAAGTCGTGTAGTCATCATGGACTGATAAGTTAGAGGCCAGAGTTCAACATCAAAGTTGGCAGGAAATTTACACAAGAAATGCCCAAGAAGAGGAAGTCAAAATAATTAAGCAAAAGTGTGCGTACTCCTCAAAATTATGTGATTCTAAATTTTATGTGGAAATTCATACACTTGGGACAGCCAAAACAACCTAAAGAAAAAGGTGAGCTTTGAAATAGGAAGAATATTTGCAGCTGTATGTAGGATTTACTGGGTGAGAGCACAAAGGGACTGTCCAGGGTGATGGAAATGTTCTCTGCCTTGATGCATTTGGTTGGGCTGAGGGTATAAATTTGTCAAATTTTACTGAACTTCAAATGCACTTTGAAGATATGCACTATATTTTTTGCAACTTATTACTCAGTCTAATAGGATATTGGAAAATAGCATTTTAATTTCAGCAAATCTCATAACATTCAAGAGATGGAATCAAGCAAGTTAGCAGCCCTGAATTTAAGCCTCAACAGCTTCAGAAGTATCGCTTGTGAGGATCCAGTCAGGCCTTTCCATTTCCATACCAGCCAAACACTGTTGAGTCACAGGACTGGGCAGCTCTCTGGGCTGCTTCTGCTATTCTGCCTCCCCTCCTCCATACCGTAGACGTCCTAGGAAAAATCTGGCTGATCCTGTGCTCTCCTGGAGTTTGGAGGGTTCTGACATGCTGTACCTTCTCTGCACTTTTGTATGCATCAGAAAAATCATGTTACTTTCACTTGCAATGCTGGGGGACATGGCTGTATCATCAAGCCAACAATTTACATTCTGACTCTCTCCCTGGATATGCCGTACTGACATTTCTTCTAGTCAGGATCAATGGTGGGCTTAGAGGAAGGCTCTATTCTTACAATTTGTCCCATGTTTAAATGTACACAATGGAATGAGTCCAATGTTTCATTGAAATTCCAAAACTGCTGTTATTTTTAAAAGTCACTCACCCCTTAGTTGGCTTAGTTGGGCTTAGAGGGCTAACCAGTTCAGAGTATGCAAATCTCTCCAATTTCTAACATTTGTTGGGAATGGGTGTGAGGAAGGTTAGAGTGGTCTGAAACCTCATTCTGCCTCCTAATATTTATATGACCTTGACAAGATACCTTTTCCAAGTCTATGTACAACTTTAGATATGTCAATGATAAAGCATCTGCAAAATATACATAATGATCACATATACTTAGTGTTGACCAGGGGATTAAATAAAATATTTACAAAACTTTTATGTTATTGAGAGCTAAAGAAAATTAACTCTAGTTATTTCATACACACACACACACACACACATGCATTAGTTTAAGAAGTGAGAAAATTGTTATCAGAAATTACAAAAAGTCTGTGATGTCTTTCTGTCACCGAGGCAATGAGCATACATATTCTAGCTATTGTTGAATGAAGAAAGGTATTCTTAGTAACCCTGATTCACATCTCCAGGACATCATTCCCATGCCTAAGTGGAGAAAATAACATTCTTATCAAATTTTTCTGTAGATTGCCTCAGACAGTTGCTCATTCAAATCTCTTAGCAAATGCCCAGGGTATAGTAAGTACTCGATGATGCTAAGTGAATTGACTAGTGCAATCATGTTCTCTCATAAACTCAAAGGAGAAGAACACATAAACAAAACGCGTATGAAATAAAATGTAGCCATTGCCCATCGCAAATTACTTCCACAAGCACTGAGCCGAGGAAATAAGGTATCAAATAAGAACGCCAAGGACGACGTTTGCAATTGACATCCTACACTAACACACCACATGTATTCTAACTCAGAAAGTCCTATGGTTCTAATGATGTGAGGTAATCCTGATGAACTGAGACAGATTTTTCTATGTGTGAGGGGTCACAAGTTCTACACAGCTCAGTGTCAGCCCCTTATGTACTCTGATTCAAAGTCTCTGGGTTCTTCCTCAAATGAAAAATTTTTTCGTAGGCAATAATTGCATAAGCTGTTTATCACTCACCCCAACTTTCTTACCAGAACTCCCCCAAGACTTCTCTCTTCCCAAGTTCTTCCTGGCTTATTCTTTACTGGAAG
Source organism: Fukomys damarensis (assembly GCF_012274545.1). NCBI lineage: Eukaryota > Metazoa > Chordata > Mammalia > Rodentia > Bathyergidae > Fukomys > Fukomys damarensis. The sequence continues at coordinate 25,709,816 of NW_022900918.1, read as the reverse complement.
ATTTTTGCCCTTTGACTTTTCCAGTTAGATTCAAAGCAGAATGATCTTTGCATTCTTTATACTGGGTCTGAGCTATTGCAGAGCTTGAAAGGGAAGTGACAACGTTTGTGGGGATGCGATGTATGAGCACTTATGTAAGAAAAATAAATAGAACTTAAATGTGTAGTCTGTTCAGAAATGGGCAGGGAAGAACAGAGAAAATGGTTTTCATTTATCTTTCTTTTAATCAAAGCCTGCATTTGAGGAGATGAGGTTCATCCCTCACAGCAGAAGGCTAACGGCTCTGTAATCATGAGTTACTAATCCCTGGTAGAATACACTCCACCATCTACCTGTTTTCCTAAAACAGGGGAAATCAGTCATTTAGGGAGATGTCTTTAGTTCACTTTCTTGAGAGATGAGATTTATGTCTAGTAGCTCTGATAAAAATCAATTTGATCAGATCCTTATATTTAATCAGTGACCATTTGTTTATTTGTATGCAAATACGGTAAAATAACAGACATTCATAGAAAATCAAATTTGCATAAAATAGCTATACATCAGATTGACAAGTATAATACTAGTATAAGAAGAATTGTTCAAATTAATATTGAGTGTGGAAAATTAAAATTGGTAATTCTGTAATTATTGTTTCCTTGAATTGTAATGTTTTCAATAACTTATTATGATAGTGCAATTTGGGTGAACTTTTATAAATTCAAGTGTTCACTGGGGTACAATACACTTTTATGGAAGCATGTGGTTTGGCTCTGTAATACTTTATTAAGAGTCATATAATTGTGAAATCAAATGTAAGAGTATCATTGTCTAACATCATGAGCATTCATGATTGAAGAGCCGTGTAACATCACACACTGAAATCACGGAATTTAAAAACCAAATTTATTACTAACACCTTTCTGGTGAGAACAATGAGAAAGCTCTGAGTTGTGTGTTGCTGGCAGAGGAGAAAAATGCATTGAAAATAAATCTTTAATAATTATACTTCAAAGTTAGCAGGGACATACAATAAGGAACATGACAAGGATGTCTAAATTTTACAAAAGAAATTTATTCATTAGTTAGCATAATTTATAAGAGAAGAAAAGAAAATGTGTATACTACCACCTTAAAGAGAACTTTAGTTCTCCCTAAAATGTTTAAGTACACCACAGAATAGTACCAAAACTAATGGTGGGAATAATCTAAAATAGGAATATCCAACATGATTCCGGCTATTTTCTGGAAAACAATCTAAATCCTCTGAGTAAGAGGCTGCATTCAAGGCTTACTGGCTTTTCATTGTAATGGGAAAAAAAATCATTAAAATATCTATGGTACCCTTTGAGTCTCCCTGGTTTCTGTAAAGGAAAGACTGACTCGATCTAGGCCCAGTTCGTGGTAATTTGGGGTGAAGCTCTAAATTCACATTTTTGGCACCATGGCCTGCCTAGCTGCTTGTGTCTTCGTAGAATTTAGCGGACAGCAACTCTGCTTTATTTGCCTCACAGAGGTAGGAGAGTTGCTTGGTGTCTGGATTTCCACGTGGTGAACATCGGACACGATCGACATAACTTTGTTACCCTGCTACGCTCCTCCCTTTGCCTACAGCCTATGTCATGGGAAGAAGAGGAGCCTTCTCTGGCCTGAGGGACAATCTCCATGATCTGTTTGTTCTCCTAAGCCCTGCCTCATAATATGTACTAAGAGACCTTGGAAACCTTATTTTCCTTTAAAAATCCAGGCACTCAAAAATTTTCCTGCTTCATACACCAAAATCCCCTTTTTAGGGTGCCAGAACCTCAATAATAAATTCTACTCTAATGATGCATCATCCCTCCTGCTCCTATCTCCTCTCTTCCGTAGAGATGGATGAATGCCTCAGCAAAACATGGATACTGTGTGTGAAGCTGCTTAGGAAAAGAGAATGCAACTTTTTAAATAATATTACTCTTGTTGTACATGTGTAAATAATTCTTTACATAGTTTGTTTTTATGAGTATTACCACTTTGTAACAATATATTATCTAAAAGTATAAACTATTAGCTTTCCAAGAAAATCTAGTGGTGGCTAAAACTAATAAGAATTTTAAAAAAGCTATTCCTGCATTGGGGCACAGAGATTAAATTTGGAATGAATTACAGAACCTGGACCTTTGCGAAAGATGCCATATAAATTCATCAAGTCCTATGTATGTACTCGGTAAGGTCTGTACTTTACACTGAAAGAGATCATGCAAGACTTTCAATGGTGGCAACCATTTCTACTGCAAATGCATTACAAGATTGTAAAGTTAGGGATTTATTTACTTTTTTAGAATTTTTTTCCTCGTTGAGTTTATTGGTACATTTTAGGTATACAGTACAGTTACATTCATCATTGGGACCTTGTACCTTTACAAGATAGATCTTGATTCTCATTTTTTCCCCTTGTCCCTGCCCTCCCTTCACTCCCTCCTCCCCTCCCCATTTACAAATACTTTATTTCCATTTTTTCATATATCTTCCCCCTATTCCCTTTCCCCTACACTTCCCACTTTCCCTACACCTTTAGCCCTTTTCTTCCTATTTCACATTATCAATTATATCATTTATATCATTAGGATCTTATGTACTATTACAGTTTATTCTATTTACACAGGTGACTTATTTATTTCACTTAGGAGTATATCCTCAATATGTATTCATTTTTAGAGTTTTTATATTTTAAAGTAGGTTTTAAAGTTTAAGTTTTAGATCTTATGTGTCAAAGTCATCTATTTGCTTCCTGAATTAATACCACTTTCTCCTATAGTCTTCTTTATTGTCATGTAGTGGGTTTGGTAATAAGTAACACTCTCATATGATGTTATCAAATGGAGCAGTGATATATTACTTATAATCCACCCATTCATTTATAGTTTTACTTGAAATTTCCATGATGGATAATAATAACTTAGATAGAAGAAAGGCTAGATATTAATAATGAAGAAACACCATTCACTATGGAAGTATGTTCTAATAATCTACAGTATGAAATAATGAAATGATGCATTAATCAGAACAGTTGGCTTTATTCTTCATTTTTTAGCCACTCCATATATTTTCTATCTATATGCTTACTTTTAGAGATGCAAACTTCTAAACACAACACTGTTCTGTAATTAATTAACATTTTTTAACTTTATAGTTATTTGAGCTGGAGAATATCTTTTGAAAAAATATGTTTGAAAAGGTGTCATTGTGAAAGGATAAATGGAGAAAGAAACTATTTGTTTTATGAGTATCAGTATTAAACACATACAACACTTCACAGTGCCAGTTTGGAAAATATGTGTAGAATTTTAATCAGAGTAATAGAGGACAGTTTGTGCAATATTATGTCTGAGGATCACACCTAGAATATTGAATGCATATACAATTTGATTTAGGAAAGTAATATTGTTACTGCTCTCATCAAATAGAATGCTGGGTTATAAAATTTAAAAGAGTATAGAAATGTGAATTTACCAAATAAATATTTAATTTGTAATTTAATATTATAACAAGAAATGAAGGGTTATCTTTATGGGATAAAAAGCAGATTGATATTAAAATCAGACTAATATGCATTTTAAAGAAATGATGAAAGAAAACATTTTAAGAATTAGTACATTTTTCATTGATGATCTATTGTATTTTGGAATGGTTGTAATTATAATATATGTGATTATTTATTAAATCATGTGAGACATTTAAAAATGTTTTAAATATTTGTAACTGATTCAATTGGTACCAAAAAATAAGCTTAATATTCATGATTATGAAATGCTAATTCAGTTTAGTAGAATGAACATTATTGCATAACAATGGATAGAAATGCACTTGCTCAAATAATTATATCTCAAAATATTACATAAAATATAAAATTTTAACATTTTAAAATTAATTCTAGATGAAAAATGTAGAAATCTAATATAATGCAAACTGGTTACACATTCAAATAACTTGTTTTTCTCCACAGCTGCCCACCCAAATAAATAAATATACTTTTGATTTGTTTAACTTCTTAATTGATATTATCCAATAATCACCATTCTTCTTTTGGAAATGTTTGCTCACAAGCATACATATACAGCAGTAATTTATTTTGTGGACAGTTTTCTTTGTTACCATATATTTTGCCAAATGAAGCATATATCACCTTGGCTACAGCTAATTAATTCAGAAGAGATACTTGACCAAGGGGCAATGAATCTATACTTAAACAATGCTGGGCGTTTTTAAAATAAAAAATGAGAACAATAGTTTCAATGCAAATGAAACTATATATTAGACAATAAGCTAATTATCTAAGAATATTAGCTGAATTATCATAAGGAAAGCTTAGAGTGAACAAATATTCAAAAGAGCATGTTTGTGTCACAGTTAAGCAAAAAAAGGAATTAATACCAAGTGAAGGGATTGCATTGAAATAGACAGGTAGAGTTGAAAGAGACAGGCACAGAGACAGGTATATAAATTAAGATTTATCAAATCAAGTGCTCCAGGAGAGAGAGAAAACCCACAACTCAGTGGAGTAGAGATTTATTGATTCTAGATGGTTTTTATGTCTATCCTACATGGATATTTTTAAAATGACCCTCTCTTCATTCTGCAAAATATTGCTTTAAAAAATATTCTGCTCTAGATCTAAAGAACTCAGTTACTAGCAAAGCCATACAGAGGAGAACATTCTTCTATTTCACTAAAAACTCTCTAAAGAATTCCTCTAAGAGCTCTTTTAAATCTACAGTTTAGTAATTGGGGCTGCAGAAGCTACTTGCTATCATAGATCGTATTAGAATCATGTACTGTCTGTTTCTTAGATTAAAAATCCTTATAGTTGTGGAGTTGCCTTCATAATTTCTACCAAGTTAACCAAATTTTCATGGCTGAAGACTTTAAATAATCTCATATATCAGTTTTAATAAATGCACACACTCAGGAAAAATAGGAACTTTTTGTTCATGTATGAAAATAAAAATATTTTAGTGAGACAAATTACAAAAGGAAAACTTAAATATTGATTGTCTTACTCATCAGAACTGTACTCCAAATTCTTTTCAAGGGCCTTCCTCTTTTCTCCCTCCCCCACTCTGATTTTGAATGCTAAAGATAGGAACTAAAAATCTCATGTGACATTTATGCATTATTAAATGATAACAATTTCATTTCCTTTTTACCAGCTTAATTGTTGGAGACCCTCATTATGCAAAAATCTTAGCCCCAGTGACTTTTAACTGAGTAAAGCTCATTCCAATACACTTAATAATCTGTTGCATTTTAATTCTTCTTTTAAGAAAGTGAATGTTGAATAAAATTGAAACCCCTTAATATTTTATTTCAATCTACAATTCAAAAGTGTTTGTAAAAGGGCATCTCTTATATGACTAGACACCCTTATAAGGCAGTACCTAGCTAGTCCAGATCCCCAAAGTGACCAAAATTCAACATGAGTCAACATTTCACTTTTAAAATTACCCTCTTCTATTTAGATTTTAAATTTTGGAGTGCCTTATGCTAAGTGGTTTTCAACGCTATGGCATTGGAGAAAAGAGGGAGTGATATTTCGTTATATGCTAAAATTCACTTGGGAAAGAAGAAGGTCTATAGAGAAGTTGGTTTTTTTTAAATAGAGAAGAAAAATATTTATTAGAAATCTTTTAAAACCTATTTTCTTGTCCTTGCAAGAATTTTTAGTGAAAGATTAATTTTATCTCTTTGTTTAAAATATTTTTGAATTCTGTAGTAGAAGGAGCTCTGGGAAATTGGGGTTAATTTGAATATAGAGATTTCCTAAAGAGAAAAACAGGTCAAATTCAAACTCCAGACATTTCCCTGCCAAATTGACTGGCTGGAAGGCTGCCCGTTGGTTTGGTGTTTTGGGGGAGATTTAAAAGCCCTGCCACCTTTGTCCTTGAAGTGGGCTGTTCTAAGCCTAAATAGGGGCCTGAGGATTTTTCAGTGCTTTCTGGGCAATGGTTGTTAAATTAAGATTTATAAAATACATTGTGATTATAAGGGATAATTTCATGATTTCCATTTTTCTTCATTTTTTTTAAATTTTTTTTTATTTTTTTATTATTTTTTAAAATTTTATTGAGTTTATTGGTACATTTTAGGGATATAGTACAGTTACATTCATTGTTGGGATCATGTACCTTTACATGGCAAGTCTTGATTCTCATTTTTTCCCCTTACCTCTGCCCTCCCTTCACCCCCTCCTCCTCTCCCCATCTACAAACACTTTATTTTCATCTTTTCATTCTCTCACATATTTTTCTTTTCCCTTTTTGTTCTTCCCCTACGTATCACCCCTTCCCTACACCTTTAGCTGCTTTCTTCAAATTTCTAAATGTCAGTAATCTTATTAGAATCTTATGCATTGTTGCAGAATATTCGCACCAGGGAAACTATTTGGTATTTGCACATGTGTGACTTATTTATCTGTGACTTATATTTGGCATATCCAAAGAAATTCAACGAAGTGTTTACTGCAATCCTTCCTGTAGATCCCACTGTTTACAAGGCTGTAAACATTCCAGCCCACAATTATTTAAGTCTTTGAGTAACTGCTGGTGAGCAGAGGGTACTTTTATTCTAACCAGTTGTTACAATTTCCTCTTTCAACTCATGCAATGTTCTGGAAATAAATTTGAACTTTCAGTATTTTATTTATTTTTCTTTTTTTTAATCTTTTATACTTTCCGACACAGTACCCACATGGAATTTGTTCTTGCATCATCCGTGATTTCAAATTTACAAAAATAAATACTTTTACAGGTGTCCTCTTGCTTAACCTCTCTTCATTGATTCATTTAATGAATTATTGTGCATCCACTATTGCTCAGTACCAGAGAAACAGTTGCTTAGCACAGAGACAGACCTCTCCCTATGATATTCGTAGTTTGAAAAGCACGCGCTGAACAAGTAAATATAGAGGTGTCAAATGTTAGAGAAAGGTGTCATGTGAACATATAATTGAGCATCAGCTCTAGTTCTGAAGTTAGAAAACGTCTCCTGGTGAAGTTTTTTAGTTGTGTCCTAAAAGTGTAAATAGAGTTGCTTTGCGAAGCCGGAAGAAGCAAGGATTTTTCTAACATAAGGAAGAAGCAAGATCCACTTTGTCACCTTTCTTCCGGTTAATACCTACTCATTCATCTAGAGAAATAATACCTAATCTGGATGAGAAATAATGAGGACTTTGAATGGTGGACAAAAAAGAATGAATGTATTTAATTTTGTTAAGAATATAGTTTCAGAACAACATTGTGGTTGAGTAGATGTGAAATGAAGGAGAGAAGCAAAGTGAAGAAAATTCAGCTCTGGCACTGAGACGATGGTAGTGTGCTTTCTTGACACTGGATAAAACTGATGAGCAGTGGCGTGTAGAGGAAGCTTATGAACCCAATTTGTGTGTGTTAATTTGAGAGATTCAAGAGATAAATGAGTAGTGATGATGATGATGATGGTGATGATGGTGGATAGATAAAGAGACAGATGAATGTTGCTCCCAAAAGGAGGTTGGAGATGCACTAAGAAATTTAAATTAAAAGTAAGCACAAATGACGTCATCATCACGCGCAAGGAAGCATGATCTGAACTCCCCCATATCTTTGTGATCTCAGGGCTGGCCTTCCAAGGTAGAAGCTCGAGATTAGCATTTATTCCTCACATTTAATCGTTCTCATGTCTTACCCATGGCTGTGTCCTTCTCATTCTACTTTTAAAATTTCTTTTGAAGCCACCCCCTCAGCCCCACCCTCTCCTTCAATTCTTATTTGTTCAAGCTCCCTTTCACTTGGGAAACTGAAATAGCCTGCTAATTAGAGTTCTTTTCTGGTAGCATCATGTTAAATGAGTATTTATACTGCTTGCCAGAGCTAATTAGAAAACATTTCTGCTTCTCCTTTTCTTTTCTCTCCAGTATTAATAGGTTTCCTTACATATTTTGATTTTACCAATTGACACCTTTCTCATTTTTCCATACTTCTGTTATTGCAAAGTTTGGGTATACTTATTTTCTTTCGATTCTTTATTCTTCTGTCAATTGTTGTGTATATACGCTAACTAGTATAGATTTAAAGCATTATTATCATTAGGGAGGCAAAAGAAAGGCATCTGACAGTAAGTAGCAGTGTTCTCTATAAAGGATGACAGGCTGTATTCAGATCTTAGCTCCAATATCTATCAGCTATGTACCCAAGGACAATTTACTAACCTGTCTGCATCTCACTGGCATTATATTTAGAGTAGGCATAATGAGAGCAACTATTTCATAGTGTTCTTCTGCGGAATGAATTAACTAATCGATTAAAGTGCTTTGACGTTTTCAGAAGTGTTTTAATGGTGTCTGACAAAGAATATATTGTAAATTCTTATTTTTATTAACTTTATAATGGATGTTTTCCAAATACTGATAAAAGTAGTATATGTGTAATATTAATAAAACTGACATCGTTATTACTGTAGCCAAAACTACTTGAGTACTTGGGTACATTTCTTGCATGGTCGTGACATTGATTATTTAGTAGCAATTGTAAAAGCAGAATTCTTCTTATCGTGAAACTTACCATCTAGGAGAAGAAATACACATATACTAGCACATCTGTGAAGAATGATGAATTTATCAACCTTAAACATTGCACAAATACAAAATATTTAACATTTTTGAAATAAGATTTATCTTCTGGCCTTTGATCTATTTCTCTTGGCTCCTTGGTTTCAGTAATGTAAACATTTATTTATTTGCTATATTCAGAACAGGGATTACCTTCCCCTGCTCTCCTTCTTTCATTCAGTAAGTACTTATAGGGTGCACTTTTTGTAGGGGGGCATAATACTGAACATAAAAAGCCTAAACTGCCCCCTTCCCCTCGGAATCTATACAAGACTGCTGTGTATATCCTAAATTCTATGGATAATTTCCTTAAGAATTTAGTGAACTGGTTGGTGAAAAAAAGTCAAATCTGAAACACTAAATTGCATTAAATCGGTAAATTATAGTAGAAAACAATTTAAGAGTTGCTGTGTGGTAGCATAAGACTCTAATGTGAAGGCAAAAGACAAATTAAGAGGGGGCCTATGAGGTCAGAAATAATAAGCATATTGTGTTCAAAGTGAGACTTGAAAGATGATGGTGTTTCCTTCTTGCCTTACATATAACAGCGAGGCTGTAGAAATTCATGATTTACTTCCTGGAGTAGATTATTTTCCTTTATTGTCTGGCCAAGTGCCTGACAATTGGGACTCCATCACAGCTCCAGCTCTGAGGCTTTAGTCCTGGAGGTAGAAAATGGCAGCCAAGCTGATTTAAAAGTCAAGGAAACTATTAATATTTATCAAGCGAATCCACAGGAGATCCTCACATTAAACTAAATCCCAACTGAACCTTTTATGATTTGCTCGTAGTGTAGTCAGATTATCTAAGAATTGTTTCTGGTCCTGACTTTAAGAGATTTCTGACATGGTAGGTAGACTGCAAATTCTAGAACTTTCACAGGCTTGGGATAAATAAAGCTGGGGGAAGTTTGTCTTGGAAGCAAAGCTGATGGGGGAAAGAAATCAAAGGCACCAACAGAGAAATAGGATTAGACGGACAAGCACCAGACCTTGCTTTGTCTGCCTTCACCAAACCTAAATTAGCTTTATTTGTTTATTCCATGTTTATCTCCACTGATTCTTGTGACCTTTTCTACACATTTGTTATTTTCCCTCCCCAAATGACAGAGGTCTTAGCCCAGGCTCTGTCAGCAAACTTGTTTCAGGAAGATTCTTGTCATTTGTGGAAGTTCTGCCTGCTCCCTGACCTTAGCTTTACAGACAGATTTTGGGTTTATCATTAACATAATTCTCTGCTCTGACACACAGTCACTTAATGAAAAGAAAATATTTAATTAAAACATATTATTAACTTTGTCAATTCAAATGAAAATGACTCTCTAATTTAGACCCTGGCATAGAATTTTCAAGTTAGGAGAGGGCTTGGAGATCACCTAGCAAATGAGTGGTTTCCATAATTGCTCTCCCCTGCTGTGCGCATTAGCATCTGTGCCACAGTTAGTGCTGTCAGATAGACATTCTTAAAAGAGATACTCTGACCTTAGGGATACAGAAAGTTTCTGATAGTTGGACTTCCTAGCAATCTTGCTAAAGTCCTCTGACCCCACAGTTCATGACATAATTATTTATTAGGCTTGGAGTAGAATCATTTATGGCTTAGAGTAGATAATAAAAAGGATTACTACTCAGGCAGTTTCTGCCTTAAACTCACAGTTTTCCTAATCTCTTTCCCTATGGCAACAGAGCAATTACTTTCCAGCATGTTGATTCCTTTGTACTTTAAATATAGATAAATGTAATCATGCTGAAAACCTGCAGGTTAACTTGTGCTCCTGAACTGAAGTCCCACACTGTAGAAAGCCACTGCTTCATGGCTTAATTTTCTACAAATCTCGACTGGGACTGCATGTAAAGAACCAAGCAGATGTCGACTAAATCTATAGCTATCATACTTGCAAAGAATGAGATCTAATGCACCAACATCTTAATTAATACCTTATTTCCAGAAAATAGAATAAGTTATTTGTCAGTGGTGTTTTCTTAGAAATTATAGTTTAGCTAGCATAAGAAGCAAGTTTATGAACATAAAAGGATAATTGGCCTGAGATAAGGGTGGAGAGAAATGGTATGGTGGAACAGAATCTCTGGAATTATGAAATCAATCAAACATACAATACATGGAAACCAAATCATACCAAGAAGGAATGTGTTTTGGAAAAACATTATCAAGCGAGTTTAAATAATTTAAACCTGGGTGTTTCATATATAAAGAAAACGTCCCAAGGATTAAAACATCAGAATTAAAAAAAAATCTATAGGCCCTCATGTGAACCTGTCAAAAAAAACTTAATTCCATCAAAAATAAAGCAAAACAAACAAAAAAAGGAAAGTCTATAAGTCTACTTAAAACTAATGAGAACTGGTATGTTTTAGAGCTATAACTCTATTTTTATCAGCTTCCAAATAGCTGGCAAAATATTGTAACCATATGGAAATGGATACTAATTGTATTTTTAAAAATCTATGTTAGTAGAGCATGCTTAGCATTATGATTAAAATAAACCCTGGGTTTTTAATCAGTTGGAGTAGGAAGACTGGACAGTATATAGCTAAAGCATTTGGAGATTTGCTTCCCTTTTTTTGTGTAATATTTAATATGTCACTGGGAATTGTTACAGTCTTTGATTTTTCTCATCTGAGGAATAGAATTCAGAGCACTGATACACAGCAGTGTCTTCTCAGGATTAAAGTATATAAAATAAGAAAACATATCTCTCAAAATAAGAAATGTGCAGTCCTGCGGCACTCCTGTTCAGTGATGATAGACATATTGAGACAGTTTAACTTCTGCTACTTAGCTCTGAAATTAAAAATCAATAACAGATGGTGGAGATGATTAATTTGATTAAAAAATTATTAAATATGACCTACATTTGTGCATGTTGTTTCTGGTATTCAACAATATTACATCTTAGCCCAATGGTTAAAGTAGTATATTTTGAATGAAATCTGAGTTACAAACTGAAAAAATACTTCTGTCCTTACATCTTGAGCCCTGGTACATAAGTGACATAGGTCCGGAGTCCTTCTAAGAAGAGTAGACAAACAATATTTTAAAAAACTGTTGAAAGTTATAGTCTTGTTTGTGTTGGTAAGGTCACTTTTTTATCATTTACCCAATGCTGACCCATTAGTAACCATTTTAAGTAAAAGGATGATAAATTTGGGACTGAAGAACAACTCAAATGCCCTGAGCAAGGAGATGGGGCAAGGCAGGAGAGAGGTAGGGCACTTAGGGTGTTGTCATAATGATCTACATGAAAAATGCTGGGGGCCCAAAGTGTGAGCATTGCAATGGAAAGAATAGTAAGGGATAAAAAGTGATTAGAAATTAAAATTCTATACATCTCTCTAGTATTTTGATATGCAGCATGTATCAGTCACTTTTTCATCACTAGGATAAAGCAGCTGACACAAGCAACTTAAAGGAGGAAAGGTTTGTCTCGACATTGCAGAGGATTCATCCCATGATTAGCTGACTCCAAAGCAGAAACTGCATAGCAGAAGAAAGGGGTGTGGTGGAGGCGGGGTGTTGCTCAACCTCTGGTAGCCAGGAAGCAGAAAGAAGGCCAGAGCCAAGGACAAGAATTAGGTCACACCCACAGAGAGCTACCTCCTCAACCTGCGCCCATCTCCTAATAGCAGACTCAATATGATCATGATTGTGCTTGCACTAATTTTCAAATGAGCGTAACACCACCACCATCCAATCACTTCCAAGAAGCCTCACCACTGAACACATGAGAGTCTTGGGGAGCATTTCAGGCCTAAACCCTAGCAACATAGGAGGAAAATAATCTGAACAAGAAAAGGATGAGGAAAAGTTAACTGGTGAATGAATGATCATTTTACTTTCTCGGGTCATGAGTTCCTGAATAGAATCCATTTGAGAAAAGATTTTAAGTTCAGTTTGGAATAGGTAGAACTGGAAAGGAGTGAGCAGCACTGTCCAAAGGCCAATCTGTGAATTTCTGATATTTATGGTAGCCGGAGAAGTAGGTGTGTGGTTGTGATAGCCCAGGAAAAGAACACAGGTGAGAAGAGAGCTGAGGATGAACTCCTCAGACTCGCTGCCTTTAGGTGGAGAGGACGAACGGAAAATCAGGAGGAAATTCAGCAATGACTAATATTTAAGTGGCCCTGTTTCTATAATGTATTGAAAAGAATGAAATAATAGACAATGTCAAATCTAGTGCAGAGCAGAGGATGAGGAATGAAAAGGGGCGCTGGACTTGTGAACCGAGATATTATTAGAAATAGCAATCCATAAATGCTATTAAAGTGAAGATTAAATGGGTCTAAAATATTTTAATATGAAAAGATAATCGTTTCATAGAGCAGAGGGCTTCAAATTTTTTACCATGAACACTACGGAAATAACAGCAACAACCACCGCTCAGAGAAGTAAAACTGTATTTATAAATTAAGAAGTACTCAGTTCACAAGTGCTATGTAAGCCGTATAGCATTGTTTTTAAATAATTTGCTTCAGAAGAGATAAATAGAGTATTTAACATAGTTATCTTCAGCTAACTTGATGATCTAATGAATATGTTTTCTCTACAGACAGTGTGGAGGCAGATATAAAAAAGCAAACAAACATCATTTTTAACAGTCTCCTCTGATGGTATAAAAATGTTAAATCGGTAAGAAGAACCTTGCCAAAAAGTCAAGCAGGAAGCTGTGCTTCCTTCAGAGAGCAACTCAGAAGTTGATAAGTATCCATTGCTAATAGTGAAGCATTTAGACTGAATAGCAAAAGGCAGTAAGTTAATTTAAATGAAAGAAAGGTTCGTGCTGTGAATGATGATTCATATTACTTTGATCAAAACATCTACTGTTTATAACTAAAGAGGAAGACTTCTAAAGTGAATTCTTATCCCGTGAAGGGAAAAAAGTCCCATGAAAATTAATCTCATTGCTCCCCAGCTTCTCCACACATCCCTAGGACAAAGAATTGAAAATATTTTCAAAAGCTTTCCCAGCCAAGTTGATCATCCTGATGATACAGGAAGACAGGAGCACAGTAAATTCGTTGAGCATTAACTAGCCTCAGACAGCATTAATATAACTTCATTTAGGCCTTGTCTACAGATTAGTTTGTTTTTGCATTGGTTATTAAAGTTATTTTTAAGAAATACATATTCTTTTTAAAACAGATTTTTATCTACAATGTGCATGTAGGCATTCCACTTGAGAACAGTAATATGTGACTAAAAATGATTTTCACTTGACAAAGTTATTGTTCACCTATTCCTTATACTTTTAATAGTAGTGTCATGGGAAAATATGAAACATCTCTCCCAACCTGTTAATTGTATGATACGCTGAGTTCTTGTTTTCTAGAAATTGAAGAATGAGTCCTAGGAATGACAGAGGTTAAAAATACGAAGATATTTATTGATAGGAAAGCTCCTGAGAGGCAGGAGGCGTCCCGAGTGGGTAGTCCAAGCACCCCACTTTACAGAGAAGTTTTATAAGGGTGAAACCCATGTAGGTACAACGTGGGCCACAGCCCTGAACATCCAGTAAGGTTACAAGTAGCGTCACTTAGTAAGCGTGGAAGCAAAGAACAAGGTTTCTCCTAGGAGGAGCTGGGTCCAGAAGTCTCTGGTCACTTCCAGGGCTGTTGATGTCTATCTATACCTCACTGAGCCCAGTTCTCTGGAGAAGTGTGGGGGTCTGGTCATCTTGTCTCCATCTTGAGACCTGGTTTTCAGTTGACGTACGTACAGCTGTGGTGTGTTTCACTTTTGTCCTGGCCCTCTCGAGGACTTAGCCCTATCTGACTGCCTATAATATTTTTACCTAGCTCATCTATCTATAGGAGTAGTAAGGCTATTTTGTAATTTATTTGTGTGTGTGTGTGTGTGTGTGTGTGTGTGTGAGAGAGAGAGAGAGAGAGGTAGCATGACACGTACGTACATCTGTGGTGTGTTTCACTTTTGTCCTGGCCCTCTCGAGGACTTAGCCCTATCTGACTGCCTATAATATTTTTACCTAGCTCATCTATCTATAGGAGTAGTAAGGCTATTTTGTAATTTATTTGTGTGTGTGTGTGTGTGTGTGTGTGTGTGTGAGAGAGAGAGAGAGAGAGGTAGCAAGCAATTCTCAGAACTTATATTGCCTTGCTTCTTCCTATATTGTGTTTGCATTTTATTACAAATATTTCTCAAATTTTGATGTTTGGAAATTATATGATCTATTAAAACCAGATTTAAGTGCAATACTACTACGTTCTTTGAAAAACACACACATATGTAATTTACTAAAAGAGAAAAGTAAACAACAGCGAAACCTACCCCACTCTAACCTTTAATTCAAAAAGCCTATATTACAGCCTTAACTGCTGGGATCTCTTTCTCAGCCTCCTTTTGAAGAGCCAAAGCAAGCATCGTTGCATCTCAATGGGATTTCAGGATTCAATGTTAATTAATTACTGATGACAACATATTCTGAAGAAACAAACACTCTTTAGGAATCAAGCTGTGAGCAAGATTCTATCTGCTCCTCTTTCCAGCCAGCTCCATGACCTTGAACAAGGTGTATAAATTCTGGAAGCTTTAGTTTCTTTATCACAACAGGAAAATTCTAAATTGCCTGGACAGAATCAGAAGTCCTTATGGATTTTCCCTGACTAATTAGTTCAGCCTTATCTTTTTTTCTCCCTCTTTTCATCCTCTCACAGCACATATTCACATTTTATGCTCCAAGAATAGTCAATTACTTGTAGTTCCCAGAAAGTGCCCTATTTCCCCATGCACCTTGCTTTACTCTGTGTTCACCTCAGGAGCTGGTCTGAATTAGTTCCCTTTGCTTTCAGCCTACTCTGAAGTGCTGCCTTCTCTGAGAAGCTATTTGTTGAGGCCTAGGATATCTCCTAGAAATGTCTAGATTATATGTGTCACTGTCACTATGTTATTAGGGACGCTAATGACTTTAACTTTATGACATACATGATCTCAAGGAAATGAATCTTAACTCCCTATCATAGATCGAAAATGCTTGGGCTGGGGATTTAGCTCAGTGGTGTTGCTACTTGGCTCCTAAGCACAAGGACCCGAACTTGATCCCCTGTACCCCCCAAAAAATGCTTAACACTTGGTGAATATACTTTATTTATTTACTTATTGGATATACTTTATTTATTTTTCTAAATAATAGACATGAAAAAATTTATTTACCATTGTCTATTCAACATTAAATATCAAAGAATATCCCAAAAATGTTCACTGAGCAACTGTTGTAATAATAGAACAGCTGATGAGAACTAAAATACAAAGCTGAATAATGCAGTCTTGGTCCTAGTTATATTCAGGACCTGAGGAAGAGGTAGCACTGTGAATAAATAAATGAGAACAAGCCGGTAAATTTTATTGAGAGACAAACTTTTATTAGTGCTATGGGAGACCACATGTTTTATGGAGAGTTAGACTCTGCCTAGAAGCCATAGGAAGGTTTCATTGTACAGATGAAATCCAAACTGCTCTTTAGGATCTTGTAAAAGAATGGAATAAAGGCCACTCTAAGGGAAGTGAGTGAAAAGTGCAAAGAAATAGAGTGAAAATGTAAGTTTGGAGGATGGGAAAAAGATCACTGTTGAAAATAGGACGAGCTATGTAGAGAAGTTAAGTGGTCAAAGAGTAGTCCAGAGTTAAAGCATTATACTTTATATTTGAAGTATGGGGAGGTGAAAAATTACTTATTTTTAAGAAGTTACAAGAAAGAGTACAGATTAGAATGATGAGACTAGGAACCGGCAAACCTGTTAGGATCAGGGGGAACTTGAGAAATCTCTTAGTTGCTACATCCCTAACGTCCCTTTAGTGTGATCATTTACTTCAGAACATTTCTTATTGTACATTCATCCTTTGTCATCCTTGGAAGTGTAAATCTCCCAGCCTCTTGCAGTTTTATAACATAGAAGTAGCTTTCTCAAGGATCTGGCAATCATGGCTTTCAAATGAAATAATAATAAGAAGAAGATAGAGCTCATGACTCTCAGTGTCTATTGAAAGGTAAGAGATCAACTTCAGCAGTGGCAATTAGGTAAAAACAAGTGGCTCAATCCTGTCTTCTAAAGTCTCCGTCATTTCTAAAGTTTTCCACAGCACTTCAAATTCAACCTTCTTTTGTTTCAGTGGAGTTGAGGTCAACGTTTCTTTCCTATTGCAACAATCTTAACTCTATTATAATAATCTTGAATAAAAATTTTCTTGCAGTTCTTAATTTTCTAGCATGTGATTGTTGTTACATTTCTGAGACATATTCTTTAGGATTTGCTAAGATATTACAATAAGATATTTTAAAATTGAGAATAATCTAGCAATGTATAGTCATAGAGGCTGACGTAGGTAAAAAGGAAAAGACTGGAGTAGAAATTTGAATTCAGTGTGAACTTACTTCCTGGCACATTTCTACATTGCAAACTAGACTTCAAAGTGTTAACTAGTTATTGGAACCAAAAAGAAACCAATTATGGCTGGCTACATATAAATCAGTAGTAGTCATAATTGCATATACTTTTGATGCAGATGTGGATTGATATGAGGTTGATCGAATACAGTTAAAACTAAAGTTGTGGAAAGAATATTGAATTTGGAGTGTATAAAATGTATCTGAATCCTGGTTTTGCAACTTAATTACTAGATGATTTTGAACAAGCCACTACAAATGTCTAAGCTTCTCTCTTGTCTTTTTATATGCAAGACAATGCCAAAAACAGACTTATTAATGGTATTTAAGAGAATAAACTCTTCTGCCTATTTATTCCTTCCTCTAAACATAGACATAGATTATTCAAGCCAATGAGTTATGAGGAAATAATAAACATCATATATAAGGCACAGTTGTGAGTAGTGGATGCAAGATTCCTCTCTCTCACTTCTTTTTCCACTGACATGGTGACAGTGGAGATGCTGGTTTCTCCCCTGATGGACCCCCGACTGGCTGTAATTCAGAGTTGCTTTACTTCCTCTAGGATATTCTAGCTTGAGCAAAATGCCAACCTTAGTCTTCTAAGTCAAGAAGGCTTTTTCATCTCGTTATTTACCTAAGAATAGTTTCTTAAATGATTTAGTATCCAGTTGTAAAACCTAATGAAAAAAGAAAAACAAAATATTTATCAGAAATCAGCATATAAGTATTCATTTTATATTCTGAATTATGGTCACATCAAAAAATGAGAAATAGAGGAATATTTTCAACCCAAAGAATCAGGTGGCTAAAATAATTGGAGAACTATGATTTAAAGTTATTTTTCACATAGTAAATGTATCAAAAAAAACCTTTAAGTAGTTCTTTAAAGATTAGTACAATTTGAAATTACCATAATGTTTAGAATTAATTACCACCTCAATTTAAACTGTCACAATTTCAGCCCATTAAAGCTTTGCACATAATACATGAATATTATTTTCCAACTCTATTGTATTATTAATAAAGGAAAATACCAAAATCACTTCTTCACAAAATCCACATAAAAATTACTGTGTTTTCTGGATATTTTCAGAGTTTTAACAATTGATAATTTATTAAAATAAAATTAATTTTCTTCATGCCTAACTTACCAGTTTATAGAGAACTTAGAAATATAAAACAAAGCCAGGAATGGTGGTGCATGCCTGTAATCCCAGCACTTGGGAGGCTGAGGCAGGAGGTTCGCTGTGAGTTTGAGACCATCCTGGGCTACAAAGTAAGTTCCAGGTCAGTCTCAACTACATAGTGAGACCCTGTCTCAAAAAACAAACCGCAGCAACAACAACAAATGTAAAACAACATAAAAAAACAAGGCTCGTATTTGGAAAGAGTCAATATAGGTGTTCTTTTCTATTAAACTTTTACAGTTGTAATTGATATGCACTAATCTTTGAAATGAGTTTCTTATGACTGATAGGTACATTAGAAGCTTATGAAAAGATTATGATTTTCTAAGAAATGAATAGATTAAGTTTTGGACAAACAAAGAATAGATTTCCAAACAAACAGCACCTGAGAAAATGCTTTAGGTGGTGCATCAACTGTTTCCTGATTTGGAAAAACTTTACGAAGCATAGGAGAAGACTTGGACATAATGAGGCTTTGGGAAAGAAAACTCATCCAGAGTGTGAGTGCTTTAGTGTTCAGTGGCATGGTCTGCCAGCATTTCAATTCCATCTTTCAAGTAGGCAAACAAAGATAGCAGTCTTTGCCATAGCACAGAGTTATGGCTCTCTTAATTTTCACTGACTTTCAGGGTCATCCCGTTTTGAAATTGGGTAGGAGTGAAAGGAGCCACTCCCCCTGCCAAGGAACAAATGAGCATCTTACGTTGTTTAATAACTGCAGTCAATAGCAAATGTCACCAAACAGCTATTAAACAGCATGTTCTTTGCACAGTTATTCAATGGTGCATGACATTGCTGATTAAGTGCAGTTTTCTTTTTTCCTGAAAGGGTTATTTTTCTTAGAAGGAATATTTCACTGTCCTTAATCTGAATCCGGTTTATGCAGCCATGACCTGAATCCCCATAATGTACTGCCACCAAACCTCAATGTAAGTCTCTCAGTTTGTGGGTTACTGTGGTGAATCCTTGGTGTGATAGAAATGCACTATTCTAATTTGTGTGTCAGAGCTTATTATAACTATTATCAATTGCAT
Organism: Fukomys damarensis; assembly: GCF_012274545.1. Classification (NCBI taxonomy): domain Eukaryota; kingdom Metazoa; phylum Chordata; class Mammalia; order Rodentia; family Bathyergidae; genus Fukomys; species Fukomys damarensis. The sequence goes on along the minus strand of NW_022900918.1, from coordinate 25,690,574 downwards.
TGTTGAAATTTAAAAAAAGGTTCTACTATTTTAATGTATGATTTGTATTATCCTTCACTTGAAACAAAGCATTGTTCTCTGCAGTATCCAAGCAACAAATCTTTTAACTATTTCATATTGAATTCTATCCCCAGATTCCTAATGCACTTCCCATATTCATATTGTGTATATTTAGAATCTTTCAGAAGAATAAAACTATGTGATTACTTTGGCCAATCTGATGTATGTCATGTATAAACTGCCTATAAACAAGATAAAAGCATTAGGACATTCAAAACTGAGTTACATCAGTTTAATTTACTTTCCATGAAGGAATAATTCAATTTGGTTTAAACTCTATTCAAAAAGGATTTTTTACCATTAGAGATTTCATCTTATTTAGGAAGAGAAGAGCATAAATCTTTTGATTCCAGAAACCATATTCACTCTTACAAAATTTTCTAAGATAATAGTATAACAACTGCATGGCATAAATGAAGTTTGATTAAAGAAGGTTCATAAATACGATAATGGGGACAGTAATAACTAAGCTTATATTTATGTGTGCTTATCATGTGCTTGGCCTTGACCTATGCCTTTGATGGACACCAGCTTTGTTAATGTTCCTAGTAATTCATTTTTTATTTGTACATATTTACAGTACATAATGATTACATTTATCATGAGGAGTTAGTACATGTACATAATACATCTTAATTCTTTTTTTTTTTTTTTTGTATTATACCCCTCCTCTCGCTTCCTGCTCCTTTCAACTCTTGGTCACCTTCCCATTGGCAAAAGCACTATTTTCTCTATTTTCAACATTTTTCCTCTCTTCATTTTTTTTCCATTCTTTTGCTCTCTCCCACCTACATGGCTTGCTCTCATATCAGAAAAAGATCTCCCAGCTATGTACTTTTCTCTTCCTTTCATTAATTCTTGACGTGATTGCTGTGTTACTAGTAATAGTCCCACTGCAGAGACCAGGACTACAGGATAAAGGAAGTTTATATTATATTCATTCCCAGAGTCAAAAATTTAATGCATGGCAGAAGCAGTATTTGAACCAAGGTAGTCTGACTTAAAAGAATTAAATAATGAATTTATATTCTAAAATTCATTAATTGTTTTCATTTTAGTCCTATTTAAATGCAATAACAAACAAAAGAAATTGCTAGAGTTTCAGCACATCTAAAACCAATTTTGAATTTTATGGCAAAAATTTCTTTGGTGTGAAAAAGCAAAAGTGTAAATAAGGATCAAAATATATAATTGATATTACATAATATTACATAATAGGAAGGAATATCTAAAACAGTCGAGGAAGTGGGAGGGTTAGGGGAAAGGTAAAAAAGGAAAAGAAATCTGTGAAAAGCAAAAATATGGAAACAAGATCGGTAAACAGGGAAGGGTGGAGGGGCTGCAGGGAGGGCTGGGGAATGGGGAAAAATAAGAACCAAGATAAGTCATGTAAAGGTACAAGATCCCAATGATGGATGTAACTTTATTGCATACTTAAAATGTACCAATAAGTTTAATAATGATAAAAAATATTTATCAATGTGTTGCTTTATTTAAAGAAAAATTAAGATGTTCTGTTAGGACTTACTAAGAAAAACATTACCAGAAGACAAATAAGGAGATACATTTCTTTTCACATTGTATTCATCAGCTTTCTATTTCTTTCATACAATACCTGACACATACAACTTCAAGGAGAAAAGATTTATTTTGGCCTGTGGTTTCAGAGGTTTCAGGTCATGCCCGCTACAATACAGAAATATTATGGCAAAGGAGTGTGCTGGAGTGTAACTGCTCAAAAACAAGGGATGGAGGAAGCAGAGAGGGTCGGGAAGAACTAGGAGGGGGAGGAGAAAGGTGTCAGAGACAAAAATAAACTTTTCTACCTGTGACCTACTTCCTCCTATGAGGCACGAACTCTCAACGGCACATTCAGTTATGGACTCATCAATGAGGTAATCTATTCTTGGGGTTACTTCTCCCATGATCAATCAGCTTTCCAAGGGTTCCACTTCTGAGCTTTTGAGTCTTCAGGGGATATTTATATACAAGCCAGCACACTCATGGATTTTCATGCCTTCTCTCATTATTCTGCTCCAAGGGTCATTTTTTGTGTTTTTAATGAAAAAAAAGCCTTGCATAATCAAGTAATAGAAGAATAAAAATAGTTATTACACTGTGTATCATTATCTCCACATGAGTTACTACCAAGGGTCATTTTTAACCTCTTTAGAAGGCCCATTGCTATTTCATAAAGCAAGGTAAATTTTCATCCTGAAATATAATAAAAACATGGAAAAAGCTTTAAACGTGGCTACTGTTGTAGACAAGAGATTTTTTTTTTCTTTTCTGATTCTGAAATACGCATCACTGGGGATGGAGCCTCTTTTCTCTTTGTAGATTTCCCTATGTGTTTATATTTTATTGATATCTTCCAGGCCAGATGTGAGACTGTAAAAATGATCCACAAGTTCTTCATATAACATGCTGTATTTACTTCAAAAGCTGTAGTTAAATATAGAAATACATTTGATAATCCAGAGGATAAAGCTTAGCCTCTGAAAGATAGCTTCAATGTTTTCTGTAGTTTTCTTTGTGTAAGTAGAATTTGTTCATAATAAAATGAAAATCCTCAAGAATTTTAACAGTTTCAATATCATTAACCAGTAGAGCAATGTAAACTGCTTAGCAACATTCACTTAGAAGCCAAAAAAAAAAAAAAAAAAAAAAAGAGGATAGAAAGAAAAACAGGTTACCATGGATATATTAAAATAATCTACATCTCTAGGAATTTTATGTGCATTAATGTTGTCATGGGTGTTCTATGCTCTACTTTTCAAAATTTCAAAACAAGTGGGTTATTTGGTCACTTTAATTCTTCAAGGCAAAAATATGGGGACACGTCACCTCTAATTCAAATGCATGCTGCTCCACATGTCCCTTTTTTGAAGAAGTCACAGACTGTCAGTTATTTATTTATAAAATAGTATACACCATACATAAATAAAAGAGAAATTATTGATGTGATTAGAAATGACTTTTGGTATTTATTGGGATAGTGACTATATGTACTTCTTAAAGGCAGAATATTTTAGATTATGTTTTTATTTGTCTATTGTCTTATTCCCAGGACCAACTTCCATGGTTGGTACAGGGAAGCAGAACACCCAAAAGATCACGGTTAAGGGAGAAGTAAAATTTTTAATGGATCTCCCAGCCAGCTTGGTCTGACTACACAGCAAAATGAAAAAGGTGCCATCAGACTAAGCACTGTAAATATCACCATCACTCTGACCTGACACAGTGCTCTGTCCTCACCAAAGCTGGTGTCAGCTTCCTGGCAAATGAGGAAAGGAGATCAGTGGGTATGTATGTGTTGGTGGTGGAGGCTGGGAGTGTACGTATGTCAGGAGGAGAGATGGTGAATTTGGAGACCAAAGTCAGAGCATCTACAGCAATCTTTATATGAACATTTATTGGTAGTTTGATTTACTTCTAGATTTGTCATCTCAAATCCATTCTCTTTATTATAGCCAGAAGAATCTTTCCAAAATGTAAATTTTATTAGTATTCACTCCTTACATAAATTCCTTTTATTTGCTCCTCAAAATCCTACATTGTAAGCATTACCTATCCCATTAACACCACACATGCTGTTAATGGTCCAGTTTTACTGAAGTTAATCATGCTTTTGTGGTGAAAAGCTTTTATTTTTAGAAAACTTTGACATATTAAATACATTAAATGGTAGGTAGAAACCTACCATTACCAGTATATATTCTTATGAATCTCTCCATTTAACTGGAGGAAATATACTTTTTACAAAACATAATTGTAATGTACTTCTTTTTCACCCATGCTTTTTCTGACTTCTTGGAAACTGTACGCATTATGAAATATGCCTCATTCTTCTTTGTATCTTCAAGCCATTCCTGTTTGGTAGCCTCTTCCAGTTATCATTTGTAGTCATCTTTCAGAGTGAAGAATAAATCCTAGCATATATTTCTAAATATTCAGGCTATTTGGACATTTCTCTGTTATAATTTCACACAAATTTTATTATTAATTAATCTATCTCAGAGATATTGTACTAAAATAATTTATACAACAAACAGTCTATTGAATATATGTATATCCTACCAACACTAATTCTCTCTCTCTCTCTCTTTTTTTTTTTTTTGTAGCAGGGATCAAACTAGGGCCCCTTGCACTTGCAAGGTAGGTGGCGGAACCACTGAGCTAAATCCCCGGCCCCTACCAACACTAATTCTATAAAGCCAGGGACCTTTTGTCAATCTTTCCCCCTACATATAAAATTGATATTAAGTAAAATCAGTGAAATGTTGAATAAATTATGTGATTGTTACTGAAGTTTTTTTTTAAAGCATAATTTGACACTTTAGAAGAAATCAAAGGAATAAGTCACTATCGAATTTAGTGTCATTTTCTTCTGATTTTCAATTCCTTAGCATTTTGTATCCCACAAATTTAAAGCCTTAGTATTAGTGGATTATGAGACCAATTAGTCTTCCTATTATTTAGCACACTAAATATTTTGGAAAATGTTATTTTGGACTTTCAAATTTTTAAAAAGATAAGTGATACATACTTTCAATTTTCTACTGCAAATCTATATTTTGTGTATGATTGATATTTTTCTATCATATTTAAGATTCAGAGATTTAAATTAATCATTTGAAGCTTATACATTACTAGAATTCAGATCAAATATACATTATATTATTAAATACTTTATCAAAACATGTGAAGTGACCTATACATATATCAAACTTTTAAAAATTCTTATGACTTGTATTTAGCTATGCCCCCCCTCTCAAAGTCTCATGGGGTCATAGGTGGGGGTTTTTGGAGGTGGCTGGATCTAGGGTGTATGGTCCAGGGATTACATGTTTGATTCTGGGATTAAGGTTGCCCAGCCCTGGGTGTGAATGCTACCCACCCTAAAGGCACATAGCTGGGTGTAATATAAGGGACATAAAGAGGGCTGCTGCTTGTCTTCTGCTGTCTCCTGCCCACTAATGCCCCACTGCCATGGCACCCTGCATTGGAACCAGCCAGTCAGGATGAGCAACAACAGACCTTTCCTCCTTTAATTACAGGTTTCTTGTGTTTTGTCTACGTGATGAGAAAAGTAATTCAGACAATTCTGAAAATTTGCTTTTTGATTTTCAATTTTCTTTATATCTATTTGAAGAACAGTTAACACAAAAATTTCATCTCAAGAATTTTCAGTTTAAAATAGTTCATAATGCATTCATGAAAAACTTTTCCAGGTTGAGCACAGTATCACATGCCTACAATCCCATATATCCTGGAAGCTGAGATGGAAGGCTTACTTGAACTCATAAATTTCAGACCAGCTTGGGCAATATACTAAGACTTTGTCTCAAAAATAGATTATTTCATTTAATAATTACTTATGTGCTACAAATACATCTTATTTGTTGATGTAAAAATTTTAAAGAAAAATAGCAGTCCTTTTTAAAAATCAAATTCATTATATAAATTTGAAATACATACTAAAATGTAGGTGTGGCATTCTTACTTAAGAGTAGTATCTTTATAATCTTGCATTTGTATCTCATAACATTTTTACTTATCTCACATTTTAAAATTTCATAATAAAGTAAAAATCTGTGGTGATATTAATATCATTATATATACATATATATTATGTCATGTATACTTATATATATATTATATACAATATATGTTTATTCTCTTCGTTCAAAATTTCAATAAAATAAGTTAGATGTCTTTGATCTCAATTAAATATTTGTTTAAAAAACAAAGAATGGGGCCGGGGATTTAGCTCAGCGGTTCGGTGGCCTGCCTTGCAAGTGCAAGGACCCGAGTTCGATCCCCGGTACCCCCCGCCAAAAAAAACAAAACAAAGAATGAAATTACAGCAGTAGGTGGGAAGACATTCAGTATGGTCTTTCCTTGTTGTAAAGTGACTCTGAGATTATTATGTTCACAAATGTACAGCATTCTGGCATAGAATCACAAATTCACCAAAACCACTTACTTTGAATAACGGTTCTCTTGACATACAAGGTATCTGCTTGTTGTGTAAAATTCTGGACTAAAAGGAAACTTGTACCGCAAGGATTTCTTTTTATTCCGGGAGAGATATGCTATAACAGAGGTAGAATGGAGTGTAGTAGAGATTAGGAGACAAGGTCTCCTATTTAACAAGGCCTTTATTTAAACCAATCTATTCTTTCAAAGATAGCACTGGAGAGACAAATAAAATGCTCTTCTGAAGCATTTTACCTCATCCATCCAGCAATTACAGTATCATCATTTTGCTTCAGTTAGATATTGTTTAAGCACTACTTAAAAATTTACAGTTCTGGAAAGCAATTTATCATAGAAAGATTTTGCCATATTCGAAATCGTTTCACAGACATGAATTCTTTTCAATATGTAGGAAAGTATTTCCAAAGAGTATATTCTTCCTGGTTTCATCGGTCTTCTCACAGGCATGCAGTAAGCCCACAGAGGCAGGGAGGCCTGGAGCTATGCCAAGCACCTGCCTGTGAGTCCCACTTCCCGGAGTGGAGTGGATCACTTAACACCTCTGAGATGAATCATCGGCCGTGCAACAAAGTTACAAAAATTGGAGATAATAAATATAAACTGACTAACCATTTTGGGTCATATTGGGACCAAATAAATGATACTTACTTTTATTAGCTGTTTGAGAACAATTCTCTTTCTGTAGTTATGCAAATCACTTGTTCTTTGGGAGGGCTCCAGTCTGTCAGTGTGGTCTGTATTCACACTGCTTGTACATGTATCATTTTTAACAGGTCCACAGAAATAGTCAAGTATCTCTTCTAAAGCTTTGGTGAAAGAGCTGATCTCAAGTAGATAAAAAGTTAAATTTAGTGTGGTTGGTTCAATGACATTGGTAAATAAGTTTAAGAATAGTTCTTTTGTTTTTTTTTTTTTTTTCCTGTGAGTAGTTTTACATGCCTGTAATTCCAGCACGCAGGGGCTGAGACAGTAGGATCAGAAGTTTGAGCCCACTGTAGGAAAATTAGAGATATAAGAAGACTTTTTCTCAAAATGAAAAAAAGAAGAGGAAAAAGGGGGGTGGGTTGGTTGGGCTGTAGTTTGGTGTGGAAGCCCTAGGTTCCATTGCCATAGCAGAAAAAAAAATTCATTAAGTGTATTGGTTCATTTTAGATGTATGATATGTTGGCATTCATCATTGAAATTTGTACCTTTATATGAAATGCCTTTTTTAAAAATTTTAAAATAAGGCTCTATCATTCCTAAACATGTGGTTACCTATCAGTTACAGTAAAAATCAAGTGCAAATTAAGTAAGCTGCTTACATTTGCCAACATTTAACATATTAATATGAAGTTGGTTGGCCTTATCCATTTTGTATTCCTAAGTAGGACTACAGGGCCTGACACAGAGTAATACACAGAATACTACTAAATGCATATGGGCATCGAGTAAAAGTTGGTTTGGGAACATAATAGTTAATCCTAGATGAAAACACCATAACAGTAGAATTGTGTCTTAAATTTGCATCATTGTTTCCTGACACTTGATAAACATTTATTAAATGAAATAATAAATACTTCTTGTCACCCGTTAGACAAGGAGAGAGGGAGAGAGTTGAATGTTTTCAGCTTCCTTTATAGGACATCTAACCAAATGTAGGCATTTATTTTTTATACAAAGTCAATAACTGTTATAAGGAAGCAAATAGTAAATCTCACATTTTATGTAAATATTAGTTATAACACACTTTTTTTTTGCAAGGATACAGGTACTTTTTTTTCTCATTAAGTTTATTGGTACATTTTAGGTAGACAGTACAGTTACATTCATCACTGGGATCTTGTACCTTTACATGACAGGTCTTGGTTCTCATTTTTTCCCCATACACCTGACCTCCCTTCACCCCTTCCTCCCTTTCCTATTTACAAATACTTTATTTCCATTTTTTCACTTTCTCATATTTTTTTCTTTTCCCTTATTTCCTTTCCCCTACCCTTCCCACTTACTCTACACCTTTAGCCCTTTCCTTCCTATTTCACATTGTCAATTACACCATTAGGTTCTTATGTACAATTATAGATTTTCACACCAGAGAAAGCATTTGGTATTTACACATGTGTGACTTATTTCACTTAAGAATATATCCTCGATATGCATCCATTTTCCTATGAATAACTCTAATTTATCATTCTTTATGGCTGAGTAGTATTCCATTTAAAGATCTAAATATTTAAAAAGTCACTAAATTTGCTGGAAGATAAGTTTAAGAATAGTTTAAGAAGACCCTGGTATAGGAAAAGACTTTATGAACAAACCCTCAGTACCACGGGAACTAGCAGAAATTATCAACAACTGAAATTATCAACAACTCATCTTACTAAAAAGCTTCTGCACTGCAAAAGAAACCATCAATAGAACTAAAAGACAACCTACAATGTGGGAAAAAGCTTTTACCAGCTGCTTCTCAGACAAGGGACTATTATCTAGAATATATAAAGGACTCAAAACAACCAGCCCCCAAATATAAAGACCCGATTCAAAAATGGGCATCTGAAATGAACAGACATTTCTCAGACAACAAAGTAAAAGCATCAAGTAAATATATGAAAAAATGTTCCACATCACTGGTCGTTCGAGAGATGCAGATGAAAACAACACTGAGATTCCACCTCACCTCACAAAGAATGGCTGCTATCAAGAAATCAACCAATAACAAATGTTGGCGGGGTTTTGGGGAGAAAGGAATCCTTCTCCATTGTTGTTGGGCATGCAGACTGGTGAAACCACTGTGGAAATAAATATGGAGATACTTCAAAGAGCTGGTATTAGAGGTTCTATTTGTCCCAGCTATCCCTTTGCTGGGTATCTTTCCAAAAGTATTAAAAGAATTATACCACAGTGATACATGCGCACCCATGTTTATAGTGGCACACTTTGTAGTAGCTAAAAGTTGGAAACAGCCCATTTGCCCATCAGTTAGAGACTGGATAAAGAAGATGTGGTTTTTCTATAAAATGGAATATTACTCAGCCATAAAGAATGAGAAATTAGATTAATTCATAGGAAAATGGATACATATTGAGGATATACTCCTAAGTGAAATAAGTCAAACATGTGTAAATGCAGAATAGTGTGTTTCTCTCGTGTGAAAAAACTATAATTGTACATAATATTTTAATGATATAATCGACAATGTGAAGTAAGAAGGAAGGGGCTAAAGGTGTAGGGGAAGTGGGAAGGGTAGGGGAAAGGTAATAAGGGAAAAGAGTACGAGAAAGTGAAAAAATGGAAATAAAGTGTTTGTAAATAGGGATGGGAGGAGGGGATGAAGGGAGGGCAGGGACAAGGGGAAAAAATGAGAACCAAGACCTGTCATGTAAAGGTACAAGATCTCAGTGATGAGTGTAACTGTACTGTATCCTTAAAACGTACCAACAAACTCAATAAAAAAAAATAATTTGCTGTCTAGTAGCAAAATGGATGTTTTGCAATGCTGTTGGAGTAGCTGGTGTAAGGAGAAGTACGTTTCAGTGATTGAGCATGATCACCTGCTGAAGACTTATAATCAGTTTTTTATATAACTGTACAGGAAAATAATTTGTCAAGTTGGCTTAAGAACTACGTCTGACTAAGCACTCCTTGGAAGAGAGCATAGGAAATGTGACTAAAGTCTCAACTATAGTCTCAACTATAATACAGATTATCTGCAAAATTTACTCTTTTTTGTGCCAGTTGTCCTCAAGCTGTCCTCTAACCACCAGTCTCAGAATCACTTGCTAACTTGTTAGAAATGACAATTATTAGGCCAGGAATTTAGCTCAGTGGTTCTACTGCCTGCTTCACAAACACAAAGTCCCAAGGTCCATCCCAAAAAACAAACAAACAAACAAACAAAACAGCTGGGGATTTGTCTCAGGGGTTCTACCGCCTACCTCACACAAGCAAGGGACTGAGTTCCATCCCCAGAACCAAAAGCAAAACAAAACCACACACACAAAGAAATGGCAGTTATTCAATGTCAGCTAAAACAATGTGTGTGCATGTGTGTGTATGTGTGCGTGCATTAGGTTTACTTATTTCAGAGTAGGTGTTCTTTGTTGGTTTTTCTGGGTCTAGATGATCTATCTACTGCTGAAAGATGGGCATTGACATCCCCTACTATATTGTATTATAGACTATTCCTGTCTTTTGACTAATTCTTATATTTGTTTATAATGTTTTATATTTTTAAGTGCTCTTACGTTGCATGTGTATATATTTACACTTGTTATGCCATCTTCCTTAGTTGAACCTTTTCATGTTACATAATAAATTTTTGCCTGTTCTTCTTCATCTATTTTTCTTCAACACCTATTTTTATCTTTTACAGGAATATCTATTTCTGTTCTTTTGGGTTTCCACTTGCATAGATATATTTCTCTACACCTTCACTTTCCATGTGCATCATTACGGAGGAAGTGAATCTGTTCTGGGCACCATATAGTTTCTTTTTTTTTCTCTACTGTTTCTGTTTTACTGTTTTTCTATTCTGTTTTATTCTATTCTTTAATTAGAGAATTTAATCTATTTGTGTATAACATATTATTGATAAGTGAGACAAGATATATACTGTCATTTTGTGCAATGTTTTCTAGTTGTGTTGCATGTTTTTTCATCCTCACTTACTGTCTTCCTTTGTGGTTATCTGTTGTTCCATAGATAAGTACTATGACTTCCTAAAAGTTGAAAAATAAATTAATTACAGCAGAAATTGCCAGCTATTAGACTTATATTGGACAGAATGAAAGAATTAAAAGGACCAAGGAGACCTAGTTTTGCTTCACGTCACAAACATTTAGCTTTCTATGTTTCTCTTTTTCTCTGTGTATTATTATTTTATTTTTCTAACATTTTTCCTAATTTACTTTTTGTCAGTGTTAGGAATTGAAACCATGCCCTTGTGCATAATAGACAGGTATTCTACTGTCAGGCCAGGTCTGATGGGGACAGATGGCCATAAAGAAAATTCAAGATGGAATACTCAATGTCCCTGACACTGAAAAGTCCTGTGATTGTCTGCACACCTGTGTTGGCCGTCATTAGACCCTCAACCATAAAGATTTCACCCAGATTCCTTAGCCCCCGCATTACTATATAAACCCAATTCCCTTCCCAGCTAGCTGCTGCTATTTCTCTGATGTCAGCCCATCCCTACATACATGAAATCCCTCCCAACTTGCTGCTGATTTTTCTCTCTCTCTGTGTCAGCCCAGCCACATACGGATGTAATAAACTCAGCTCTTCCCAGGTAGCTGCTGAAATCTGCCCCCAGTTTCAGTCTCTTCACACCTAGACTGGAATGAACCATTTTTCTCACAAAGCCTGTCTCTAGGTGGCCTCATACATGCCATTCATAACACTGCACTGAGCTAACTCCCTATCCCTAAATAATATATTTTTCAAATACGTGTGTTTGTTTGAAAACATATTTTAAATAAATAACTCTTGGTTATATTGAAGATCTATGGAAAAACACACGAGGCAGTCAAGAAGAGAAAAATCTGATTTTATAACTTTATTTAATAAAACAGTAACATCAAAAGCGAGAATAATTAAATATTTTTATTATTGGGGTAAATGAATATGATTGAATACTTAAAATAATTTCCTAATTATTTGATTGAATAATATCATACGAAGCAATGTTAATAGCTAAGGAAAGAATGAAAAAATGATTTGAAGGAAATAACTGTCTTCAAGAAGCTTAGTTTCTCATCAGGGTCCAGAGCAGAGACATTATTACATTTAATACAAGGAATATAATTCAAAATGGCAAAAGTTATATAAAAAGCAAGTGTTTTGGCAGTTCTGCCAAAGAAAAGAGATCAATTCTTACTGTGATGACAATAGCTGACTTAGGGCAAATGTCACTTATACTAAATGAAAGCAAAGGAAGATTTCATTAGGCAGGAAGTGGAAAAGAGGTCACTCAAGGGCTAGGGAGACATATAAGGCAAAGCACAGAGCCTAACAGGGGCAAGATTTTGGAGAAAGTCGGCCAGAACAGCACTAGCGCTTACACAGGGTTCTCTCAGCAGCAAGGCGTAATGTGAGATGAATCACAGAAGATGGGTTGGAATCAGACTGGGAAGTCAGAGTACCTTGAAAAGAAACTTGGATTTCATGAGTGTGGCAAGGGACTTTTTTGTTTTGTTAGTACTGCATTTAAAAATTGACTAGGTTTTAACTCCTTGCTATGCTACCTACTGTGTTACATTGGGAAATACCACAAACTGTCTCAATTCATTCTCTTATTCTGTACAGTGAGTTACACTTATCAAATTATACTTACTTTTTGTACATTTACTCCATCTGGTCTCTGTTCAAGAGGTGATGATAAGATAGAGAACACAAGAAAAAAGTTATGTGTTTATATTATTACATTTTTCCAGTATGAGCAGCAATAAAGAATGAAAATGTCCATGTACAGGATGTGATGCAGAGACAGATTTTAGGAATGGATCTAAAACAACCTGAGAACAGAAAATCGTAGAGATCTCCATTAAAAAATGTTTAGGGTAGGCTTCATTGAGGCAAAAACTGTTCCACTTCCCAAGTGGCTCTGTAATGCTGAAATTCCAGGCAGAGAAAAGCAGGTACAAATAACCCGAGGTGGTCCTGTGTTGGTATCCGTAGAATATCCAAGAGTGCAATGAGGCTGAAACATGCTGAGTAAAGACCAGCTTGGGATTCGCCAGTATTTCACATGAACCAGAGGATGCTCTATAGCCTAACCTGGGTAGTGAGCATGGATTACATCATCTTCATGCCAGATACAAACATATAATCATTATAGATTCTATAGCATAGGATAAACCTATATTTTTATCTTAAAATGTCAAAACTTGGAAGATAAATTGGAATCAAAATATAGGGAAGCTTGTTGTTGTTGTTTCGTAGTGGAAGACGAATTTGGACATTATTTAAAAGGATACAGAGTGGGAAGAAAATTGTTTTTCAAAGAAATTTCCCCAGTCTAGAATGTTCCTGTGCTGGCGTGTGCTGGTGAGGAGTCGACAGCAATTAATTTACGTAATGCGCAGAGCACCGTGTGACTATTGCAAGAATGCCATACAATGTTTAAAGTTCTTTCTGACTTATTTTCCAGTTCAAGAATTCCAGTTTTTGAGATTTTGGTATAGACAGTAATGAAAGCAAGGAATGTCAAAAGCATCAACACGGTCAAAAGCGTCAACTTTTCTTAGAAAAGATAATTTGAATGTGTGGTGAGGTGTGAGGGGAAGGGAGGAGTTTGAGGTGAATTTCAATTTCTTAGCACCATAAGGAAAAGTAAAGCAAATTGGCCATACACACAATAGCTTATGAGAGTGAAGTTTGATTCACATTTAGTTCCAATTCTAATAAAGAATGCAACAGTCTGCTTAGGAAATCCCTTTAATTTTCTTCTATAACTTTTTTTTTATTAGGACATGTTTGTAGTTTATGTTTACATTCACCTCAGGGAGTGGGTCCATGAACTTAACATATCTTCATTCTTTTTACTCCTCTTCCCCTTCCTGTTTTCCTTATTCTATTCTTCTTTAGACCCTCTTTCTCCATTGTCATTTATTTTTAGTTCATGTTCACAATACAATAATTATATTCATTGAGAAAATTGACACTTGTACACAATGCACCTTAAATTTTTTTAAGTCTGTTTTCTTTTCCTCCTTTCCCTTGTTGGTTTCTTGGTCCCATTATTTTTATACAAATACAAATACATAATCATTATACATTCTATAGTATAGAATTTGCAAAAGATTTATTTCCCTGTTTATCTTTCTCAATCTTTCAGTTTGCTCTTTACTTTTGGGTTTACAGCATAAGTGAAATCATATTGTATTTAAGCTTCGGTGTCTGATTTCTGTTATTTAACACCCACTTTCTAAAAAAACTTCAATAATTTTATTAGTACATTTTAAGTATACTATATGGTGACATTCATTACTGGGAATTTATACCTTTACATAATATATCTTGGTTGTTATTTTTCCCCATTCTCCTGTCTTCAGAGTGGATTCATTTTTTTACAAATGTCTCAAATATATCCTTCTTTATAACCTAGTAGTATTCTGTTATGTATAAATACCACGTTTTCTTTATCCATTCATCTGTTAAACACTCTTGCTTCTCTGATTTAGCTATGATGAATCAGGCAACTATAAACCATGATATGCAGGCGTTACCATAATATGATGACTTTAACTCTCTTAGGAAGATCCCTAGAAGGGGAATAGCTGGGTCAAATAGAATTTCTATTTTTAGTTTTTCTGGGGAAATCTACATACTTATTTCCATAACGATTGTACTAGTTTACCTTCCTATCACCAACGTAGGAGGTTTTCTTTTTCACCACCGCCTCATGAACATTTGTTATCATTTTTTTTAATAATTGCCATTATTTTTGGAGTCAGATGAAATCTCTAAGGGCTAACAAAGTTGAACAATTTCTCCTGTACTTATCGGATATTTGTAAATCTTCTGAAAAGCGTCTACCCATTCACTTACCCATTTCTTGATTGGCTCTTATACTTTGGAAATATCTAATTTTTTAGCTCTTTATATATTCTAGATATTAGCCCTCAGTCTGAGGGGTAGCTGGAAAAGTTTTTCCTATTCTGTAAGTTGTCTCTTTACTCTGTTTCCTTTCTATAAGAAGCTTTTTAATTGGATATGACACCATTTGTTGATTTCTGCAGTTATTCCTTGTGCAATTGGAGTTCTGTTCAGAAAATTCTTGCCTTAAGTCTTTGACCCATTTTGATTTTAGCTTAGTGCATGATGAGTGATATGGGTGTAAATTCAGTCTTCTGCATGTGGATAGCCAGTTTTCCCAACACCATTTATTAAATGTTGTGCATTTTTGGCTCCTTTGTCAAAGATCAACTGGCCGAATATGTCTGGAGTTGTTTCTGCATCCTCTGTTCTGTTCCATTGATCAACATGCTGGTTTCTGTGCTAATATCATGTTTTTATCACCGCGGCCCTGTACTACAACTTGAAGACAGGTTTTGCAATGCCTCCTGCTTGCTGTCATGGCTGAGGGGTGCTTTTGCTATTTTAGGTCTCTGTATGAATTTTACAATTGTTTTCTTTAGTTCTGTGAAGAATGCTGTAGGTATTTTGATAAGGATCGCATTAAATCTATGTACCAATTTGGAAGTATCATCATTTTGACAGTATTGGTTCTGACTAATCTTGGAGCAGGAGTTATCTTTCTGCTGTTATTTTCAATTTCCTTTTTTAGAGTTATGTAGGTTTCACTGAAGAGGTCTTTCACTTCTTTGTTTAGATTAACTCCTAAGTATTTAATTTTTGTTAATGCTCTTTTGAATGATATTACTTTCCCAATGTCTTTCTCAGCAAGTTCATTTTTGGTGTACAGAAACATTATTGATTTTTGTGTGTTGATTTGGTATGCCTCTACATTGCTGAGTCTTGTCATTGATTCTAGGAGTTTTTTGTTTGAATTTTCAGTCTTCAATACAGAAGATAGTATCTTTATGAATATTGATACTTTGACTTGTAACTTTAATATTTCAAGTACTATGTTGGACAGCAGGGCTCACCATGGAAATCCTTGTCCTATTTTTGATTTTTAGAAGGGAAAGCTTTTAGTTTTTCCTGATTCAATATGATGTTGGTTGTTGGTTTTTCATAAATGGCTTTGATTAGTCTGAGGCAAGGTCCTTAATACATAGTATATTCTATATTATTTTGTGGTGGGGGGTTAGGCCAAGTACTGTAAAGAGAGATTGTAGTTGATAAGAAAATCTTTTTAGTTATATTCTGCCTTCTAGTGATGTGTTCATGGTTTTATTTGATTGGAGAGAGCATTCATCCATTCAGCTATTCAATTTAAATGGTTTGGAAGCGGGCAGGGCATTTAGTTCAGCGGTGCTACCTCCTGCACAAGGTCCCAAGTTCAACCCCTGGTAACAACAACAACAAAGTAAATGCTTTTGACCCTGTGACTGTATTGTCAGTGAATGATTAGTTGTTCTAACAGAATCAACAGATCCAATGATACATTACTAGTATATATTAAATCTTGCATTTACACTCTCACTTTATTTGAGTATACTTTATAGTTTGTATTATATTGTTATCATTTAATCTGAGATGTGGGGAAAAACTAAGGGACGATATTGAGTAATGAATGAAAGATGGGATTAAGTTAATAGGAGAAGAGGTAGACAGAAGATAGGAGGTTAAAAAGCAGGGACAGAGAATCTTTTGGAGGTCTTCTGTAGTTGGATTAAAAGGTAAGAGCTGAAGTTTTATTAAGATATTCATAAAGGCAGGGGGAGGATGCAGGAGAAGGGAGGTATAATTCTGGAATGAGTAAAGCTGCGTGGTTGTCAGCACATGTTGATATGTGTGTGTACCTGAAAGACTGAGTCAAGGCAAGGGAAGACAAGGGAAGAAGTGAAATAAGGAAGAGCAAAAATAATAGACTAGGAGGACAGAAGGTGAAAACGAGAGAAGGAAAGAAAGACTGGTGGGTCGGGAGGGAGCAGGCTAATACAGGAAAAAGATAATCACACAGATATACATACGCAGATACACTTCTCATGGGACTGCTGTGCCTTGAAGCCTGAGTGTCCACACCGCTCCCTTTTAGTGTTAGTCTCAGTCTGTTTGCAGGCAGCAGCGCCTGCTTGCCATCTGTCTGTACTGGCCTACCTGGAAAAGGTGACAGGTGTCTGGTTTTTGGAGCCCACATCCATGAAGCAAGCTCTGCTCAGGGTGTTATTAACTGCATTCTTTTGTCTCTACCCCATGATCTGACCGCTGCAATTAGTTTGAGAGGCGAAGGGTGTCCAACAATTTTCCTTACACCAAGATTTCCTTCACTTTCTGCCAGTGTCTAATGACTCCTGCTTTGTGCTGGTGGAGCCTCCTCATTCTCCACATCCCTCAGGTTTTTTCCATCTAGTGTGTTACCAGAAGTTCTCTGCCCCAGCCTATACTCTTCTTTAATTTGTGCTGAAATCCTGAATTAACTTTTTCTCAACAATTCACCTTTTTAACCAGCAGAAACTGACATGGTACCCAGGCTTTGTTTAGGGACCCCCACCCCAACCCAGCAAGCCGGTTGCTGCCATTTAGGATTTTTCTTCTCACTCAGATATTTCTGGTCTTTTGTAAACAACAGGGAAGTGCTCACTGTAAATCAACTATTCTGTCCCACTACCTCCCCTCTGATTCCAGTGATGTTATCTTTAATGGGTCCCTGCTGGCCGGACTTAGCTCATGCATTTTGCCACTTTGGGCCTCTTTCTGCCTTTCTTTTCTGGTGGGGGCTTCCCATTCCCAGGAAGAGCACTGAGAGAATGCTGCCAGGATGTAGTCCCCAGGGTTTGAGTGATGACAAGGAGAAGGGGCCAAACGATGAAAGTCTGTACCAGAAGTCTGGCCTCTGTAGGGGTTTTTATTCCCTCAAGCTATGTGTGATGCTTCACAAGGTTGCTCCCTGGAGACAGGGAGGGAGGTGATGCAGACTCCAATGTCAGTGATCTAGATACTTGGTTTGATTTACATGGATCATCTTTTGTGTTCATTTCAGGGTGTGAATTCCTCCTCCACTTCAGACTATCTGTATTTTTGATGAATCTTCTCTGAGTATCTCCGATGTTATATCTCCTCCAACATAGCCATGTTGGGTATTTTCTCAGCATGATTTGTAATTTGGCATTGATGTCCAGCACATCTATAGGCTTCCACAGTATGGAAATATGGTTCCTTAAGTAGGAGCAAGCTTCTAAGAAAGGCTCATCTGAGTTCCATGAAACTCACACTTAATCCCAAGCCATGTAGCATGTAGAGATTAGGAAAAAGTGTCATGATACTCTTCTCTTGATCTTCTACCTAAATATCCTAATTTATTTCTTTTATGACATCACAGAATATAGAATTTGTGTTTTTATCAGGAATGTAGTCTCAGAGCAGGATGGGGCATGCCCATGTGATCCTAAGGGCAGTTACACACTGGGACTCTTCGCTTTAAACTGGTCAGTTTGGATTCTACGAGACTTACAGATTTGCTCAAAATGGGGAAGGGACTGACAGCTGATTAGTCATTCTTTGCTGTTCTGGATAGTCCTCTAGGTATTAAACTGGAAGTACTGTCACTCACCTGGGAGGGATGTACGGTTATGGAAATGTGAGAAGTTACGGGGGGTGATAATTACCATAATTTATTTTTATGTTAGATGATATGAAAACTTTGTATCAACCATCAATACTAATATTTTTCTAAAGGGGAGAAAACGTTATGATAAAAAGTATTTTAAAAATAATTGCCTTAGTATAAAATTTGCCACATCCCATTTGTGGCTCACTGTATTTCTGGAGCTATCAGTCTTATGAAGCAGTAAATTTCTGATGTATACTCCATAAGCTCCCGTGATAACATTTTATATTACTTGTCTGCTGCCTGAAGGAGGAGGGCAAAATACTATTTTAATGGGAATTTTGCATCCAGGAGACTAGACCTGTTTATTGCAACAGTCCTATTTTACTCTAGGGAAATGTTTATCGGATATAAAAAAGAAAATGAGACGGATTTGTTTTTCCTCTGAGGAAAAAAAAGGAGAGGAAAGATGACAGGGGAAAAGAAAATGGGAAACGAATACTGAATGAGTGATCGACTAATGGAGGAAGGTGAATTTCTTGGTAGAGGTTGGCTGAAATATCTTTTAAGAATAAGATCAAGCAAACTACTACATTTCTGCTTGTTGATGAACATTTCAGCTCTGTAAATTCTAATCTGTGGTATATACTAATTTGGAAACAAGTTACTTTGAAGTCATCCTAGTCAAGTAGGGTGGATCTCTAATCCAATATGTGTAGTGTTTTTAATAATACAGGCACCACATTAAGAGAGAGACATGCACCTACAAGGAGCACATCAAAGCACCCGCAAATCACCACAAGGGAACCAGCCCTACACATAACTTGGTCTTGGAGTGTCAGCCTCCAGAGCTGTGATATAATAAATGCCATTTGCTTCAGCCATGTATGTTTTGGTGCTGTGTTATGGGAGCCCAGTAAAGTAAGATCTTTTAATCCAAAGAAGAAGAATACGAGCATGAAGGAAAATCTTTCTGTCGGAGGCAGAGTCACCTGGTGACTTACAGTTTGGATCCTCTTTTAAGTAGAAGCCAAATGTGATTTGAATTATGTAAGATATTTCATAGGAGAAACACTTCTCAGAAGTGAAGGAGGAAACAAAGCGAATCTTCAGACTATAATACAAATCTATCATCTATGATAAAATGGGGAGTAAAGAAGGAATGAGCAGAGATATTATGAGAATAACAGGCCAAACTCTTGGTTCATAGCAATGTATGTAGAAAAGACATCTGCTTTAGACCAGGGATTGGCAAACTTGGACCTCTGGAAAAAATCCGGCCTCTGGACTATGTTAGATGGCCTTTAACGTAAACTTTTTTTATTATTATTTTTAAGAGGAGAAAAGATGAAGGAAGAGGAGAAAAAGAGGAGTGAAAAGAAAGGATAAAAAGGGAAATGAGAAAAGGGAGAGAGAAGAGGAGGGAGATGAGTTTGAAGAGAGACCATGTGAGGTCTGTGCTCTCTAAAATATTTGCTATCTGCTCCTTAAGAAAACTGTTAGGGAACCCAGCATTAGGGTATCCTGTGTGATTCTAGTGAAAGGAGTTTGAGAGAATTTGTGGATCGGCAGATATTCCTGGACTTGGAACTCTAGAACTTTACCACGTTAGGCATGGTGCAGCAAGGTGGGTGGCTGGGCAGTTCTCCCTATAGAAGGAAAGGACTTTGAATCATTAGGCACAACAGGCCTGGCTTTTCCTATTAGCTTTATTGTACTCATGATTCGAGTACCGGCTTCATGTATTTCCTTCTCCCACATGAATAGGTTGTGTGTGTGTCTCATGGAAGATATGACTCGAATTCCAGCTACTTATGTGGAAGTCACGGCAACCATCATCCAGCCCAGCTCTCTCTTTGCAAGCCACCTCATTCTTAGAGATCTTCCTTGGCCCTTTTGCAAGTTTTGCTAATCTATTTGATGAAATTCTAATTAAAATGTAAAAGTAGAGAAAAATAGTCAAGCCTATTCAAGACAAGGATACGTTTTGAAAAAAAAAAACCAAGACATATCAGGAAGATTTTTAAATTTAGCATAAAACTAAACTTTTTAATGACGAGACACTAAAAGAAGAACAGATAGACTGATACATGGCTTTTCCTAGGAGGGAAATGTAGGAGCAAGATTTTGAGAAGGGGAAGGACGTTCTGTTTTAAAATAGCCACTGAAGTTGTGAGGATGGGAATAGAATAGACAAGATCAGAGAATAATATTGAAAGCCCAGAAAAAGACTAAAGTGCATACACACAGCCCACATATACTAAGTTGCTGTATCCAGTTTTTGATTATCAGTTATCACATTCATGATCTATTAATCTTTATTTGATATTTTCCTTCTCCTTATATACATTCTATACATGGATGCCAGGATGGAGAACGAATTATTTAATCAATGGAATAGAAAATAGTTGATTAACTACTATAAGAAGATCCCATTGAAAAATATCAAAATAAAATTCAAAGAAAACTCAATTTGTATGTAATAGAATATTCTTAGAAATCAGTAACATCTAAATATCTATAAATATTACTAAGAATGAAAAAATATCACAAAGAAAGCTTATCACAGTTAAAAATCATAAAAATTTGGATGACGACTATTACTAATCACTATCAACTGTTTATTTCATGTTTGTTATGGTGCAGTAAGCAAATTAGGGACTTAGGCTATATCAGTGAATATAATAGAATACCAAATAGGCCAAGAATAAAGTTTATTTTCACGGATGAATCTTAACTAAGAAGCATAATCATAAACAAGTAAAATATCTGATACTTTAGGTACCCGGTACCATGAATGCTGAGGTGAGAATATGTGCTTGCAGTTTTTGGAAGTGCGATCAAAATAAACCCCATTCAAAGGGTGACATATGAGAAAAAATGACAAGAGAGTGATGTAGTTATGAGGATATCAGGCCCGGGTGGAGGGGTGAAGGGAGGGCAGGGGAATGGGGAACAAAGAACCAAGACTAGTCACGTAAAGGGACGGACAAGATCCCAATGATGAATGGAACTGTATTTTTTACCTAAATTGGACCAATGAACTTAATGGGGAAAAAGGAGGAGGAAGATATCTGGGGAGAGGTTGTTCAGGGCAGCAAAACACAGCAGAGCAAAGGCCATACAACAGAGCGAGTGGTAAATATTTGTGAGGCATTCTTGGGAGAAACAAGGCCGCCAGTGTGACCGGGGAGGAGTGAGTGGAGAGGGTGGCATGGAGGGCACTGCCAGCTTGGCCCAGCCAGTCAGTCAGCTAACCCTGTGCCTTGGAGTCTCTTAGAGGAGTGCGGCTTTCACGCAACTTACAAACAGAGCATTCTCCAACTTCCATTTTAAAAGTAATTACTCATCTACTGGAATGGAAATAAGCTCTATAAGCCAAGGGCGATAGCCAGGACATTTTTAGGGGCCTGTGATATTGCAACAATGCAAGTAAGAGGTGGGAGCATAATGTGACCAAAGGAAGCAGCAAAGGTGATAGGAAGCCAGTTTTGAACTCTAGATGTTTTGAAGGAAAAGGCAACATGATTTGATCACAAATTAAATTTACATAAGAGGGAAAAATAGGAGTGAAAGATGGCTTCAAGATTTTTGGTTTACTAAAAAGATGTATTTGTCATCTGCTGAAATAGGAAAGAATGGAAAAAGGCAGGTGGGTGGGTCCTGGATCAGGTTTTAGATGTGTTGGATTTGAAATTTTATGTGGCACCTCGGTAGGAATATTGAGAAGATGAATATGCACTTAATCTGAGAATTGGGGGAAGTTAGAAGCAAGAAAATGGATGTCAACAGCATATAAATGTTCTCTGGAAACCGTAAAGGAACACAGTAGGGGGGAGATATCAACAGTATGATTCTTCCAAATCAGGAAACATGATAGAGAAGGAAGAGAAAAACTCATGTGACAGCCATGTTCCTATGTAGGTGAAACACGAAGGTCTCTGGTGAGTGAGCGACAAAGGGCTGACTTTAGGCAGATGATTGGTAAGGTTGCTCCCATTAAAAAACAGAAGAAGAAAGTGGGGGCAGATATTATGGCAGCCAGGAAGGATTTGTGTAGAATTTTCTACTGTTGCTTTCAATTTGTTCAATGAATGAAGAAGCCGGTGAATTGCTATGAGAATTAAATTAATACTTCAAAGTGCAGAGCACACCTAAGCTTTATCATCATAATCAACAGTGATATAGAAAATATTCACAATATATTCATAATGTAAAAAATGATCACAAATCTTATGCACTGACTCCATTTCTTGTGTCTAAAAATTTTTAAAGGAGAAATACTAAATTTGTTATGTCAGAATTTTGTGTTGAGTCTGAGCCCAAGGGTCAAAGCTAAAGACAACAAATTGTGAATCTCAAATCCTTGATTAATCAGGGGCCTAACCAAATGTGAGGATGTATGTGAGCAAACCAGATGTAAATTTGGTAGCAAGATGAAGAAGAAATATTTAGAAGAACTGAAAGAATTATATCTATGTTTAATCTGGCTTGAGGTTACCCTTAATATATGCATTTGGGGATAGATTATGGTAGGACAAATGTAGGATTTTAAAGGACAAACTAGATGTATTTCCCACATAACTTTGTCCTGGTTATTGTGCTTGTCGTTGCAGACCTGAATGCCCAATGCTGCAGTTTATGAGAACTTATTTTATTATGTATGTTAAGAAACAGCTGTAGTCAAATGATTATTTGTAATGGCCCAGAGAGCTCCTATTTAATGTTCATTAAGAAACCTTTTATCAGGTTACTAAATGCCCAAACACTATGTAAAAGGGTGTTTTTAAAGTTTAAAGTAATTTCATAAGTTAAAAGATGTAGTTTATACAAGAAAATTATTTTGTAATTATAGTGAATTGAAATGAAATGAATTTCATGAGTCAAAACAAGTATTTTTTAAAGTAGTTTAAATGTAGCCGAAATTAAAAAGATGACTTTAAGATGACTTTTTCAAACACTTATTTTTTTTGTAATATGTATGAACACCAACTATTTTCAGTGAACACCAACTATTTTTTTTATTTGGTAGAATCTTGACCTATATCTATTTAACAATAATTTGCTTCTGAAAGCTTCAATTCTCCCTTATGACTGCTTTTGGTTATTTTATTCTGTTTGTTGCTTTGTTTCAATTAGCTATTGACCATTCCTAATTGTTTCTTTTCATTATTCTAGCTATAGAGCAACGTGACTTCAAAAAATAGTGATTAATATAAGAAATTGTACCTTTACATATAGATCTTTCAATTTCCCCCTTGCATTTATTTTTTATTGTAATTTTTTGTTTGGTTTGGTTTGTGTTTGGTACCAGGGATCGAAACTGGGACCCTGTGCTTGCGAGGCAGGTGGCAGCACCAGTGAGCTAAATCCCCAGCTCTGACTCCTTGCATTTATTTTTATTTGTACCTTGTCACCACAAGCCAGGGACTCTTTCATCTCAAATACTTCAGTTCTTTATTTGGAAAAAAAGTCTATCAGATTGTGTAATAGGCACTATAAAACGCATAAAACATGCTTCCACGTTTGTTTCCTTCATAAGCATTTACTCTTTCCAAACATTTGAAATTTAGAAAGAAAAAAACTAGATATTTTCCATCTAAAACTAAGTTCATATTTTTACAGATAATGCTTAAAAATTAAGTAATAACTCAGGTCTAGTGCTGAATTTCTGACTGATGGCCAAGTATTAGCTCATTATGATTACATTTTAGCTGAAATGTATACTGGATATTTGTACAATTCCCTCTTACTAGGTGAAGATCGATTCCTTCATGTCCTTAACAGATCGAATGAAGCTTGCCCCTGTTAAGGAGGGGAATCTGCTTTACTAAAGCCCACCAATGCAAATGTTAATTTTATCAAGAAGGTACACAAAAGCAAACAAACTACTCTCACTGGAGTGTTCAGAATAATTTTTAACCAAATATCTAGGCACAGTGATCTAGTCGATTTGACCCGTAACACTAACCATTCTATTCCCCAGACTGGTGGTATTTGCAGAGAACTTCAACAATACTTAACACTCTGTTAGGCAGAGAGACACAATCAGAAGAGACCTAAGGACGAGCTTCTAGGTTGTACTAACAGAAGTGCTAAAAATAACTCCTAAATAAGCTGTCCATGTTTCCTGACTGTAGAGATGCATGAAGATGTGCAGACTCAGGGTGGGCATTCTTAACAATCTTACCTTCTAGAAGAACAGTCTATCACTAAATTTATGATGGATTGTTTTATAGCGTTCAACGTCACAGGAGAGTTTGTTAAAAATATGAAACAGTCACCTATTTGTTTAAGAACATAAATTATAGAATAATTAATCATCATAAATAATAAAGCAGATGTATAAAAATACATTTACATTTAATTTTAATGCTATTCTTCAACATAATAGAATTACTAGTCTCAAGATTAGAAATATACTTTAAGGTACTATACACTAGTAATTTATATGATTAATTTTTTGGCTTGAGAGCTAAAATTCAATTTATTCCTATAATATTTTAAGAATGCCTTCATACCCTCCTAACACATAAGAATATGGTTACTTTGTTAAAAGGAAGAAAAATGTTCCGAATATTATTTAAGCATCTAGGTGTAGAAGACACAACCAGTGATTTATTTTCCAGTTAGTGATTTCACATTATATTCTACTCACATACTGACTCTGTGGTCTTGCATAATTCAGAAGCAGTTGGGCCTTCATCCATCACCCAGTAATTGTGCTACATAGTTGTTGGGGCTACACGTATGGTTGAAGATAGCTTTGATCCGATTCATTGGGCTCTCAGGGCCCAGTTTCCAGATTTAGATGAATGTACCTCCAGAACTCAGAAAGTACTGTCTTCATTTAAGGCTACTGCACATCTGGGGCTGATGGAGGAGAATGTTAGCAAATTAAGGAAAAGCATGCAAAATCACATTGCAAAATGTGGGAGAAAATGGGCTAGTTCACTATTTCTTCCTTTGTTGTAAAGACCAAGAACTTCCAAGGTAGAAGAGAGGATGTCCGGCAAAAGGAATGTGAGATCTCTCTTTAAAGAAAATGAGGAATACGTAGGTCTATTGTTATGGGTTGATTATGTCTGCCCCAAATTCTTATGTTAAATTCCTAATCTCCAGAACCTAAAAAAATATGATTTTGCTTGGAAATAAATCCTTGACGGTGATAAGGAAAATGAAAGGCGTTCATGTGTGTGGGCCTTACCTCAGTGTGACTGTTGTCCCTGTAAGAGGAGGGGGTTACCAGTCAGGTCTGTGCATGCACATAGGAAAGGCCGCATGGGAACACAAGGAGAACAGCCATTTGTTCAACAAAGAGAGCGGCCAAAGTATGAGAGAGTGCTAACAACTGGGCCTTGAACTTCCAGACTCCAGAACTGCAAAACAATGAGTTTCTTTGTTTAAGACAATCAGTGGCACAGTTTTCAGAGTCCTAGAAAATGAATACAGGTACTATCAGTGAACGTAGCTTACCAGAAACATAGTGTGAGGCTGAAATACCTAAGAGCTTCCTGCCTATAACTATGTATAATTTAGTAAAAGTATTTCCACATTAAAAGTAGTTTACATTCCCACCAAAAATATGAAAAAATGCCTGCTTTACCCTGAGGCTTCACCATCAACAGATGAATGCATACAGAAAATGTGTTTATGGGCAACTGAATACTACTGTGCCAGAAAGAAGGATAAAGTTTACTTATTTGTGGAAAAATGGATGCACTTGACCATAACGTTAAATGAAACAAATCAGAGACACAGCTTAAATATTGCAAGATTTCTCTTATATGAGGAACCCAATATATAAATAAAAAGCAAAATAAATGATAGATAGTAGGAAATAGATCTATCTTTTGCAAAAAGGAAGGTGACAGAGAAGGGAAAGGAGGGAAGGGAAAAGGTATGAAAAAAGGAACGAAGATGTGCTACGTACATGAACCAACCCTCCAATCATTATGTACAGAAATACTGATAAAAGTGAAAAGTAGAAAATGTGAATTTCCGTATTTTCATTTTTATTAGTGTGCTTTTATAACAGATTTGTGATGTTGCTTTTGAAGTACTAGTATATGTAGGTAACATATCTTGATCATTTTCAATTCCTTTAATTTCTCTCTTCCTCCCACCATCTCACTCCCATTTCCAAGTCAACCTTCTAGTTTGCTATCGTATCTCTTTTATTTTATTCATTGATTTATATAAAATTTTGAAGTATTTGTTTGAATATTTTAATATCCAGAATGAAATAAAACAGGTAACATCTATTAGTTGGAGGTTGCTTTTAAGTATAACCCTTTTTATTCTTGTACATACAACTTTTTATATTTAAGAATTGCTCATACAAAATATCGAAATTTGCTTTGGAGATTGCATTAGAGAAATATTCTAGAGAATGACTTTTATTGACAAAATGATATTTTTAGCAGTAAGAGTTGTTAACACCTGGAAACATGTTCTGGAAAAGATAAAAATAATATTTGTAATCATTGCATTCTTACACCTTACTACACATTTTAACCACATCCATCTACTCAATTTACCTATACAATTTAAACAAGCTGTCTGTGATTTAATTATAAACAACGTAGCTGTACGACTCAGCCATTTTCCTAGGTTTCTTTTTTGTTGCTGTTTTCTGATGCAGGTTCTTGCTAAATTTTTTTGACTAGACTTACAGTAGTGATTCTCCTGGCTCAGCCTCTCAAGGAGCTGGGATTGCAGCCATGCACCACTGGACTGGTTTATAGGCCCAACTCTTGTGAATTACTGAGTTTCAAAGCAGAGGCTATAGAACACATCTGCATAAAAGAACCATGTGAGATCATGAAACAAAACTATGTATATAAAAGAGCCCCACTCCCCGTGGAGCTTCTTTAAGTGCTTTACGTATTTACAAAGCTGGCAAAACAATTATCATTTGAGTCCCAAGCGTGTACTTTCCAAGATTTGTTTTTTATAATGTTTGTATACCTCCTTTTTATAAAACTTATTGTTGCACATACATAGATCACTAAGTTTAAAAGTTATCATATGTAGATTATTGCATCAAAACCAGTATCTTGAGAACTTTGCATCAATTTTCATGTCACATATATTGTCGTTTCAGTACCATGTAGTATATTTTCAGCCTACATGAGAACTTTACAAATTCTGAGTTAATGTTAAGTAGAATAGATGTTACACTGAAATTGACCAATTTGCCTAGAAATAGAAATTATGCCAAAGGAATTATTTCAAAGTAATTTTCCATTCTAGATAGATTATTTTTTACTGACCTGTATCTATATAAATATTTACTGTTATTTGCAAATTCATTGGAACACAGTTCATAATAATCCACAGATACAGAATGTTTAGTAATTTTAGCTTCTATATTTAGAACATTTATATAATATAAAATTATTGAAATTAAATGGAAATATTGTTCATTGCATTAATATAGTACATTAAGGAGACTCATGAATTTGGTATTTTAGTTGCAAAAACATTTTATCAAAAATAAACAAATACAATTTTGCCATAAAGATTTTGGTTATGATTGATTATATAATCAATTTATAATAGCACAATTGTACTATTACAAATACAGCTGTATTTAAATAATAGCTTTTTAAAATGTTTTATGGCACCTTCCAAAATTATCACCCTTTGTGAACTCCATTAACAACTTTGTATTTTAGAATTACATTCTTATAAACATTGTTTTTTCTTTGGTTGTGATCACTGATCTAAATTCACATCACATTATTATTAAACATTTTTGAGTAGAGAGTTATCAGCCCATGGATTAAGCTTTTTTATTAACTTAAAAAGCTGAGTTACATATACATGCCTGTTTTCTGCCAAAATTATTTTCAGTTAAAATTGTACAGCAATATACGAGGAAATAAAAATAATCAGTGAAATAAAAGATGATCTCCACTATGATTGTTCGTTGTGGTGTTGACATGAATAACAAACTTTCTCGAGTAGTTTGGCCCAGTTCTTGTGTCTGGGAGATTGACTTAAGGTGAAAGACACATCTGGCTGTGGGTGGCACCAACCAATAGGCATGTAGTCTAGACAGAATAAAAAGGGAAAGAAGACTCCCTTTTGGTTTTTCAGAGGAGCTCTGTTTTTTGCTGTCGTTTTTGGACATCTGTTTCCAGGCTTCCGTTGCAGACTCTGCAGCCTTACACTACAGATTCTTAGGGTTCTTAATATGGACTCACAGAGGGCTCTGCAGTGAGCTCTAGGACTTCAACATTTGGCTGGATTCTTCAGCTCTCCAGGGTGTAGAGAGCACTTTTTCACTCGTCCATGCCTGACTTTCCAAGCAGCCAATGCAAGCCTCGCTCGTAATTTATATATCATACATATTACAGCATAATATTAAATCTGTTTCTGTAGCAAACCTTAACTGACCCCCTGAGAAGAGACTTTAACTAACTTCTATAAAAGAGAATTTCTGGACATACATGGAGGATGAATTTGATGCTATGATGTGGAGTGATAGCGTGGGTTTCCCACAGAGCAGAATGACGCCAAGATCAGCACATGAGAAATACATGACCGAGGGTGCTTAGGATCAAGACCTAGGAAGCAAAGAGAAAGAAAGGTGCAGCGCCACCTCAACAAAGGCCTCCACTGACTCCAAGTGAAGTTTTAAAGCTCTCAAGGACTTTGGTATTTGTTTCTATTGGGGGGAGAAAGGTGGGGGGGCTTTTATAAATCTCAGCCAGTAATTTTGTGTAGGCTGTCTGGAAAGGCTCCTGACCTAGAAAGTCACCAGAGCAAATTTCTGGAGAAGAAGAAGAGATGAATGTTAATAGCTGGCAGCACTGCCAGCAACAACCTGGGAAATGAAGTTTCAATCCGATAGGAGTCATGAACTGCTGTCCACTGTAGTGGGCTTCCAGCCCCCAAAGATTCCCTTTGTGGTATAAGTTCTGGGAATGATATTGTTGGGCCTCTCCTCCTGAGGACAGTTTATAAGAAAAGAAGTCTGTGTGATTAATTACAATTTTGACAGCTCTGAAGTCCTTTAGGTTGCAACAGATATTCATCTTCTCTCTCCTCGGCCATTCGTGTTAGATCCCCATTCATTCTTAGCGTGTACCTTTGTTTGTCCAAATGGCTTAGTTGGTAGAGTCACACTAATGCTCATCCCTAACGGATTTGAACCTCCTGCAATAGGAGGCTTTATATCATTGTGACCAAAACACCACAGAAAATCAACCTAGAGAAGATAAAGTCTATTTTGGCCAAGGGTTTTAGGAGTTTCAGTCCATGGTTAGCTAGCTCTATTGATTCAAGCCTGTGATGAGGCAGAAACATCATGACTGAGGGCCCTGGTGAAGGAAAGCTGCTCACCTCCTGGAGGCCAAGAAGAAGGGAGAAAGGAATAAGTCAGAATGAATTTGCTGGGAACAAAATAAACCGTTCGAAGCCATGCTTCCTGTGACCTCCTTCTCCCAGTCAGAGCCTACTTCATAAGAGCCCATTTCTCCATGAGTTGTATTACAGTGAATTAATCCATTGATGAAATTAATCTCTTCATGATTTAATCACCTGTGTATGTCCCATGTCTGTCCACCTGAGACTGGGAAGTATTTAAAATCCAAACTTTCACCGTTCCTCTTTATAACTTTCTAAAGACAAGCATTATACAAGTTTATGTATCATTGAGGTAGTATAAATGAGGGCCCCAAACTGGCAAATTAGATCATCTGGGTTCAGACACATTCCATTTTATCGCAACAGAAGCTCATCTTCCTCCTGCTTACCACAGACATTTAGTTCAGGTAGAATTGTTACATTTCTTTTTTTTTTTTTGCCTCTGTTTCTTTAATACAAGGAGTTCAAAGTACCTAGGTGTAATTTAAAGTTCAAATGAAACTTTGCTAGGTATCCTGATGGAAGTGTTTCCCTTTAAGAAATTAGGATTTCTATACCTACAAGATGGAGAAATAGGTTCCTAAAGTGAATAGCTCGGACTGATGGTGAGTGAAAACTGCAATACTTTAACCCTGGACCTATGTCATCTATCTTTTGGAATTAAAAACCTTAAAATCATCGTACATTTAGGAGAAGAAATTAATTGTTCATTTCCAGAAGAAAGAGCCTGTCTTCCCAAGGCAAGTCTCCCATATGGGATCACATCAGTGCTTTCAGTGGTTCAGTCATTAGCACACCCACCCCAGTAGCTTCTAGCTGATACAGTGCACGGTGTGAGGGGTGGAGATTGCAGGACCAATTGCTACGTCTTTATTGCTATCAAGTGGGTTTGCTGGTCAGATTCAGTGTGATGAACGATCTGCTTGCAATGAATCCATCCACAGTCCCAATGGTGGCATTTTACTGAGTTATTATGAAAAATAAATATAAAATAAAAAATAGAACTCTTCTAGTTAAATTTAATTCTGGTTTCAAAGACTTCCACTGTCTTGATCTATCAGAAGAGAATGATTCTATAACAAGTGCTGAGGTCTAGTCTTTCTTCCTATTAGGCTGGATATTTGATAGAAGCATAGATAGGTCAATTTGGTAAGTAGAAACCATTATGACATCTCCACTTACACTCATTTTCAGAGTTACTGAGTCTACCTGATAACAAATGCTCAAGTCAGCTTGTCTAGTTGCCTCTTTCATAATCCGTTCCCTCTGCTAGGCATTAGTATAGAATAAGGTAATCCTCACACTATGTCCAGCCTTCCATAGATTCTCCTAGACTCTTTTACCCAATAGCGTGTTGTTCAAATATTCTAGCATTCCTTCTTCCAGGCCTTGATTAAGAGATTGTGGGCCAGGGGTTTATTTAGCTCAGTGGTTCTGCTGCCTACCTTGCAAGCGCAAGGACCCAAGTTTGATCCCTGGTACCGAGAGAGAGAAAGAAAGAGAGACAGAGAGAGAGAAAGAGAGAGAGAGTGTTTGATTTCCTCCTATTAATTGGTGTGCACATTGTAACCTTAGATGACTTCTATTTCCATCCAAAATGAAAAATCAAGAACACTGCTCAAAGTTTTCCTCTTTGAGAGGAGTTCCCCTGCATTGCTGTTTCTCAGCGGGACTTTGCTACAGCTATTTAATTTCAGCTCTCTCCTATAGGAAGCCAGCTCATTTGTTTCAATTCACATTTGAAAGAACCTTGGCCCTTTTCATCTTTTATTTATTCCACAAAAGTGACCTCCTGCATTAGAGGAAATGGATAGGCCCTGTATCACTGCTTTGCTCTGCTATTGTTTAGGGTCTTCTGAGAACAGTGTGACCTCAGATCCTTGCTTAGTTATTGGCCAAGGACTATTCTGAAAAGTGTATCCTTGGGTCAAATGCTCAGATAGATCCAGAAAAACAACTTATATCTAGAAGTCATCAACTCATTGTACTTGTTTTTTTCAACTAAGAAGCAAGGCCTTTTTTGTTTTGTTTTGTTTTTGTGGTTATAGGGATCAAACTCAGGACTTTGCGCTTGCAAGGCAGGCAGCAGAACCACTGAGCCCAATCTCTGGCCCAGCAAGACCTTTTTTGTAGGACAGTGTGACCTACATGTACTTCTCTGCTTCCATTCAACATCAATATTTAAAGCTTAATTTTATTTTTCTATATCATCAATTACCAAGTAAGAAAAAAAATTTACATTTAATTCATTATTTCTAATCCTGTTCACGATTTCAATCTTTCTGAACATATGGAACTTTTTTGTAGCTACTGCTATTTCCATCATCTGTGTTATTTTTGGGTTTGCTAACATTGATTTTTTTTTTCTCCATTTATGGGCCATACTTTCTAATTCCTTGTTTGCTTGGTAAATTTTGATTGTATATTGTATATTTTGATTTTTTACATTGTTCAATCAGTTATATTACTTGAAGTCAAGTTAATCCTTTAGAATTTTACTGTAATTCTTAATTATGATAGTTATGGCTTCCTTTAGTATAAGGCTAACAGCCTCCTGCTAGGATGAACTCCTTACAGTTCTACCCCAAATCTTGTGTGTATGATGTCTTTGAACTCTGACTGATAGGATGCAAATTAATTGCCACCTGGTCTGATTTTCAGAAGTTGTTCAGCCCACCTATTTCCTGTGATCCTTTGTCCAGTCTCAGGTAATTTCTGTCAGGCTTGACCTGGTCATGAAATGATTAATGCATCTGCTCTTTCATTCCAAGCTACAGTTTGAGGAGATACCAAAAAACCCACAACGGAACAGGCTGCCGAAGCAGACGCTGTCTTTGCCCCACAAAAGCTGTGCCATCTTGGAGCAGATAAAACCCAGAACACAGGAGGGGATGTTCCCAATGTGGACATGATAACTACAGAGAGCAGCCTCTTTTGAGTGCCAAGTCACCTGAAAATATCCACACGTCTACTTTGATCAGCTATGTTGGACCCTCACCACAAATATTTTCTCTGTCCCCTCAACATGATAGACGTGCTGGACTTGTGCCCGATAAAATGTCCTGCCTTTCCTCTGTTCACTGCCTACAGCCTCTTGCTTGCCATCAGTCTGCCTCTGCCCCAATGAAGGAAGTCTGTGCCGCTTTGTTTCCACTAACCTGCTGGGATGGTCTCATTCCTCTGCTGTTACAATTTCTTCTTAAGTATATGTAAGTCAAATTAAATGAAAAACTTAGATAGTTACCTTTACAAATTTCTAGACTTGATCTCTACCATGATTTCCTCTCTTGCATGCTGCTCTATATCTTACCTACCTTAGTATTCTAATGTACCTTGTCCTGCCTGAATTCCTACCTCAATCAGCCACATCACAAATATATGGTGGGTCACCACTGCCCTGCATCTCTCCAACCAGCAACTGTTGAGTTTGGAGCTGAAGCAATTGTATGGCTTGCCCATGTGCTTTCCTTGCCTGTGGTTTCACTTCCAGCCACGCTTGCTTTCCATGCCTGAAAATCAGAGGTATTGTTTCATGTTTCCAGTTTTCTACTTGTGTAAAGTGGAAATTTAAGTCAGATCTGGATGAACCCAAAATGCCTGAAAGCTATAATGCAGAAAGCAAAATTTTAATATTTTCACTATATCTTCAATAATCCTCAGATGTCTAAAAACAAACCTAAGGAAATGTACGAAAGTCCTTTACAAAAGCCACCAGCTGTTATGAGGACCCTTAAAGAAGATCTTAATTAGGACCCTTAAAGAAGAACGTGTTCATAATGTGAAATATTAAAAAATGTTGTGATATCAAATCTCTCCAAATTAGTTTATGCTTTAAATTCAACATAATTTTAAATTTCCAGAAATTTTTATAATGGAATTTGACAAATTAATGAAAAAAGTATGTGAAAATGTAAAGTATACCAAGATATTCTTAAAAATAAATATTTGGTTTATTGAAAATGAAGAGATATTTTATTTTACTTTTTTATTTTTTTCCCTCATTGAGTTTATTGGTACATTTTAGGTATACAGTACAGTTACATTCATCATTGGGATCTTGTAACTTTACATGGCAGGTCTTGATTCTCATATTTTCTCCTTGTCCCTGCCCTCCTTTCAGCCCCTGCTCCCCTCCCCATTTATAAACACTTTATTTCCATTTTTTCATTTTCTCATATATTTTTTCCCTTATTACCTTTCCCCTACCCTTCCCACTTTCCGTACACCTTTAGCCCTTTTCTTCCTATTTCACATTATCAATTATATCATTAGGATCTTATGTACTATTATAGTTTTTCACACTAGAGAAACTATTTGGTATTTACACATACATGACTTATTGGAAGAGGTATTTTAGAGGTATTTGAATTAATACGGAGTTGCCAGGTGTGGTGGTGCACGCCTGTAATCCCAGCACTAGGGAGGCTGAGGCAGGAGGATTGCTGTGAGTTCGAGACCAGCCTGGACTACATAGTGAGTTCCAGGTCAGTCTGAACTACACAGTGGCACTATGTCTCAAAGCAAAACAAACAAACAAACAAAAAAACAACAACAAAAAAACAAAACATATGAATTAATGCAGAGTCAAACACTAAGGATATAAAAGAGACCAATAGAACAGTCCTACACATTAAGACTTTTGATTTATGAGAAAATGATATTTACTATTACTAGGGGAAAGATGTTATTTTCAACTGAAGATCTACATGAATTTGATTCTCTCATAAAATAAAAATGAAACTTGATTTTACTTCACAGCACACAAAATTCAAATTCATATTTAATGCAGATCTAAAATATAGAAGGCATAATATAAAAGCTTTCAGAATATTCTAAAATTCTTTATGAATTTGAGATAGAATACAAAAACCCAAGTATAATGGAAAAAAAATAAAAGGTAGATAATATTACTTTAAGGAAGTCTATTTTTGAAATGACACTTATAAAAAAAGTTACAGAGAAGGAAATATTTGCCATGCATATAACACACAAATGAGTCATACTCACCTATTACAGATCAAAATGACAATGGCAGTCTAATACAAATTCACCAGAGGTGTCACAAGTGCTTACCAACAGCTCATACCCAGGGAATAGTTCTGCTGCCTGCCTCACAAGTGCAAGGGTCCGAATTCAATCCCCAGTACAAAAAAAAAAAAAGCTAATAAAAATGAATAATGATAAAATGTAAATTAATAAAGTATTGACATATTCTAACACACATCAGTGTGACTAAAATAATACAATAAATAATTTAACTGCCACAAAAGTAACACAGCAACATAATTTCATGAAAGTAATACTTGATGTAAGAAATCAGACATATAAGTAAAAATACTGTATGGCCCCTAAGTAGAAGTTAAGAAAAAAAAAGACTAAATTAGTTGCAGCTTTAGAAGTTTGGATGAATTTATTTTATATGGAATTGAAGGGTATAGAAATTAGACTTCAACACAAAATAATCATATTGAGCTATTTTCTTTTTGTAATCTTTTTTTCTTTACTTGAATAACCAAGATAGCACAGATTGCAAAGACTATGCAATCACTATTAGTTTGAAAACATTAATTCAGTAGTCTAGTTATTTATTTGTACATTTTTCCATATGCCTGATAGTGCAATTAGTTAGAAAATAAATTTATTTTTTCATAAAAAGAAAGAGAAGAAAGAGAAAGAACTGAAGTTAATGTAAGAATAAATTGAATGCATTCACAAATTGGCACGTCAGCAAAACTTTAGAAGAGCTTCAATGTTTTCAGTGTAATAGAAATAAGCAGACTCTTAAAACTTCAAGGGTGAAAACTAAAATCAGATCATTTCCAGTGAGTGAAATAAATCTGAATTTTTATTAACAACTTTGGACTATAGATGATAGAGACAGAATAACCTCAACTTTCTAAAGAAGAATGGGATTCATCTTGGCATTCTTCATGGAGACAAACTGCTCATCAATTATAAATAAAGTTAAACACATTTTCATAAGTAAAAGTATTTTTTAAGAAAACCGCCTTAGTGCATAGTTTCAAAGGGAAGACAGAGGCAAAAACCAAGAGGCAACAGAGGCTACGGAATTGTGGAAGCTGAGATCCTGACCATTGCACAAAAAGAAACGACATCTGAGGATGATTCTGGAGCTGTCCTTGAAAAGAGTTGTGTCAGGACTGAGCATCACTTCCTCTAAAATGATTGCCTGAAAGAGGCATTGGCTAGTAAATGACCAAGTAACGAGAACACAAAAGCCTGTGCTGTAAGATGCAAGTGATATATTTTTCCTACACAAAATAAAAGGATTTAAAAATCACAGATAAAACTGAATCAATGCAGAACAAAGCAAGAACCAACCAAACACTAGTAGTAGAAAGTCAAGGTCCACATGTCAGGCATGGTAAAATGTGTCATTATTTGGAACAGTTGATGGAATATAAAATAGAATTTTGTTTGTCCTTCATGTTAGGAACATTCCTTTGTGAATGGCACTCTTGTCCTGACATTGGACCTTCAAGAAGCTAATAAAGAATTAAACGCTTCTTAGCTCTGGTGCTTTGCAAAGAAAAAAAATATTTGTATAGTCAGATTCATGTAAATGCTTATTGTTTTTCAACCTTCAGAAGTTATCTGTGGGCAAAACAGAAAATGCATAAATCTTTTTAAAGAGAAACTGCTAATTCCTAATAAAATAAGACGGTAGAGAGCTGGAACTATTCAAAAAATGTGGTGGGAAGGAAAGAGATGTGCAGGGGGATGTAGGGATGCTGATAAGCACAGGAAGTCAGGAATTAAGAGAGAATGTGTGAAGCTCATTAAATAAGAAATAGAGAACATACGTCATTTACTGTTAATAAAGACTCAAAACACAAAAACAGTTTAAGATTTTCATCCAGTGGATTAAGGAATCACAGGGAAGTTGCAAGTATGATAAATTAGTTGTTTCCCCACCTCTCATTGCCAGAGACAAAAACAGTGGAAAATCTAATACATTAAGAATTCCATACGAATATATTTCTTAACTTTGACAGCTGCTCCCAGATAACCAGTAACTGATGGTGAAATATAGTTGTATTTTAAGACTTGAAAAAGTTGTGGAGGGAGTAGGAACTACTGATTTTGAATTTAAACTATCGGATATTACTTTTCTACATATTTGAAATATTAAAACATTCACAAATCTGAATTGTCTGCCTTGTCTTTTATATGAATTTCATAATGTTTTCTCAAATCCTCTTTTTTTTTTTTTTT
>NW_022900918.1:25649343-25653633 GCF_012274545.1 Fukomys damarensis | reverse complement strand
ATAATTTTTTCTCAAATCCTCTTTTTTTTTTTTTTTGGTAGGGTTTTCATTAAAATGACCAGTCTTTAAAGAAGTCATGAGGTAATCTCCTGATCTGACCATAGCAAGGTATGCTCCTTAAATTTTCTCTCCAAGCTAAGAAGTTAATCTTATTCATGAGCTAGGAGTATTTTGCCCTGGTAGTACCCTTAGTATCATTTGGCTCAACTGGCAGCCACCTCCCACTGATCCTCAAGAGAGGAACAGGAATGCATAAAGCAAAATCAAAAGCTAAGATCTAGGAGTTTCCCAATTCTTGTTCCAACCTAACACTGATGATTTGAATTTAGGCTTCTGGGTTTTTTTTATTGTTCTTTCTACTACCTTATTAGCCTTTGCAACATGCCTTAGTTGATGTTAAAGGGGAATATTTGGAACACACTGAGAGAAAAACCTACTCATTAGATGTTTTTTCCATCCAGTCTTGAGACTGCAGTTCTTTGCATTAAATGACCTTTATTTCTCCCTTACACTCACCAGTCAAATCATGCGGAAATAATTTCTCAATAAGTGTCCACTAAATAAGTTGCAATTTAGAAGAAAGCAGATATAATTTATGGCTGTGAGAGTAAAATAAAATGCACAGCAGTTTACCAAATGAATGCCTGGCACACTCAAAGAATAAGACAATGTAATAGGACAAAATGGTTGCTTTCTTTTATGTGACAGGGCATTTTATTGGCATATTGCTTCAAAAAGACATTGACATTTTCTTTAGGAAAATCAGTTCTTATTTTTTTAAACATGGATTTTACTTGAAAATTTTTTCCATGCATTATTTGTGTTGCACACTGAAGAAATAGTTGCTGGGGTCAAACACGGTGTAATACTGATCAATCAATGACATTTTCAACTAATGTTGCAAAGTGCATTTCTGACATATTTCCAGTTGTTTCCATTTTATTTAATAGCATCTTGCACATTCAGCATAAGAACAGATCACTCATTAATTTTGCCACTAGGTACATTTAAAAGATGTTGAGAAAATTCTACCTATAATGATATAATCTCCCAATTATTAGTTTTCATCTTCCCTGTGGTGCTACCAGTATCAATATCAGGACACTGACTTTAATTTGCACTGCCCAGATAGGACCTCATAAGACAGTCCCTAAAATTGAGTTACTCACATGCAGTATATTGGTTTTATATACAGATATAGAGCACCAGTGACAGATGTGAATATTTATTATTAATGTACATTTTATCAAAATTCTACTTGAGTCATAATGTGACATATGCT
The DNA here is from genome assembly GCF_012274545.1 of Fukomys damarensis. Lineage (NCBI taxonomy): Eukaryota > Metazoa > Chordata > Mammalia > Rodentia > Bathyergidae > Fukomys > Fukomys damarensis. The sequence continues at coordinate 25,652,351 of NW_022900918.1, read as the reverse complement.
AGTAAAATATCTTACATCTAAAGATTTTATTAAAAAATGAATGATAGACATCTAAGAATGTAAGTAGTTCCAATTGTTTATTTATTGAAGAAATTCACTCATTACATAGTGATGATAGAAGTCACTTGTATCAGGGTGCCTAGATTTGAATAGTCATTTGGTGACTAATAATATAGCATCTATTTTTTAAAATCTATAATAGGAGAATAAAATATGCACATATAATAAAGTTAACATAATGTTAAATAAATGTTATATAAAATATGTAAACCATCTAAAATACCACATAGCATGTATTAAAATTACACTCATCTTTCTTCAATAGTATATTTAACAAATACTTTTACGGCATTAACTATGTGCTTACTGGTTCTTACTGACACCTAATCACTTCAGGTATTTAAAAAAATCTCAAATATTTTAGTTCAATAACATTATAGATTTCACAATATCACAAGTAATTACTATTAAGGGAGTAGTATATGTAAAAATCTGTTAAGTTTTTAGGGCATGCAAAGATGTTAAAGAAGCATTACTGCTAATGAGAAAACAGTAGTTATTTATTATATTAGAGAAAAATGTAAAGCAATATAAAACTAAATGCTAAAAAATAAGTTTAAGGGGAAAAGCAGCGCAGTGTGTGGGAATTTCAAATAAGGTTATAATGATTTTGAAAATCTATTATTAGTCGTTATTGTATCTTATTTCACCCTTTCTCATGATGATTTATTCACTATCTTTAGTTAAAATTCTCATGATGTAAAACTCCATAGGTGATTTTTTGTGATTTGAGATGTCAAAGAAAAATATTGATCTTTAGTTCATAATTCCATAATTCTAGCACTTTTGTGTCATGCACCATTAAGGGACTGATTAACATTCAGCAATGTGAAGAAAAGATTTGTTTCCAGGCAATAGTTTTTCCACAAGTGTAAGAACTACTAAAATGAAGCTGGAGACCTCCAAGGAATTAGAAATAACTATACTGGTTGACCTTTATTACACCAGGTATGACATGTCTCTCCTCGGCTAGCCTTAATTAAAATACCCTAGCATCTTATTGTGATATCGTTCTAGAAGATATTGCCATAGCTCTCCTCCTCACTGATTATCGTGATCTGGCTTGTTTTCCATAAGCAATGTCTCATGATTGTTGAATCTGTGATGAGCCTCAGAATGAACTATTGGGGGTTTCATGTCTATGACAATTGAGAAACCAACATTATTTGTGACAGCATATGGAGTAATGTGGGAAGAGTTTTTTAAAAATTGACTGAGTTAAAGGATGACATGGTAACCACATGAAGGTAAAACCTGCAATTGAAACAAAGCTGGGACACATGAAAATTCCATATAATCATGTAGTCATTTTAGATGCTTTTGAGTCAGCAGTCTGTTGAGCCTGACTTTTACTATTCCCATCAAATGGATATTTGTTCTGGGTATGAAGAAGGCTATTATTGTCACCAGTCCAGTTTTCAAGACTAAAAAGATCATGTAAAGAAAGCCTATTGGGTACATTGCTTTAAATCTCTGCTGAGTTTTTCTTCCCTGCTCCAACTGTTTCCTTCTTGTAGAATACCTAGTGGATTATTCCTATCCCACTGGAATCTTCCATTCTTTAAGAAATTGTTTAATTATATTGACTCTCCCAGAGCATTTTCATAACATTTTCACCTGAAATATTTTCCAGCTTCACTATGCTCCAAAAGTATTGTTGCTATAGTAACTAATTTGTTTATGATCCCCTAAGAAAGGGCCTTTTATTCCTTGTTTGCACTAATCCTATATTGCGTGTATCACTTCTCTTGAATACGGTTTGACTGTGACCCCCAGAAATTCATGTGCTGGAATATGAATCTTTGTTTTGGCAGTGTCAGAAGATAATGGTACTTTCGAGAGATAGGGCCTAGGAGAAGGTGGTTAAGTCAGTGGGCGAGGCACATTTCGAAGAGATTAATGTCGTTCATATGGAATCCCTGTTAGTTTTCACTAGACAAGATTGTTATAAAAGAGCAGGTCTTGCCCTTAGTTTCTCTGCTTCCCATCTCATCACACGATCTCTCCCTCTCACGTGTGCTTCCACTATGACACCACTACCGTGCTGTGATGAACCAAAGGGGTCTTTACCACCAGAGCTGTGCCGATGCTGGTGCATTGGCATTCCGTGACTGTGAATTAAGTAACTAAGTAGATGAAGCGTAGAGGAGCACAGAAATAGTTCCTCAAATTCATGCCACCTAAGTGTGACCCCTGTATGTGCTGGGCTCTAGGAGAACTGGCTACCCTCCAACTTACTCTCCGTCTTAGTCTGAAATGTTTGCTACAGCGACTCTGCTCTGTCACCTAGCCAGATCTGAGAGCAGAGTCCTTCTAAGACAGATATGCCTGATTGGCCTGAGGCCACCTTTGCGTGGCATGCTACATAAACTAGCAGGGAAAAAGCAGACTTTGGGAGTCTGGGAGCATTGCGTGGAGGGATTTTGCCCAATGGGACTCCGGCCCTCTCTGGACTTCTCTGGCTATCCTTGGCCGTTATTACACTGGATGAGAAATGGCTCTCCTCAGCTAGCCTTAACTAAAATACCCTTGCATCTTATTATACCATTTCAGGAGACATTGCCATCTCTCTCCTCCTCACTGATTATCATGGTCTGGCTTGTTTTCCATAAGCTATCTCATGCTTGTTGAGTCTCTTGTTGAGGTGCTTTCCCAACTGGTGATGTATTACTTCTCTCTGTGGTATTTTGTTTTTAATATTCTTATATCTTAACCTTGTAATAAAGCTGTCTTACTTTCGCTTTCGTGTGGCATGATGTGACTTTGGTCTCAGATCCAGCCTCAATCTAACTAAGTGGCACACCTGAGTGGCTGGGCATTAACCCTTGCAATAACAGTAGAGATCTGTTCTCTGTACTTTTCCGTATCTCAGATATTATGTTATATATCACAAGAAAACATACTAGATCGACTTCTGTGTTTTATTTCTAAAAAAAAAAAAAAAAAAA
>NW_022900918.1:25647029-25649159 GCF_012274545.1 Fukomys damarensis | reverse complement strand
TTTCAAAAAAAAAAAAAAAAAAAAACACCACAATCTGGGGAGACTATAATTACAAAATGTATTGGGAAAGTTCTGGAGGAAGAGACATGTTGTGCATTCACTGGGTGACCTTTAACAAGCGATTAAATATCTTTGAATCCCATTCTGCTTATTTACAAGAATGACTAAGACATCTACATTTACATTTAAAAGACCAAGTTGAGCTTAGAGGGTAAAGTGCTCAACATTTATGAATCTCATCGTATCTTGTGTTTTTGTTTTCTCCATGGTACTTAGATTAGTGTCTTGCCATTTACTTTGGAACTCTGATGTGTGGAATTGAATTTGCTCAATAAAGAAAAAGGATGTGTGGCTAACAAAAGTATGGTGAAAGAACTATGTGAATATTTTGATACCTAATGTAAAGCATTGTTCTGTCATCATTAATCATGTGGAAGCAGCATCCATAGCTAGATCGTGATGGCACGCGTTAGAAAACCTCTGAACTGAGCGAGCTCAAACACATTAGGCTGCCAGTGAGGGAAGAGGCAGAACACTAACCAAATTTAGGTTTTTACAGCAGTATTTTGAGTCTCCTACTAGAGGACAAATTACAAGTCTTCTCGCTATGAAAGGACTTTAAGTCATGTAGTTGCCAATTTAAGCCTCAAGTCGCAATCAGTGATAATCTCATAGGAAGGGAAATGCAGATCTTCAAAAACTGGAACATATTCAAATGCAAACTAAAGTGCAGCTTTGCCTTATGCAAAACAGCTCTCTTGATTCATGTCATGCTTATTTTTGCTCCCAAATTCGATTATATTTTCTTCTACTTGAGATACTCAACCAGAAGAAACAGGATATTTTCTATGTTAGAGACATTGAGGACTGATATAATTAGGATGTGGATCGAAATTCCTTTGATTTGGGGTTCAGTTGTTCCAAGCAGGTGGGTTGCCCTGGATGCAAACACAAGAGCTTTCCTCTGCCACTTCACCCACATTGCCCGGGAAAATCAATTGTTTGACTATTAAAAGTGGAGCCCACAGCTGATCAACAGCAGGTATTGACAGGTTGTGATTAGATACGCAACTGCAGCTGTTTTTCTCCTGTTCTTCTACTTTTGATTGCTGTTGGATTTGATTTAGATATTTGGAAAATAGAAAATTATGTTATGTTGGAAAATAAAGGTGAATTATTCTCCTCTATTTCAAGGTGATTTTTTAAAGACCCATAGCCTGAGGTCATTATATATATTGTAATTACCTCATATTTTGGCTCCTGTGCTTGAGGTAAAGCAGTTGGAATATATTCTTTATGAAAAAAATCTTTATTTTTCAAGTAAAATTCAGTGACTCCGTGCAACATGCATTTCTCTGAAGAATACACTGGGCATTGAGATTAATAGGAGTAAACATTTTGATGAGATCTCCAAAAGGTTAATATGATCTGGGGCTGTTCAATGTTGTGGCATGAATGGTGGTGGATGAACTGGAAGACCTCTGGGGTCCTATGATTTCATGGATATAGAGGCGTGAAACTGACATCATTATTATTAATAAGGGAAGCCTGGCTGATAACACGAGTGTTCTTTAAGCTATATGTAAGTAAAGAATTTCTTTGTTCAGCAAAACTGCTGTTTACAGCCAGGGGTGGTTAAATTACGTCGCTCTGAAATTTTGGAAACCTGGGTTTTCTTTCTGGCTGTCTCTCTAACTAGCAAAGTGACCTTGACCAGCTCAATTAACCTCTCTATCTTCTGGTCCTTGCATACAAAACAGGGGAACAATACTGTCCTTTTCTAACTTTCAGGATTGTTTTCCAATTCAACTGAGATAACACATCTGGAAATGTTTCTGTATGTATCATGCAGTATGCAAATGGATGTCAATAATCATTGCTAACTCTGTTTATGACTCTTTCTTTCAGACATTGTCCTTGCTTAAAATGAGTCATTCCTCTTTACTGCAATTACCTCGAACTGATTATGTGTTCATTTTTTTCTGGCATCCTGCAGCCACTCCTCCTTCACTGTTAGTCTCTCTCTTGCTTATGTACTTGCAGATTTTCTTTTGTGTACTGCTTTGTCTGTTGAATTGAATTATATCTATCATTCAGGAAATACTTGGGGATATATATATATATATATAT
>NW_022900918.1:25599027-25646971 GCF_012274545.1 Fukomys damarensis | reverse complement strand
ATTCAGGATTCAGGAAATACTTGGGGATATATATATATATATATATATATTGTTCATGAACTATGTTCTGTCAGTTCAGTAGAATTAGGTTTTTGCACACAATGTCTTTATGTTTGACAATGTGCTTGGTTCCGGGATCCGGTTCTTAAACATATGGTATTGCAAATTCATGGTTATTTATGGCTCACAGGTGATATTAGGTAAAACCATTAATAAAATTGGATTACTGTTGCAAGGATCATATGCCTGAGAAACCTTAATGTAGGCCGTAAGTCAATATTTGTGATAAGAAGTTTGATATTCTGTACATTCAACACTTTAAGGGTACTTCGTCTAACCCATTCTCCCAAAAATCAGGCCCAGAAATATGCCTCACTGTTTGTATTTCTTCAGACAAGTAAGATATCAAAATCTGCCTCCAGATGCATTTCTATATCTGTGACTCCTGCCCTGAAATCACACTGCCTCGGAATTGCTGCACTGTCGGAGTTTGCCTCTCTGTAACTTAGAACACCAGACATTTCCAGTATCTGCAGGAAGGAGAGAATATTGCCAACAAGACTGACATGTGGCAGGCCATTTACGCACACGCAAGATGTAAAAGATCCTCTCTTCCTTTTCCAGACCTCATTTCTAAGGCTGTAGGAATCCAATCTACCCCAAAAGTAACCTGCTATGGCACATCAAAGTATCTGGCTCCAACTCATGCGAAAGCTTGTAAAGATGAGACCACACTGCTGCGTTTAGGACACAACAGATCTTACAAGTGGAGATCAGTTGGAAGAGCTAGAATCTGCTGCTGCTGCTGCTGCTGCTGCTACTGCTGCTCCTGGTGGTGGTGGTGGTCATTCACTGCTTCATTTTACACAGTCTGTAAACTTCACTTCAGATTACTATTGCCCTGTCCATCTAAAAATCTTACTCTACAGATGGATCTGAGAAACCATTGGATATGACAGAGTGAGTTATATTCTAGGATTGACTGTGCCACTGACTTGATGTGGGCTCCCTGAAAAGGGCAAAGTTGATAGTGAAACAGGCCCATGTTATCCAATAAGGAGTTTTTAAGTTTCCAACTTTACTCGCCATGCCATGGAAACATAAAAATGGGGCATATATCTTGTTTATCATGTCTTGAACTTATTAGGTCAGATTTCTACCAACTTAGGTTTAATAACCTAATACCCAATGCATTCTAGGAGTGTTTGACCAGAGGAAAAGAAATGATTACACACACACACACACACACACACACACACACACACACACACAAGAAAGACTGCATCTTCAATTGAAAACAGTTGGGTAATTACTACAACATAGTTTATGATTTATGAGAAATAATGTTTGGATTGTAAAACCAAGCAATTCTAAAACTTAGCCACATTTTCTGAGACCAAATGAGTACCTCATCATAAAAATACTCTCTCTAAGATTGGTTTCACAGGAACCACATTTGGATGCATTGCAACCAACTGCAGCACCTTTAGAGTTTATGGAACACTGCTTTTATAAGTCCAAAGATCAAGTTCAAATCTTGGTCTTGGAGACCAGACATTGATGGTGCTAGCAAAGAAGGAAATTTGTTTAGAAGTTGTACCTCTGAATTCCCAGAAAGCAGAGGCAATTCTGTTTGCAGATGACCCTTGTACTTAACTGCAACACTGCCAGAACCTTGCTGGACCTTCAGCCTGTTAGCTACCTTCCAGAATCTGGTCTTGCCACCTCCTAGAATAACATGAGCCAACTTCTTAAAGGCTCTTGATAGGTGTATAAATAGATGCACATCTTACGAGGAAGAATATTTGTAGTTTTGGTAAATGTAGGTTTTCACCTGCATGTAGGTTTTAGTGAATGTAGGTTTTTAAGTTTTCCTGAATAAGGGACATAAGGATTTAGCCCTTTGTGAGGAGTGTGTACTCACAAGGGTTTCTCTACCCATGGTGGTTTCGCCATCTCAGTGCACCTTCTTGATTATATCCAGTATTTCATTTGTTATTATTACTATTACTACAATTATTTTGACCATTAAACACCATTATTTTGACAATTAAATATCTCACTGGAAAATTCTATGCGTTCCTCAGAAAAGTATTTTATTTCTTGGCTCTTTCCTATGGTGATGATTTCAAAGGTCATCGTACTGACTCTTCTTTTACAAGGCTCCAGAAGGTTATTGGATTCTAAGCCATGAGAGCAAGTTTGAAAGTGGGTCATTGAATTCTAATTCATTCTTCTCAGTGGTAAGAGCTCTACACATTCCAGTTCTTTAAATGAAGACCTTTTCTGAAAACCCATCCATCCAATGCTTTTTTTTTTCTCTTTTTTGTCAAAGGGAATATAGCACAATTCTGTATTGAGGAAAAAAATTATGGAATTAACAGGCTCTGAGTTGCTCTCTCTAGTTAATGGATCCCCAATGCTCAGTTTAGGTCTCTCTCTCTCTCTCTCCCTCTCTCTCTCTCTCTCTCTCTCTCTCTCACACACACACACACACACACACACACGCACACACACACACAGCTAATATATATCATCAGTTTTCAATGACTGTCTTTTATCTTGCCACATGGGTGAAGCATTCATTTTATTTTAATTGAATCTTCTTATATAAAGCAGAGTAACTCTGATCCGTTCTTTCCACATAAACTTTTTAGTCCATCTTAGCTTACTCTTCCTGTTCTGTTACAAGAGTGCTACTAAAAAGTGTGCCTTGTTAGAGCGAACATCTAAGCAGGAAATGGCCCTTTTCATTCCCCAGAAGTTTCCTTCATGCTTTTGTATTTCCTTCAGGTGGTCTAGATGTTGGGAAAGGAATTCTATTACTGGTAGGGCAGTCCTAGCACCAAGCTATCTTGTGACTGGGCTGTGTATCGTGAAGTCCAGACACCATAAAGGTGCCGATCATTGGCACTGGCTTTCCTGGGGTGATAGTCTCAGGTTATCAGCCTCTGCTCTGTCTGCCATAATTTTCTGGTCATCTCTACTACAGTATCAAAAGTGTTCCATAGAGCTAGTAAAATAAAAAATAGTCATTGCTTTCACACTCTTCACCCAAGTTGATTTTCCTTTATTCCATTAACCATTGAGCGTTGCCATAATTTAACTCACACTCCCCAGGTAGAAGCCTAGGTAATACCTTCACTTCCTGTTGTCATATTATTTTGTATCTAATCATTCAATTATGCTAATCAATCAATATTCCTCATTCTTAGTAGCTTACAAATATTACCTCTTTACCTGTCTTCTGCCCTTATTTTTTTTTTAAATCAATCAACTTTCATCTTTAGAAAAGCTTAGCTTCATAACAAAACTGGTAGGAAGGTACAGAATTCCTGTATACTCCATTTTCTTATGCACACACGCAACTTTATGCATTATCAGCATCTCCCACTAGCCTGATACGCTTGCTAAAATTTATAGACCTACATTGACACATCATTATCATCCAGTCTATCACCTACATTAGGGTTCACTTAGCATTGTACACTGTATGAGCTTTGACACATGCATAATGGCATATATTCACCATTACAGTGTTATACAGAATTATTTCACTCTCTTAAAATCATCTAGTTTCTACTTATTTGGTTCTATCCATTAATCCTTGACAAAACCCTAACTACATTACTTTCTATGGTTTCTTCTTTTCGTATTCATTTTTAACACAGGATATACATTTCTGTTTTAATAGACCTCCAGATCACTTAACAAGTTACCCTTTCTAATAATTTTTCATATAGAACAGCAATCTTTCTGATACACAATTAAACTGTGCAGACAGAATGCTGCATTGCCTTTCACAGCCTCCAGTGTAAAGTTTCTTTTACTTCAGTGACCTCAACCCCTGACTGGATTCCTGCTTACCCCTTTTCCTTCACCTCACGATGCTTACAAGATTGTGTCCTGTACTCCAGTATACTAATGGGCTTACAGTTCAGAGTGAATGTATTCAGTCTTGTATATTTATTGCTTCTTTTATTTTTTTCCTTTTTCTTAGGAATACATTTGTACCTTCCATCACCTGGTTATATTAAAATTATTCCTCAAGTTTCAGCCTCGTATTTCCTTCTCTCAAAGACAACTCAATGTAAAACTATTTCTATTTCTCCCAGACCTACAACAAAATCCAGCTTTCAGGTCTCCACATGACCCAGTTCTTCAGCCTTAGTGAAATTAAAACACCAGGATAGAAACAATTTGTTTGAGAAATATGCTTACAGTGCTGAGTCAATAAACTGTCAGATTTTCATATCTTAACATTGTTAAGTTTAGCACTCAAATACAAATGTCTAGACTAGAATTTAATGTTCTGCTCAGTAGATTACATATTTTCTTAGAAGACAGAGATTTTTCTATATTTACACACATTCACACACATATATATGTACACACATGCACATATGACTTTTTTTTTTACAGTTGTTCCTATTTTATAGATCTTTTTCCACATGTTCTCCATCTGGCCTAGGGTATTCAATGTGCTTACATCCTAAATTTACTAGTCTGTACTTCAGAATTAAGTACAATAGCTATGAATCAATGTTGCAAAGAGGTATAAGTATGGTAAGTAGCTAATTAACATGTCTTAAGGAAACTGCTAAAATCTAACAGCTAGGTTCCTCAGTCAATAGTGGCGCTTAAATATTCAAGCCTTTCTCACTTAAATACTGAAAGCTTCCTGGTGATATTGGAATGCATTCTTATCCCTCTTTAGTTTCAAAAAGTTAAAAGCATACATGATATATTTATTATCACTATTACTGTTATACAGCTTTTTAAATTCAAATACAGAGAGCTAGATAGTGGAGTGAATTAATCTCCCTTTTCATGGCTCAATATTATTGCCAATGCATTTCAAGTGTCCCTGTTCCCTTCTTTCTTCTCGGTTCCTTTCACATTGAGACTCCCTTTGAAAAAGTTTGACAAATTCTGGTAGATTTATGTGTATTTACATTATTTCACATAAGTGATATGGCATCAAAGTATCACTCATTAAAAAAAAAATCTATACCCACAGAAATTTTTAGAAAGCTAAATGCATCTTATATGTCTAAGTACTGGTAAGTAAGTACTCTGTAGAATTCTGCTGAGTTTATCCTCTTTAAATAGAGGTCCTTGCTCCAATTCCCCATTAGCACAAATGGTGCTGCATTCATGTGCTGTATCAGCAATGGGCAGCTGGCTCATTTTATTAGCAGTGTCAGACCTTACAACGGAATGCCTGCTTTGGATCATGCTTCTGCTGAAAAGAAACATTGATTCTTACTTCCCCATATATTCTCCAACATTTGACATTACAAACATTTTTTTGTAATTACAAGTTAAAAAAAAAAACAAAAAAAACTTGTCATGTTTGGGATGAGACCCAAGGCCTCAAGTGTGCTAGGCAAGCGCTCTCTCACTGAGCTACATGTTTGGCTCCCTAAGCCTAACTTCTGAATAGTCTTTGGTGGTGTGTGACCGCTTTGAGTCAGTCTTACTCCTTGGATCTCTCTTTTGGCTCCTCCCTTCCCTTATTCTTTAATATCTTAAATCAATCTTGATTTTTCTAAATATAAATGCATTACAATATTCCTTACCTATTGTCCTTTTTTTAATGGCATTTAGTGATGGATATATTTTGTTTTATGATCATTTCTCTTTTTTTTAACAATGACTTATCACCTCTGAAACAACAATTAACAGAAATTTTGTATTTTCCTAATAATAGAATAGAAACATATAATTTAATCTTTTTCAGATTTTATTTTAGGTCCTTAAAATTTATTAGCAAAGTTACTCTTTTCTATTTGGAGAGTTTAAAAATACACACTTGCCTTAGGTCCACTCATGCACCAAGTATACTTTTACCCTTCGAACATATGATCATTTAATGTTATGTTCAAAGATTTATGCTCACATTTTCTCTTTTTGTTTCTTTTTATTATCCATTGTTTGAGTTTACCTTACCACTCTAGTATTTGTTCTTCAAATCTTGTACCAACACAAGATGTAAAATAATGTAAATGCGTGTATGTTTTTTTCTCTCCTTTTGGGTCATTCATGTAATAAGGGGAATGTGTGTAATAACAGGCATTGTTTTCATAAGAAGTAACTATAGGAACAAGATCTGTGGTGTACAATGAGCTGTAAATTTCACATAACTTAAAACAAGTATAAATATTATCCTGCATCAAAAAGAATTGATTTTATACTCACTCCAATGAATTAGAAAGTGAGATTTATGTACAGCAAATATAGAGAACACATACTTTTTCAGCTACGTAATAATATGTTTAATTCAGTAAGTATAGGACACTGATTAGGGTAGCTTGTTGATACAAACTGATATAAACTATCAGAAAATTTAAGTTAGTGTTTATATAATATGATATTTTAGGAAAGATATTACCTTTGTAAAAGCAGGTGCCAGAAATCAGGACATTTGAAACAAGTTAGTTAAATAAGGTAGGATTAATACCTGATTGATCCAAAACTAATTAAGAATGGTTACAAAGCCAAGCCTTCAGACTGCCCTGTCCTTGACCCAACCAAATATTTTCATTGGTGTAATAGATTTATCCAAAATTAATACATAGAGGTTCTCTTATAATATCTGCTAATAATTAATTCATTTTTTGTTCTTAAAAACTTTAATTCTGTTCAACTGGAATTCTACCATAATCATTCCAATCTGTCCTTATGATCCTGACTATGATTTTGAGTCACCCTGATCTATCATTTCTTGAATTTGTTAAGATCATTTTTAATTCAAGTGCTTTGCTCTTCTTTAACCCTGTATAAGCTTTGCCTTCTCTTTTCTTTCAGTCCCCAGTGAAATGAAGTCAATCCCCAAAAGTTTCCAGATAGGCGTATTTAAAGAACATCATGATAATCATGATACCCATCTACAAAAACATTTGATTTTCATTATACCACTTTCACTATTTTAAAGAATATTTACTAGTGTCAGATGCATCACATTTACGTGCTTTTTGTCTATTTCTGCCTACTAGAAAGTAAGCTCCAAAAGAACATGTTTTTCCTCATAACCCATCCACAATTGCCAGTCTACCTACCGTGTTCTCAGGATAGGGTCACTCTCTGCAAGTAGAAAGATGAAATTAATAAGAGTTGTCTTATAACGATGCTCAAACTCCAATAAGAAATATAGATGAATAAATCAATGACTATGGGGTACTATTTATTCTAGGTTAAAAACAGTGATGGCTATAATGGAAAGAAAATATAACTAAGTTGTCCAAGGACTGGAACTAAGGGGATGTTAAGTCATCTTAGTTAAAGGTAGAAGCCCACACTTCAAATCTTGCAAAATCAGGAGCCACAATAAAAGTCATTATAGGATATGAAATATATTAAAGGTTCAATTTGTCCTTAGGGTTATATCATCAAGGTATTAATTTCTGAACTTGAGTAGATTAAATGTTATAAAGAAGAGAATACTAGATATGTATATGAATATATAGCACCTGTACCATAATCTAGTTTATCCATAAATATAAAATATAATTACCTGATATATGTATATATAATGAAAATTTCCAGAGAAACCACACTTAAAGTTTAATTACTCCTGCATATTTTCATGCATATAAGTTTAATAGGTTTAAAATATTAACTCTTCCATTTGTCTTAGTAAATACACAAAATTATGGTTTCTTTGATTCAGGATGTAATAACCTGGAGTAGCTTAATGTAGATGATTTAAAATTCATACTGCACGCATGTTAAGAGTGAGATCATAGTGATATATTTTGCGATCTCTACCTTCAAAATTACCTTTGAAGATCGTGTTATTTTTTGCTGAATAGAATCACACTGCAAAGGCATTTAGACATTTTTTGAATGAGAAGAAAACTGAATTCAGTTTAACTAAGAAACATTCAGAACACGGGCTTGTTTTTGCATGGCATTACGTTTTATGCTACGTTTGGTGCTAAAGAGATCAAAGCAGTTTGTGCGTTGGTGTTCCAAAATCGTTCGTCATTGTCCTCCACAGTAACTCAACAGCTACAGCTACTCAGCAGCAGAAGTGTCTGTGCACTGCACAAGGACAGCAGAGTGTAAGGTCCCGCTCTCGCTGCCCAGAGAAATGTAACATGGGGCCCATCTGTCTATCAATCACAGTCACCGTGCCGTGTTCATTGCCATGACATTGCAGTCAGTCCAGCACAATTCTAACCACGAATGAAAAGGACAAATATAATGCAAGAAATGAAAAGAAGCAAAAGAAGGAGAAAAATAAATATCCTCTATCATACGAGCTTCTTATCGTGTAGATGGCTCTGTCTCCGAGTAGAGAAAAAAAGTGCAGCAATATGTATATACTTATGCAAAGGGTTAAAACTCACATTCCAGGGAATTTGAACCTCAAGGTTTATAGTTTCCTTTTTGTAGATTTCTACTTTTAATGTATTCATTTTTTTTTCTTTTGGTACCGGGGATGGAACTTGGGACCTTGCACTTGCACGGCAGACGGTGGCACCAATGAGCTAAATCCCCGGGCCCTAATGTGTTTGCTTTTTTAATGTTTTTACTTTTAATGTGTTTTAGGATTTCTAAACATAGTTTTGCTAAATTGTTTGTATGTTTAATTTAATATATTAAACAATGACTTATTTTTGGAAAATCAATCTTTCAGTTTTTGCTGTAAGTAATGTTCCCGTGAATGGTTTGGACCACACAGTTTTGAGACCTGTCTAGATACTCCTTGGAATAGATTCTCAGGAATGAAGTGAACTGGAGAACTACTGATGTTAAAATTTTTGATAAACAAAAAAATTTTGACTGAATTAGTTTGTTGGCCCTAATCTGGTTTAGGTGTCTTAGCTACTGCCACTGGAAAATATGAAACTTTATTTATTTATTTTTTTCCTCATTGAGTTTACTGGTACATTTTAGGTATACAGAATAGTTAATTCATCTTTGGGATCTTGTACCCAGCAGAGGGATGGTTGGGTCAAATGGAACCTCTAGTCCCAGCTCTTTGAGGTATCTCCATATTGATTTCCATAGTGGTTGCATCAATCAGGTCAACTAAACTTTAAATATTGTAACAACTAACAGGGCATTGTGGCTTACACCTGTGATCCTAGCACTCAGGAGGCTGCGGCAGGAGAATCGCTGTGAGTTCGAGACCAGCCTGGGCTACATAGCGAGTTTAAGGTCAGTCTCAACTACGTAGTATGACCCTGTCTCAACCCCCCCCAAATATATATAATAACAACTGAAATAAGTAATTATCCAATGAGAAGAAAATATGTTTACAGAAATAAAAATTTGGAAATCATAAAATATATGAGGCCAATGAAAATGAAACCACAATACATTAAACTTATGAGATATAGCAAATGCAGTACTAAGAACACTGTTATACTACATTATGCCACTCTTATTTGTGGTGCTCCTTTCTACGGCTTTCATTATTCACAGTCACATAGAAGATCAGATGTTTTGTATGTGTTGAGCGGAATGCCAGTCTGAGTAGTAGTACACAGTTTTATGTTTCTGATGGGAGTCATTCCTTTGCGCTTCACACCCTGCGGGCATTCTCTGCTGCTTGTGCATTTGACTTCACAGCCATCTCAAACACCAGATTGCCATGCAGATTTTACAGTGACAGCAACCAAGCAATCCTGGTGTTTTTCTTTTGTATCAGGATCGAATTCAGGACTTTGTGCTTGCCAGGCAGGCACAGCGACACTGAGTGAGCTAAATCTCTGGCCCTGGGTGTTTCTTAATGGTGGCCTCAGAGTCAAGGGTAGTGATGTGAGCAATTTGAATATGCCAAAAATATAAATAGAGTCCACAAAGTGCTTCCTTTAAGTAAAAAGTTAAAAAATAATTTTAGTGCAGTAGCTGTTTTACTATTGATTACTGACAATGTCTTACTAAGCCTAACTTGCTAATTAATCATTATCAAAAGCACACGAGCACTGAAAACATAGCATATGTCTTGTATGTAGAGGCTTTAATACTATCTGTGGCTCTAGACATCCTGTGGGGCTTAGTATGTGTGTCCCATGTGTACAGGGGAACTACTCTAGCGATAAAAGATTTAAGATGTGGCACGTACAGGTACCAAATGACCATAATGAATGTAAACATTACATGTCATAAACATGAGCTAAGAAGAATAATATTAAATGCAAAATTATGAAAATGGGAACAAAGGGTTTAGAGAGGAAGGAAGGTGGATGGGAAGGTGATTAAAGAAGAAACAAGCTGTGATATGTACATGCATCTACTGTCCAAGATGAACATGAACTTTATATATCACAAATATATACTAATAAAAAGATAATAAAGTTTAAATAAATAATCTAACTTTACCTATTCAGAAACTGGAAAAGAAAAGCACACTAAGCTCAAGCATAGCAGACAGAAGGAATTAGCAGCAATTACAGAAGAATTAAATGAAATAGCAACTAGAAATACAATACAAATAAGATTTTGAAGGATTAAAGATAGATAACTCTTTAGCTACACTTTGAGGCGATAGAAGTGAAGACTTAAGGAAAATGAGAAATTAAAGAGGCAGTATTACAACTAACACCACAGAAACACAAAAGAACATTCAGAGCTACAATCATGAGCTAATTAGATGGCCTAGAAGAAATGGATACATTTCTAGGAATATAAAACATTTAAAGATTGAAGTATGAGGGAATGGAAAATATGAACAGACCAAAATAAATGTAGATTGATTCAATAACAAAAAGGCTTCCATAAAATTAAAGGCCTATGCCTGATGATTTCATTGTTGAATCTACCACAAAAAACCCTCAAAAAACACCACCACCACCAACAACAAAAACAAATCAACCTAACACTAGTCCTTCTCAATCTCCTCCAAAACATTAAAGAGAGAACAGTCCCAAATTTCTTTAACAAGACCAGCATTACCCTTATATTAAAACCAGACAAGGTCACTCTAAGAAAAGTATCACTTGTGAATATAGATAGAAAGAAAAAGTCAACAAAATCTAGCAAACTGAATTCAACAGCACAGCCGAAGAATAAACACTATGACTAAGTGAGACACAAGATGTCACAATGTTCTCAAATCAATGAATGGGATATGCCACATTAAGAGAACAGATAAGGAGCATATAGTCACATCAACAAATGAAGAAAACGTATTGAAAAAATTCAGTGTCCTCCTATGCTGACAAATGGATAACAACCTTAGGCTAGAAACAATGTACCCCAACATAATATAAGGCAATAAATGACAACCTCACACTAACATTTTAATGGTGAAAACTTAAAGCTTTTACTCTTCTCTCTGGAACAAGACAAGTAGGCCCACTCTTGCCATTACTTCTATTCAACATAGTATGGGAATATTACTCATCTTTTAAAGAAAAGGGAATCCTACTATGGTTTGTGATAATATAGATGAACTTAGAAGACCTCATGGTAAGTGAAACAGGCCATTATCAGAGGGACAAAAGTTGCATGATTTCACTTTTATAAGCTTTCTAAAATAATCAAATTCATTAAAGCAGAGATGAGAATTGTGGTTGCCAGAAACTAGGGGAGAGAGATGTAGAGTTATTATTACTCAGTGAGGCTAAAATTTCAATTATGAAAGATCAATAAATTCAGGAGAATGATTTACATCACGATGGTTATATTTAGCAATGTGGTATTGTGCACTTAAAGTCTGTTAAGAGAGTAGATCTCAAGTTAAATATTCTGAGTTCAAACAAAACACAACACACATAAAGAGATACAAGGACATTTTAGGAGGCAGTGGATACAGTTATTGCTTTGATTATGGTGTTGGTACTATGGATGTATGTCTATGTCCAAACACATTAAATTCTATACATTAAGCATGTACAGATTTTCTTTCACATATATGTATATATATTATAATTTAATAAAACTTATTGAAATAATGATTATAATGTTTGGCCATTTTAAGCACTGAAATTATCCTATTTCTTTGGAGCTGTGCATTCAGACAATAGAACTCCAAAGTTTAAGTTTACATTCTATTTTCATTCACCTTGTGAATTCCCTGTAAAAACAACATGATACTGTTGGCAGCTTTCATTGATCTTCCCTAGTCTTTAACCCTCAGAGATGACCTAGAGCTCAGTTGTTTGGTGTCAACAGAGACCAGGCAGAAATGATGTCTGTGAAGATCCTATAACACCTGAGGACTCAGGGTTAATAGCGGTAGTCTCCTGACGGGCCACATAACACTGTGGGGAGGTCGAAATTGTTTTTTTAAACTGCATCTTTCTGAATTTATAATTTAAATAATATTTTTGTGACAGTACCCCCCTCAAAACTGTCAAAATAGAAAGATGCATATATTTTTACTCATTTGTCACTTTTAAAAACAATATTTTACATTTGTGAGAATAAAAGTTCATCATTAAGTACTTTCAAATTAAAACTATTTAGTGTAGCTTTTAAAATTAATTAGTATTTAATAAAATTTACAATGTATTGGATAAAGTAATTTACTTAACATGAATATGTATATAGGATACAAACATTCTCACATTATGATAGATCTGATTATATCACTGGTTAGGTTATATGCAGTCTATAAATATTTATATCTTTTTTAATGTTATGGGTATATTAATTAAAATTAAAAAAAATTAAACATCTAAATTATTCTTCCAGACTTTATAGCAGAGAACCATAGTACCTATGCAACTCATGCAATTACAAACTGATGAACAACAAATATATTTTCTGAGAAGAGTCTTAATTTGAAATTGTTTGCATAACATTACTATTCAATCAAATGTCCTTGTCAGTTCTTTAATATTTAGAAAAATTATCAACTTCAATCTCTGACTATTTAATTTTAGAAGTTTCACATTTACTCTAAATCAGCAAAATGGAATCTTTGCACTCCTGTGTATTGCTGTTGAAGAGGTTTTCAAGGTCTCTAGTGGGTATTTTTCACAGAAACTGACATCTGAGAAACAAAGATACACAGCTGCTCTATTCCTATGTATCAAGTGCTTATCAAGTGCTATCAGAAAAAAATTGTAGCAGTCTTTAAAAAACTGCAATTCAGAAACCAATCCACTGAATCACAATCTCTTAGATCAAAGGGTTTGAAATATTGCATTTTATAATCATTCAATATAATTCTTATGCCTATCAAATTCATATACATCTTATGTCTACTATTTTGGAAAATTTTGACCTTGATAATGTCATTCTTTAGGTCAAACTAGACATGAAAAAAGTGTGCTGGCTTGGCACTATTATTTAGCTTTCGTGTATCGCTACTTGTGCTGAATACAGCAGGGAAGACAGCAACTTCTACCACTGAGGGCTGGTAGAAACACTGTCTCATGAAACTCACTGTTATATTTAACATATTAACCTATACTATAATGATACCTCTTACTGTATTCCAAACACAGTGAAGTTATTGTTTTGGTCCTTTTGTTCCATCATCATAACAAGTTACCATATCCTGGGTAGTTTGTGAGCATAGCAACTTTGTCCCTTATAGTTGTTGAGGCTGGTACATCCAAAATCAAAGTGCCAGCAGACCCATGACCTTCGGAGGCTTCAGTGAGAGCAAATTGTCATTGTTAATTATGTACAACTTGTTCAGATAGTATTTTATGCCCTAAAGAAGAAAAAACTATATAAATTTAAGACTTAAGAGTAATTATTTTCAGTTAAATATCTGCTCATGAAAGGCCTTTTCTTGCTGATGAATATTCCCAGAAAAATTCATTTTTATCTGCCACGTGATAGAATATTAGCAGCTGGATTGAGTATATATTATTGTAGGGATTACAATATATTTTAAAGCTGTTACAAAAGATTTTACTTTATCTGTCCCTAAGGATATAGTAACAACTACAGACAACAGCATTACTCAAATTACATTTGTTAAATTGGATTATTTTTCTAAGGTTCATTCCCCATCTCAGACACCAGGGAAGTAACCATTGTCACATATCCATTTATTCATTTACTTTCGGTTCCTTCTATAAGGTACGGAAGATGTGCTGTACTGAGCAATGTGCTGGGTCCTGAGATAAGAAACAAATAATCCCTGCTGTGCTAGAGAACTCTGAAGTCTGGGAGGTCGTAGCTTGGAGGCCTGGGAACTTGATCCTATAAATTTGATGAGAGCAAGATTTATAGGATCAAGTTTCCAAATGTTTTTAAAGGACTGTCTCAAGAGATATGAAGCATTGTTTTGCTCTTCCCCGTCCTCCTTCCTGGAGTGTAGGACATTAAGATCAGCTTCAGTATCTGACTTGTGACCATTAAGATGACATCAAAAGGGCAAGTGAACAAAATGTAAAAAAGCCACCTAATGATCTGTGGATACTTGATGACAGAACTGTATGGACTCCATAGGGACATCTTTTGTGTGAAAAAAATAAATCTTTAATTTGTCTAAGACACTATACTAAGTCTTGCTAATCCCTACTTTAGAAGTATAAACAATATTTATCCCTTTTATCACTATTACCATAAAAGATTCAATATATGTTATTTCTAGTTTAATTTTTATTGTATCTTCTCTGTGTACCTTGTCTCTCTAGAAAACAAGCTTCATAAAAAAGAAAAAGCTAGGTTCTGTTTACTGACATATCTCCAGTGCCCAAAATCATGCCGGGCACAAACCCAACATTCAGCAAATATTTGCCAGGTGAATGAATGGGTGAATTAATGGATGGTGGGGAGATGGATGGGTAAACATATGGAGCTTTTCCAGATGACATAGTAGTTTGTTTTATCTGGCAGGGAGTTAAATGAGCAGAGCATGTTCTCTCTGTGCTTAGGCAGAAAAATTTTGATAGGATATGCTTTCTGGGTTTCTAACTAAATGTTTTCCTGGTTTACAAACTGAAAGTGATACTTCACTGCATTATTTCATAAATCAAGTAAAAAATTAATTGAAGATAACCACAGCTTCGACATCGTTGTTCTCCGTCAGAGTCATTTAGCAGTTAGATTTGATAACATAACAGCTAAATGGCACTGTAGGAAAAGCAGGCCTAAATACCTTTCACGTAACTACAGGTTAAAACTATAAAGGTATGACTGTAACAACAAAAATCACTGTACATCCTTTCATATGTATTTAGGCATACTTTTTATTTGTCATTCTTTCTTTACCGAGGAACAGATTTTGTCTTCTAGCCATGAGTTATTAAAATACTGCTGCTCATGCTCTGATAATTCTTTTGTTTCATCATATATTAGATCCTCTGAAATGCCCCTGGTTAGATTTTTTCCTTTCATAGGCTTGTGTCACTTAAACTTTGCTACTTGTAGAAATGTATGCAATTGCCATAGATTTACTTGAGTCTTTTATATGAAATATAAACAGCGTTAGCTGTCTTTTGCTGTAACAAAATAACTGATTTGAACACCTTTAAAGAAGGAAAAGTTTATTCTGGCTCATGGTTTCTGAGGTTTCCGTCCATAAACCAACACAGGGGTTGTTGGGGTGGGGCAAAGCCATTTACTACAGGGTTGTCAGGAAGCAGAGGGTGAGAGGGGAGGGGCTAGGTCCCCAAAATACCCTTCAACAGCAAACCCCAGCAATCTCCTTTCCTTCCACTCAACCTCATTGCATAGCTTCCACCACCTCCCAATAGCTCCGCAAGTTGGGACCAGGGCTTGAACACATTTCTTTGGGGGACATGTGAGATCCAAGCCACAATATAAACCTAACTTTTGCCACTTGTGATTAGCATGGTTGTTGGTGAAACATTTCTATCAGGATTGTTTCATCCAACCCAATGGCTTCATATTTTCCACAGTTCTACCCTCATAATACGGATAAAACTCGAATAATGATGGCTTTGTGAAACTTGTAAAACTAAAATCATAACACGAAACATTGATGAAGGATAGGGACAAAAAAGGGTGTCAAATGATCATTTTGCTAGACAGTCACTCCAGCTTTCTTCTAGAAGCTGCTATTCATGTTGACCCATAGCCTTAAGAGAAAGAAATAAATTATAGAAAAATCATGAGAAAATGATTAAAGTTTCTGGAAAAAAATGATTTATCTCTTTTTGATTATTTGACTCCTTTAAGTTTTTCTTAATTTGTATTTACATTTTGTTTTTAGATAAACTTTTATCCTTTTCCAGAAACAGTGAAAAATGGGTAAATGACTGTTACTATTAACAAGACATGATACTTCAAACTCTAGTTTTCCTAGCAAGTGTATACAGATAAATTTTTTGATATGTATATGAGAGGAAATTTCATGTCTCTTATGTTGCTTTATTGTAATTATACAGAACTTTATATCATGGAGTTATGAGGCCCTGCTAACACTCCAAGATATTTTGGAATTTCATTTCCTTATATGAAAGTCATATTTTTCTATTTTTAAGAGTTACTCTACTTTTCTACCAAATATTCTGCCAAGGATGCAGGATGCTTTGTTAAAATATAGAAATTCCATAGTTGAAAATAATCCAAATGAATTGAGCTTACTACTTGCATCATAATGTATAATAATTTTAAAAAATATGTATTATAACAATGGTTCCCAATCAGAGGCATTTTTCCCAGAAGAGGCAAAGTCTGGGCATAGGTATAATTGTGTTACTATAACAGTATGCATGTGTGTTACTGTCATGGATTGTGTAGAAGCCATTTATACTGTAAAACATCATAGAACATGCAGTAGTATCTAGGCTCCAAAAGCCAGGAATGTCTTGGTGGAGGCTTTTTGAATTATTGCATACTAAATAAAACCTGATTTAAGAGTTAAATGTTTTCTGTAGAACAGGAGTTGAATCCAGGGCATTGAACATCTTAGGCAACTACCTTAGCACTAAACTACATATTCAACCTTATTGTTAAATATTTTAACAAACAGTTACATAAATACTTAAAAATCAACTTTGTTCTGTGTGACATGAAAGTGATTTTATTAGGGTAGAAGATGTAAAATTTCAAATTTTCTATCATTGCAAATTTACAAAATTCACACACCAAAATACAGGTAAGAATGAATCACTTCAAAAGATACACAGTAATAGTTTTCATATTTCTCTGACAAAGAAACTTGGTTGTTATAAAATAAAGAGGAAAATCCTACCCTACCAAATGCAGAGGCACTATACTCACTCTCCCTTAAATTATCAAAATAATAGGACATTGGATATTTCTCTTTTTGGCCCAGGGTTTGTTTAGAATGTATCACTCTAATTAAACATATCATGGCATAATATTATGGAGGAAAATCTCAGTGATTCACACAGCGGAGGCTCTAAATATATTTTGAGGGAGGATATTTAAATTATGCAAAGTAGCTTCACAATAACTCTGACAAAGTAAAACAGTAGAAAGTACATTTTACTCTTAGCAGACTATATTAAACATAGGGGGAGAATGGGGAATATGATTGATGAACTATTTTGTTATTGGTGATCTTGAATAATCTAAGTTTGGGTATTATCCAGTTTAAATTGTTTTATTTTGAAGACAATATCAAACAAACTATTAGCCTCTCTCTTTATTAAAATAATAAATCAAAAATTGCCAGAGTACTACTAAATTGCAACTAGGCCTTATTCAATGTCGCAAATAGTTTTATTTCCAAAAATTTGTAATGCTTAATTGACCCATATTATCTACATTTTCAAAAAACGAAATCAAGGAATATTATGTCATCGCTTCTCGGCCTTTTGGCTAAGATCAAGTGTAAGGAATATTATGTCAGTCACGTTATATTTTTACTGTAGTATCTGTTATATTTATATGTTTATCACATTTATAAAGCCATATTCATAGTGTTACAAAGTTCAATATTTCAGCAGGAATAATTTTTATCAGTTAATATTCATGAGGAAGTCAAAATGAACTTTCAAAGAAGTTTGCCTTTTCTCTAAAATGATTCATGTTTGAAATGTGATTTTTCCTAAATGATAAAATTTTCTGTTGCTGTCATGAAAGTCGATTAAAAAATAATTTATGATTAATTAAATTGGTATGTTTCAAAAGAAAAATGCAGTTACTTCTATAGCATGGTAGCATACTTTTTTTTTATTGAGGTTATTGGTACAATCTAGGTATACAAATACAGTTACATTCATCATTGGGATTCTGTACCTTTACATAATAGGTCTTGATTCTCATTTTTCCCCTTGTCCCTGCCCTCCCTTCACCCCCTCCTCCCCTCCCCTTTTACAAACACTTTATTTCCATTTTTTCAGTTTCTCATATTTTTTTCCTCTCCCTTATTACTTTTCTCCCACCCTTCCCACTTTCCTTACACCTTTAGCCCTTTACTTCCTATTTCACATTATTAATTGTCTCATTAGGATCCTGTGTACTATTATAGTTTTTCACACCAAAGAAACTATTCGGTATTTCAGTTAAAGAAATCTCTGTATGAACATTAAAAATAGGGAATCCTAAAATAAAACTAAAAAGGAAAGTAAAAGAGAAAAGGCAATGATGTAACATCAAAATAATCCTTAATTCTGGAGATGAAAATGGTCCCTGAACATATTTAAATTGCTTCTCGCTCTTATAGTCTTTTCTTATTCTTTTTTCATTATTTAGAGAATACTTTATTAGTTTCTGTAATCAAACCCACGTAGATATGACCTTACATATTTAGTATGATGTGTTACCCCTGTACACATGGAAAAAAAAAAAAAAATTAACATTTCTAGACCAATATGGTTGTCCATTTCTGTACAATGCCAAGTCAACACAGTAAATTGGGATGACTTTTTCCAAAGTTGGCAGCACCGTTAAAGTTTCCCAAAATTCAATTTATATATATATGTGTGTGTGTGTGTGTGTGTGTGTGTGTGTATGTATATATAAAGACTAATAATAGTATGTTATGCATCGATAGCAGCAACAGCTTTTCCAGGTTCTGCAGTCATCTGAACAAAATTACAGACATTCAGCACATTCCATTAAAAAAAAAAACCAAAAAAAGAATAATATCCAGACAACAGCCAAGTTCTGTTGCTGCTGTGGTACCTGGCACCATTTTTTCTATTAGCCTCTTAATCATCATCTGGAAAGAAAACATTCTAGAGTAATATCATTAAAGCACGGTCCCTACTATGTATCATAAAGCAGGTACTAGATATTTTACATTCATCGAGGTATGATACAGTACCATCCTACAGCAATAATACTAGATTCAGCTTTGGTTTGAAATTTACTTTGTCTGCAAATAAGATTGCTACCCCTGTTTTTTTCTGGGCTCCTGTCACATGGAGAATTGTTTTCTATCTTTTCACTTTCAGTCTATGGACTTCTTTTTGCACTAGGTGTGTTTCTTGTATACAACATATTATTGGATTTTGCTTCTTATTCCATGGTAGCATACTTTATTCTTTTACTGTATTATTTTATTTAGTGTAACAACAAACAAAATAGAAACAGAAGTACATTGTGATATAACAATTCATCTATCTCCACTGTTGCACCATATTAGTGGAGTAAGCTGTATTTTAATGATATTTGTCAAAGAAACATAATTGAAAAATGTAAGTTCCTACTGAGAACTAACACTATCATCATATGTAGTCAACAGAAAATGATCTAGAAGTTTAGCTAAGTTTGAAATAACATCTAATTGTAAAGAAGCACTACTCCCTCTTGGCATTTTAAGTTACTTACTAGGCTGGTTTTACTTCTTCAAATTCATTTAGGAAACAGGGCAACACTTTAATCAAATGTTTTTCACATTTCAGTGTGTAAATGCAGCGATAAGAGCTGCTGTGCTCGAAATGAGTTCCAACGATGTATCAGCCAGCCTGTCCCGATCCTGCTTCCGTTCACCAATCAGAGCCTGTGGGTTAGGTGCACAGGTGCCCAAAGGACAGTTTGAAAGTCAGATTCAGAGAACTGAAATTTTCTCAACAATGTTTCAAGGACAGTGAGTTCAAGGCCAGTCTGGACTACATAGAAGAACCCTGTCTCAAAAAAAACAGTTTCTAGGACAATTAGAAGAACACTCCAGGGCGAGATATTTAGCTCAGTGGTTCCAGCGCCTGCTTCACAAGCACAAGGACCCAAGTTCGATCCCCAGTACCAAAAGAAAAGAACACTTCATTCTACATCCAAAGAGTAGCTACTTTCGTTCTATTTCTTATTTTCCTTTTATTTCTTTGTAAAATTTGAAAGAGCTTATGTAATTACATTTAATCGGTTGTTTTAAAAATTCCAGTAGCATTAAAGCAATTCATTAAGGTAAGAATGACAATGTCCAATACTTGTGGTCATTGTATTTCTTCAGTTTTTACTTACCTCACTTGCAGTTCTTCCTGACGACTTTTCCTATTTATCAAAGATCCTCAAGCCATATGTAATGCATTTGAAGAAGTTGAAATATCCTCAGAAAGATTTGACTGAAACACATTTTAACACACAATTCATCTTCGAGTTAAATTTCACTGTGTTAAGTAGAAGGAATTAATTTTAGCACTGGGTGCTGAAGAATATCTGGCGAGAGGTTAGTGTGTGGAACTTCTCGAATCTTCTTCGTTCTCCACTAAACACTTGCTTATTTTGATGACCATGTAATTCTGCCTATCCCAGATTAGCTCCTGCCAACTTTAGTAATGTCTAAGTGACCACGTATTTGGAATTTTACACATCTATGAAGTATGATTTTGACTATAAAAGAAAGTTACTTAAGCACATTACACAGAACTTACATTGATTTCTCATTTCAGTTTCTTACCCGATCACAATTGGATAATCACCCAATGATGATGTAATAATGGCAAAATATCCCATCCCCATGGATTTTTAGGATGCAAAAGTGAGGAACTGAAAATGGCAAGCCTAGCCAGTATCAAATGCACATGTAATAGATTAAGATATTTAGAAAATGCTTCCTTTTTCCTAAATAATTAGAAAATGCATTCCTGAAGATTATTCACTTTCCCGAATTCTAGACTGACAAATAATAAATTCCTGTCAATATTTAAGTATTCATTTCATGAATTTTTGACTCCTACAAAGCAATTTCTTGATAGGTGACCACATCCAATAGTGAATTAAGGCTCTCCTTCCTTTAGTCTGTTGACACTGTCAGGATATTTGATGTGTGTTAGATATTATTTTACTTGAATGTTAGGGTGATTGGTAGATTTTAGCAGAAATACTACATGATTGAATGAAAAAGTAGGAATGAATCTATTCACTTAGATGACAGTGGTCAGAGTAAAAATGTAACTTAGGTCTTTCGTACCAGCAGACAGATTGTGCACATACACTGTAGTGATAGCTAGTCCCAACTGCCAACTCCGAAGGCTTGAGATCCTATAGGGAAGTATTAAGGTACATTTAGTGTGCTCGGGTGGGTCATAGAAGCATGACCTTGAAAATTGTATGTGGTCCTTAGGGCCTTCTTCTCTGGAGCTTTTCCTCTTCTCTCTCCTTTCTGGATGCCATGAGTTGAGAAGTTATTTTTTGTCATGTCTTTGTGTCACAATGTGGAGCCAGCCAACAATGAACTGAAACTTCTGAAACCATGAGCCAACTACAGATCTCTCTTCTGTGTAAGTTATGATGTCAGGTGTTCTGTCCCAGTGATTAAAGAAACTGACAAAACCAGAAAACTCACTTCAGAGAACTGGAGTTGTTCCTGTCATGATAACTGACCATGTAGTGCAGAAAACTTTAGAATTGGTTTTCATGAGAAATTCAGAAAATTCTGTAGAAACAGGCTAGAAAAAGTATAAAATTCTGTAAGCAGACCCTGCTAGGCGCTACTGATTGGAGTTCCAATGACCACAATGCCAATGGGAGTATAAATAGTGAGGGCAAGACTCCTGGGATTTCAAATGAGAATGAAAATTTCAGTGGGAATTAGCCTAAAGGTATGTGCATTAAATGCTAACAGAAAAGTTTTTTGCTTATGTCCTGAGACTTCAAGTGAAACTGATTGTAAAATAATTAACCGATCATTCTAGTGAAAGAAATTTCAAGATATCTCAATGTTCAGACACTGGCATGGGTACTGCTGGCTGCTTTCAGTGCGAATCAGAAGCAATAAAAGAAAGACAGTAGAAAGTTTTGAAAAATTTAAAGCCCAATTTAAAGTCAAAACTTAATTTTTGAGTTAAAAGACCCAATCCAAAAATTTTTGAGCAATGTTAGCACTGTTGAACAGACTTTGGGAGAAGGAATTGATGTGTATTTGGTTATATCCTGTGAAAGGCACACGCATTATGTTAGATAGAATTAGAACCCTGTTATTGCTTTTACTTGGGTATTTAGTGTAGTATAAAGTGATGTGTTTGGATGTCAAATTGGCAATGGATAAAATGTGACTTTTTATCTTAATTGTCAACTTGATTGACTTGAGAATTGCCTAAGGGATTAAAAGTACACTTCTGGGTTTGTCTGTGTGAATTTTGAGATGCGACCTTAAGAACTACTACATCTGGTCCCTGAGCCCTTATTCTCTGCTGATTGTCCCCTCTGCTTCCTGGATTCCATGGGTCGATCAGTTCTTTTTGGTCATGCCTTCTGCTACTGATACTCTGAAAACATGAGCTAAAAATAAATATTTTCTCCTTTAAGTAGTGAAAGTTATTTTGTCGTAGTGATAGGAAAGCTAATATAAATAAGGTTGCAAAATAAGAGACATCCACTTTCTTGGGTTGAATTTTGTACCCAGTACTTTCTAGGTTGACTTGTCTTGAAACAGGGTCACTGCAGAAGTAATTAATTTATATGAAGTCATAACAAAGAAAGATATGTTCTTACTCTGAAATGACTGAAATTCTTGTAAGAACAAAAGAGAAAGAGAATGCCATGCAATAACAGTCACAGAGAAAAAAACTTCACCTTAGGTGTCTACCAGTATGCATTTAATTTTTAAGCTGTCCAATTTTTTGTTATTACACCCCTAGGAAATTAATGAAAATATCAAATTATAAACGCCAGCAACTTCATAGACAGGAGTATGCTTTTAGAAGTAGGCAATTCTTTTTGTCTTTGGAAAGAGTTCTCTACATCAAACATGTAAGCTCTGTAGGGATATAAGAGAACTTTTATTATGCTTTGAGTAGAGGAAATGGCTACACCCCAACAGGAATTAGTTTAGACTCTGGACCTGGTCTGTGTCTCCTAGCTGTTGTCTTAACTTTTTTTATTTTATGTAGCTTAGTTGCAATATTTTACCACCTAAGAACCTTGGGATCAGTTTTCTTCCAAATAATAGTTGGTAAATTGAGTCTTCAACAATTTTCATAGGACCTTAATTTCCATAGGAATTTGGTAAATATTGCTACTTATAGGAATAATTGTAGTTATGTTTACATTATGGCAGATCAGAAGTGATAATGGGCTTCCAGTTAATTGGAAATTCTACAGTCTGTACATTAATCTGTTCAGCATATCTCCATACAAAGTATTTTTCATAGGCATAGTAAATCTGGTCATGATCTATGCTATGGATGACAAAAATCAAACTAAGTGTGTATTTAGATTCATGAGTCCACCATTCTTTCCTGTGGTCTGGCGTTAGAGTTTGGTTGACTGACTAATGCTCCCTTTAAGGTGAAAATATTTAGAAACTAAATTATTTTAGTTTGCTTTTATTTTTCTTAATGATTTTATATTAAACACTTCTATAATTAACATTTAGTACAATATGAACAGATAATATTACTAGCTTACTACATAAAAACAGAATTAAATATAAAATAACTAAAATCTGAAAAATTAGAGAAAGTGTAGAATATTTACTATTTTAAGGTGTTTCCTTTGGACTACACTTCTGCTCTAAGAAGTTAGTATGCATATATTTTATGATAACTGAGATAAGAAATGCAGTTTTCAAATAAGAGAAAATAATTGAATTGTTCTTACCAAGTTAGATTTCCCTATACTTACACATGTTACTGCTATTAAACTGGTCATATTTTAGGACTTACTACAACCGTGTTTTTTGCGTAATAACATGAAGTTTTGGCATAGGACTTTTTATTTTCCTACACCTATAGGACATTTTACTCATGTTTTATTTACTGCTCTTTGTTTCCCTGAATATATATAGCTGTGAGTTTATAGAATCAGAATACAGACAAACAAAACTTCGTAGTTCAAGCACTTTCATATTCTCTTCCAGAGCAAAATCAAGACAAACTTTGAAAAAGAACATATTAACTTGGGAAAGGTCATATTTGATTAGTGTAAAGATTGAATTATAGAATAAATATGAATGCTTGCAGTTTGCCTACAGTAAATCAAACTAGACCAACAAAAAGGTTGGTAAGTAAAATAGGGAGGAAATACTAACTTAATGAGAAAATAAGAAAGATTTATAATAAGCATATCACAGTTTATATGTAAATAAAATCATAAAGTGCTTAAATCCATGTTTTCTCTCAAGTAGGTATAAGTATATGCAGTATTATTATTTACACTGTGTATTTTCAGCAGACTTCATTTTTGACCTCAAGAGCTGAGAATTTAATCATAGTGTTCAGTTCATGTCAATTATATCCATTATGATAATCAATCCTCTTGTACCCTAAACCTACTCTTATTCCACCTCACAGGAATGTACCCTAAGCTGTTTAATAAAATTTACATGTTTAAATGTATATTTTGTCTGATGAATAATTTACATAAATTGATTCAGGCTATAAATCTCACATGGTTTTCTTTCTCTTTTCTATTGTTTTATTCAATGTTTTAAAGATGTAGTCATATTTCTGCCTGCACGTCTAAGATACTTCCTCTAATCTTTCCATAATGAGCATCATGTTATTTTGCAGTATGCGTCCATCTTATTCAGACTCCTGTGGCTGAAACTCGGGTGACCTCCAAGCCTCTTATTTCACAAATGCTTCTGCAATGAAGACCCCTGTGTTTGATCCTTATATTTACCCTGTCTCTTTACAGCGATGACTAAGGAGTGATTCCTAGGATACCTGATGTACACATTCCTAATTTCCTAAACACTGCCACGTAGCTATGCAGAAAGTGTGTTTTTATGGAAATCCTATTAGCAATCTCACATACCATATTTATCCACTTTCTTGTTTGGTACCGGGGAATGAACTCGAATCCTTGCGCTTGTGAGGTAGGCAGAGAAACCACTGAACTAAATCTCCGGCCCTCCACATTTTTATTATCTCTTGGTGTTCTCATTTTTTATTATTTGCCATTTTGATAAGGATAATATGCTTATGATATTTGCCAGTGTTGCATTTTTCCGATTTTTAGTTACTGACTCTTCATATAATGTTTTGGCATTTTTACATTTCCTTAAGTGAATATAATTTGATTTTCCATAATTTTGCTTTGAACTCCTTGCCCTTTTCTTATAGGTTTGCAATAATTCTTCATGTCCTTTCTAGATATTACAGCCTCCTTCATTTGGGATATAATCATCAGTCCTTTGATCATAGAAGTAACACTTGTACTGAGGTGTTTTTACTCCAACGGTGATTTCTAATGTTTCTATAATGATATCTGACAATTGTCCTGGGCTTGGTGGCCTGTGAACAGAAAGAGTGATCATAGCTGACCACATTCCATTCTCATTACCTGCTTTCCTCTTGGGATGTGTCTTGTCATTGCTCCACATTACGCCCTAAACTAGGAGAGAGACACACGGCAAGTGCCCTGCCAGGGAGATGCAGGCTACAGTACAGATTTAGAGGGGGGATACAATTAAAGCATTTATGTTTTCTCTACATTTTTTTCACTTATTTGTCTCCTGAAATCTGCAAATCTAGCTTGGTTTATGTTTGCCCTCCAAGGTTGCTTTCTACAGAGAAAGACCAAAATCCCCGGCCCTCCACATTTTTATTATTACTTGGCATTCACATTTTTTATTATTTTATTATTAGTTCAGCATCATCCTAGGTCACCATCATAGGTTACCAATTTTCAACCCAATCATTGCCACAAAAATTAAAATTTAAAGGGATAAATCCAAATAATGAAATTGTACTACAAAACTCTCGTAATAAAATACTTACCCTCATCTTTTGTTTTCTGTCAGTACCGTCTGGTAAAATGGAAAGCCACTAGATTGGTAAATGTTAAACCTGATCCATCTTACAAGTCATTTGTGAAAAGTGTTTCTAATTTAAAATGAGTTTCCTCATAGATATTAGCCATATAATAATTTTAGCATATTACAATGTTCTGAATAAAAATATACTTAAATTTATGGCATAAAGAATCATCATTTAAAACCATACGAATAAGTAAAATTTAATTTTTATTGCATAATATATAATTTATATACTGTGAATTGTAACATTTATTTGCTCTTATAGTTTTCAGTGGCATCTGAGAAAAAGAATATATATAGCATATGTTATTACATGAATTATACCTGAACTGTCTTTAAGGAAGAGAGACATTCATTTTTCTCAGAGTATTTCTTATGATTTTACCTAACATCAATTATTTAGAGATATTCAATTATGTTTATTAAATGTTTAAGAAATTGTTCATATTTCTAATGGATTACATTTTAATAAGAAATACATTTGTTAGAGAAATCACAGAGAAAATCTGAAAGGTTTAAAAAATACTTAGAAAGCTATACTTGCTTTTTAAAAAAGGACAAGCAGTTATTTAAATAAGATGGGAGGCCTTGGGGTGCAGTGAACATTTTTAATTGCATATTTAATTAGAAATATGCTGGAGAGGTAATGTTTAGCTGAAGCTAGTGGGCCTTGGCAAAACATTTTCTTCTAACCAATTTTTTTTTTTTTTTTACCTTTTCAAAAAAACCATGTTGAGCTGAACAGAATTTAATTTTGTTGCTATTCATTATGAAAGGATTAGAACCTTTTATTTTCACATGAAAATAAGTTGACAGGTTTATTTTAAAGGATTTCTCTTTTATTACCCTTGAAATTTATTTAGCACCTGAACATTTGCTTGCTTGACAGTTCAGAAAAAATTAAATAGCATCTACATTATATAAAATCTAATGTCTTTTGTATTTTTTATCATTCAACCCAGAGCTTCAATGTCTGCATGGCTACTTCCAAAAAAAGTTTAAGAATTTAGGGAAAAATGATGAAGTTCAAAAAATAAAAATAAAATATATTTTTAAGTGAGGGAGCTATACTTTGGTTAGTAGCAAGAATTAGTAAGGATTCATGTGTACATATCATATTGTAGTTAAGAGAAAAGTTTCATCCTATGACATAATAAACTCAAGACATAGGTTGTGTCATTTTTTGGATGGGCAGGGGGGATTGAACTCGGGTCCTTGCGCTTGCAAGGCAGGCCACTGAACCGCTTAGCTAAATCCCTAACCTAAGACATAGGTTGCGTAAACAGTGAAAAGGAAAGGTTGGTGGCTGGAAAATACCTCCTGTGTCATAAGCGCAGGAAACATGAGACGATTTAAATGGTGAGCAGCAAAAGTTGAAATAGAGACCATTTCCTGACTGCAGAGAAATTTTACTGTCACAGCATTTGCTAACCTGAGAAGAAGAAGGTTAGAGCGTAAAATTACTCATGGGGACTGAGATCATTCCTTTCCGTGTATCTTTTGTGATGTCCTGGGACTTAATCATTCACTAAGACACTCAGGCATATCAACGAGTATCATGATAGTCTTTCAGGAGGAGTTTATCTCTTCAGATGAATTTCTCATTGTCACCCAGTAAGAGGAGGCTGTTTGGAAGGGAAGATGTAGTGTGTCTGCATCATTATTGGCATTCCCCTGTCTCTAGAAATGATAAATGTGCTCTGAGAGGGCAGAGCGAAGTACATGGACTTAGGAAGCATCAGGAAGGCAATTTCAGAAGTAGAAGCACAGCTCTGGCACAGCTTAAAAACTTAACTCATTTCCATGAATTTGAATAATAACAAAAGGTAATAAGGGAAAAGAAAAAAATATGAGAAAACGAAAAAATGGAAATAAATTGTTCATAAATGGGGAAGGGAGGAGGGGATGAAGGGAGGGCAGGGGCGAGGGGAAAAAATGAGAACCAAGACCTGTCATGTAAAGGTACAAGATCCCAATAATGAGTGTAATTGAACTGTATACCTAAAATGTACCAATAAACTCAATTTTAAAAAATAATAAAAAAAAATCTGGGTTGCTGTGAATGTGCTTTGGGGGGGCACTGTTTACAGAGAATAATATAGCTCTTATTTATTGTCACCAATTTACCTCAATTTAGGAGCTTAAAACATATTTATCAGTCCATAATTTTGCAGATCAGAAGTCCAGGCATAGTGAGGCTTTGGGTTCTCGACCTAGAGTCTCTCAAAAGTATAATAAAACTGCCAGTCAAATGAAATTCTCATCTGGATCTCGATTCCTTCTTCCAAGCTTATATCCAGGGCAGAACTGAGTTCCCCCTATGTGTAGGTGTGAAACCCCAATCTTTTTGGATAGATTTCCCCTTTTTTATTCTAGCAGGAAAGGATTTCCTTTATGTGCCTAGACTCTGTCTTCAAGAAGGGCTATGTTCTTTTTAAATGCTCTTTTAATTAAATCAGACACACCTGAGTTAAGGCTTTTTCTTAAAATTAAGACTGATATACCCAGAAAAAAAGTGTGGAATGCATCATATTTCTACTCCTGAAGGTTTTGATGACCATGTATATGGCATGAGCAAAAATCCTGAAAGATATTTAGAATTCTAACAACTACAGTTGAGTCCACTGCATCAAGTCCACTGCATTGTTTTCCTTCTTCAGAAATTGGTGGACACTATCAGACTGCTGAGCAGTACCCATTAGGAGCTAGACTTGAAGACAAGAGCCCACCATGGCAGTCAGTTTGAACTGGAAAGGCTGAATCTGTTCCTCAATATGCATGCTCTGTTTTAAGATTAAAGTAGGGCTAGAAGAAGCTGTGCTCATAATTAGATAAAAGATTTTGCAATCACGAGGAAGGGAGTGCTAATGGAAGCTATAGGAGTGAAAGATTTCAGTGAAGACAAGTAAGGACAGAGACTACTATAATTTTCAATTGTTTTTAATTCATTAATTTTATTGGTACATTTAAGATATACAATGTAAGGGCATTCAGCATTGGAAATTTGCACCTTTACATAAACCATCTTGATCCTTATTTTTTCCCTATTCCCCTCCCCTCCCTTTAACCCCTCCACCCCTTCCTATCTACAAAGACTTTTTTCCATTTTTTCTTTCTACCTTGTTAGTTCCATTACCATATTTCTTTTCCCCTATCCCTACTATAATTTTTAAAAAATAGGATCTGGGAGGCCATATCTTTCAGAAAAGGTAGGAAGGGCCAGTCAAAGAAACAGAAAGGAAAAAAAAAAAAAAAGAATTAGAGCAAAGGAAACAGCTTAAAGGAAGAAAAGAAGTAAGACCTATCTGTGTGGAAGTAGTCACAAATATCAGATTCTGAGAAAAAGTAATAGATGGAGTCAGCCAACCACTTGTCTCAATCAGAAAAAAAAAATTAACTGCTCACTAGTTCATTCAAATAATGCTTATTAAAGCCTTTCTAAGATTTTTCTAAAAGTGGTATGTATGGTCTTGAGTTATAGGCAAAGATATGTGCTTTCTATATAGTTCTCAGTTTTCCTCCAACCAAAATTCTCCAAAATAGGAACATATTTGCTAGACCAAAATATGTGTGAATTGTGCTGTTTCTAAAATTCTTGCTTGGTTTTTATCATGAAATAGTAACACCCCAGCTTTTTAAACCAATATTAAGCTTCTAATACCTATGGATAACTTTGAACAAAGAAATATTTTATGATTCTTTGATTTATTTTCTTTTTTGATGGCACACGTGTTATTTAGGCTACATATTTCATGAGAAAATGGACTAATGAGATAATTTTTAAGATATCTAAAAGCACAGCCCACTCAAGGTCCCATCAATATATAAAATCTTAAGGCTATTCGCACACACAACACGCCACATATACAACACACTGAAGTGTGTCAAATTTTGATTTCAATTCTTTTTGCAAAACCTAGTGTTATAATAGTAATTATAGTAATCATAATAATAATGTTTAGAGAGAAATTATAAAGCACTATTTGCTTTTAAAGATATTTTAATGGATACATATACTATTTTATTGGATTTTCACAGTTCCATTCAGAGAAAAAGCAGCTGTCATTAAAACTTCCATTATACAGATAAAGCAATGGAGGCAAAGGCTGATTAGGCAATTTAGTTGATTGCACACAACAATTAAATAGGTGAGCCAGTATTTAAACCATATTTTCTTCATTCAATGCTTTTTAGTGATTGATAAATATTAGTTAAAAGAAAGCAGGTATTTTTATTTTCAAAGGGATTGCTTCTTTTGATCTTTTACAAGGAACCTGTTAGACAGAATCTGTAAGTAACACAAAGAAATTAGAAAACGTTTGCTTACCGCAATGATTCAGTCTGTTTTCACCTAAATAGAGAAGAGAGTTGATAGCATCAGTTGCACCTAGGTCACAGCTACAAATATTCTTTCTGTTCCCTGTTTCCCCTACCTGGTGGACTTGAAAGATTATCAAGGTAAGATTGAGAAAGATCTGTGTGCCAGGATTGCGCACAAAAGCTATAGAAAGCTGCCACTCAAAAACTTGCCTCCTGAACTCTATAAAACAGACACACAACAACAGTGCCATATTTGGCATATTTTCCCATTTCACAAAGCAGCCACTGAATACAACCCAAGAAAACTTTAACTTGCTAAAAATCCAACTTCAACACGTAAAGCCTGGTCATACCTGAGAGGTTAAAAAGCTCTTATTTTTCTTTCTAAAGCAAAGGACAAAAAAGCAGGTAAAATTATGTGTGCTAATTTTAATAGTTTGTTTTGAGGCTTTTTTATTGTCATGTATCATATCAAGTGTTGACTAATCTTTTGAAAAAATATAATCTGGTATAATTTTCTCTAAAAAAATTGAAATCCTCATTTTTATCACTTTCTCCATGATAACAGCATAGATCAAATAAAGGAAATCCCAAATAAAAAGAAAAGTCCCTATCACCTAGAGTGTACTCAAGGAACTTCAAATGGGTAAAATGCTCATAAATTTCTGAAAAAGAAAAATAAAGAGCTACCCAAGGTGAAATAATAACTAAAACAAGAAACTTATAAAAGTGTTATCACTGTGCTCGTTTTTTCTAATTTATGTTATCATGACTAGCTTTTTATTATTTTTTCTTCAATTTTTTTTCAGTTCAAACTAAACAAGCAGCTTTCAATTTTCATTCGACAATTTAAAGCCCTACACGACTCAGTTTCTTATAAGAAGGCAGTTTTATATTCAAAATCTGTAATTTAAGCCTCCAACTTATTACAGGCAATACATTCTATTCTCATCTCTGAACTTTCTCTCCAGAATTTGGTTTCAGAAAACTGGGTTTGCCAGTGATACAGACTGCCCCCATAAACACTAAAGTGATACTTCTTTTAGGCAACTTTGCTTAAGAGAAGAGCAGGTTCTAACTTCTTTCTTTACACACCTACTGGGTTTCCACAAAGTCCCACTGCTCTTCTAAATGGAAACTATCATTATCCATCTGATAGGCTTTTTATTTGATCCCCTTCAGGTGGTTGCTCACTGAGAAGTGTTACGCAGTATTGTCTCAACATCTCAAATCTATGAATACCACGTTGTTGGCGTGCTTCTGTGTCTTTAAGAACAGATGAAAGCCTATGGGCCACTTTTATTTCCAAAACATATGGGGTTTACTTATTAAGTGTCAGTCAAACATAGTGATTTCTGAAGACAATTCTTAGGGGATTCTATGTCTTGAATTGTGGAAATGCAGCACTTTTAGAACTAGAATCAATTTTCATTTTACAGAGATACGGATAATATAAATTATTGAATGGCATCAAATAATACTTTATAAAAGATAATGGATTTTTTTCCTGTGGGGACAATAATTATTTTATTATATGGAATTTGTTCATTGTTTTCTTTCATATCTATCAGCTAATAAATAATCTCCAACTAAAATGTCATTGTAGAAATAAAAATGCATATTATGGTTTAACCTAATAGGCAATCATTACTAAAAACATGTATAAAGCATCATGGAAATGAAAGCAAAGTTCAGTCTTTTGGAGTTCCTTTGAACTGAAAGGTTGCAACCCTACTGTTGTTATATCTGTAGAGTTATAAGACCTGGCTGTGCTATTTCATATTCCTACCAAGAGTCAGAGTCCAGATAGCTTACTGAAGCTATAGGTTAATAAATTTGCAGATATAGATACTGTAATTGTAAGTTAACTTAATCAGTTGCCACCTGTTTTTAAGGCAAGACAGACAAATGTACTTCCAAATAGCATATTCTGCTGAATGCAAACTGGTGTACAGCGTGTAAATGTCTCACTGTGTTGACTGAAAAATCATGGTCAAGGGAGTTTTGTGACATTTCTGTGAGGGAGAATGACAGAATCTGGATTAAGCCACTCCTTATGTTTAGAATGTTCAAAGAGCAAGCATTTTCTCCATGCAGGGTAAAGATAGTGCAGAAAGTCAATCTCCCATAGCGTTTTGATCAAATAGTTTCAGAGGCAGTGGAAAGTCCACCTCTCAAATAAGAGAGGTTGGTCACTATATTGACTATATTATCTTTAAAATGTCTTTTGAAGAAAAGGATTGCAGCAGTTGAGAAAAGAGAGAGTGAAATATAAACGTGCAGCTCATACATAATTTCTGTTTATGTTTCCTGTCCATTAAAACCCACAATGAATTGTTTAAAGAATAGCTGCCTATTAAATTTTAGTTCCAGGACACACAAGGCACCTTATTATAATAGCCAACTACACCTCTCACATCAAGGCTTTTATTTTACTCTTTCTAGTTTTGTTAAAACCCTGAAAATTAAAAAGCTGACATTCATCACTTTTATGTTTTAAAGAAAGGAATCCTTGAAATTCTTCATACCAACAGCTTCGAAACTTTTCTTGTGTTACCCTGGTGATGCTCATGAATTCCTAATAATGGTAAAAAATTACTGGTCAGTTATATGTGGAGGAAGAAAGTCTCTAGCTGGAAGATCTTTTCAGCAGAAGAGATTTAGCATCATTATTTCTGAAATATGACCTTCCCCAGCAGCATTTCTAATTAGAACTAATATACTCTGAAGAAGAGACTCATCATTATGACTTACACTGTTCAGTGTAAAGAAATGCAAGCACTCATTGCAGAAAAACATAGCATGAAAAATCCTGAGACTGTAGAAAGGAAGTCTTTTGAATGTACCAGTTGCTCTTGTTAGTAAACAACAGTGGCAATAATTATGGAACATATGTTGTCCAGTCAGTCATGACTGGAAGAACATCCATCACCATTGGCTTTACTCCTGCTTAGTACCGAGAGAGTAAGTCTGCACGAAAGCCATCCATAGAGCTAGGCGGTATGCTTAATGCATTCCAAATTGCTGAATAGCTTTTCTGTGTAGCTGTTTTTCAGTGAAAATGAAGGACACCTCATCGAGTTAATTATTTGTATGTGTATATCGTATTTTATAAATTGGCAGTCTTTGGAAGTGTGCATTTGAAAAGAGATGAATATTAATAGTCAGAATGACATCACACAAACTGTTCTTTAGAGTTTGCCATTTAGAAACTCTCTCCATATGATTCCACAGAACTGTGCATTCTCTTTTTTTATTTTCTCTCAAATACTTTTGCTTTTTTTAAACATTGCCTGCTTCTTAAAGTTGCATTAATTCCAGACCTCCTTTTTTAAAAAAACACAGCAATATACCACTATTTTTGTTTTAGCATTTTACAGTTTTCATATTATTTATTTACATCTGATAGAAAAATCTGTTATAAAAGCAGAGTTAATGAAATGAGAGAACAAACGTAGGGTTTTCTGTGGAGGGGAGAAATTTTGAGTACTTTCTTGAATGTGGGATCAGTTGAGTGGATGAACCTCAACAGGATGGTCTGCGGTGCAGGGTCATGACTGCCTCCATCTGGGGCAGTGAACAGGGCTTTATTTACAGCACATTGTTACACTATGCTCATTTTTTATAGGTAGGGATTAGTGTCCTTTATGTCACTCTCTTTGGATTCACACGTAGCTTTGTTTTCAGAATGAGCAAAATGTACTGAGTTACTGATAAGGTCACCATGTATAGTAACTTAGCACTTACTATACACTACTGTGTTTACTCAGCAAATATTCACAACTCTATATTGTAAATATTATCAGGGCCGGGAATTTAGCTCAGCGGTTAGGTGGCCTGCCTTGCAGGTGCAAGGTATATATATATTATCATTGCTCCCACTTTTCAGATGAGGGAACTGAGTTATAAATGAGGTAAAAAATAAACAGATGTACCAAAGAGGTTAGAATTTAAGCTGTTTGTTCAGTATTTTAAATCCACTGAGAGCCCTGAAATAACACCTTCCTTGCCTCTGTGCTTTGTTGTTGTTGTTTGTTTGTTTGTTTGTTTTTCCTTTTACCCATACCTATCTTCCCGCCTTTATTTCAGGACACTTCTCTTTTCCTCATAACTAGCAAACAAGTTCACTCTGGATGCTGTTCCTGAGCTACCGAGTGCTGGAGATCTTATTGTTATTCAGATACTGGTGGGTGGCAACTCTGCTGGAGAACATGGTACGTACTGTATAGCTCTTGCCCTCTTTCAAGAAACTCTTGTGTATCACAGGCTCTCCACTTTCTCTACCACATATCAGAAACACGTAGAAAGCTTTCAAATATTTCTGGTCCTGAAACAGAATCCAAAGCATTTAAATCTGAATCTCTTGAGTAAAGTCTTGGCATTAGTAATATTTTTTAAAGGTTCTTACTGATGTCATATGTAGTCAATTTTGCAAATCACTAGCTTTCAGTCTAGGGTAAGGCAGACAATAAAATGCACTTACAGGAAAAGTATATAGTCACAAAATGGGATATTAGCTATAAAAGGTAGAAAGGAGTGCAGTGAAAGATGATAATGGGTTTGGGATGGATGTCAAAGAGAAGCATCAATTAAACTAACACTGAAATAATGAAGAAAATTGAATATGATGAAGTCACTCCTGTAAGCATTCCTGGAAAGGGCTGGGATCTAGTGTGTTCCAAACCAGACAAGGACAATGTCACTGGAGTGGACTTCATGAAATATTGGTCCTGTATGATGGATGCATCTGGAGAAGTATTTAGATTTATTTTTAAAGTCTTTGGTATACAGTGGGTGTCCAATATATTTTTTTTTGTAAAATGAAATAAAAGAATATTCTGAACAGCAGTATCCCTCTCTGATACTTTAAGTAATTTTTTACCTCCCTATAAACTCCGTGGATACATTTGTCCTTTGTGTTCCAAAAAGGTGCAAGCTTGGCTGGACTTACTCAGAGTTCTGTTCGAAAAAATCTCCATGACTGTAGTATTTCACGGGCTTCCTTTCTCAGTGAGCACAGAATAGCTGTCAGAATGGATCCCAGAAAGAGGACACAGCAGTTCTGAGTAGTCTGAACAGCTGCATAGCAAGTGAGTACACAGGGATCAGTGATGGAAATTGTGGAACCTAAATGTGTTTTTAGTGTTAAAAGCCACCCCTATGCACTGTAGCCCATTCCTTTCACAAATCCTGTTGTTGGTTCTGATATTGCAGCCAATGCCCTATAGCCTCACAAAAATGCCATTTTTCTACTAAAGGATAATAGTACTCCTAAGAGTTTATAGAGTTGCCTAACTAGGCAATATGAAGTCACTTTTGGTTACCTTCTCTCCTTGACTACTATGCGACAGCAGATGCCATCTCTTTTTTTTTTTTTTGGGTACCTTGGATTGAACTCGGGTCTTTGCGCTTGCAAGGCAGGCCACCAAACTGCTGAGCTAAATCCCCGGCAAATGCCATCTCTTAAGAGCAGGATTAAATTGCAGAAAACCGGTCGGTATCTCATAATAGCCTAAATCTTCAACTATAAGGCTCAGCAAACAATAACAGCTTCTTTATGTAGTGTATACTTTTGTTCATCGATAG
This sequence comes from Fukomys damarensis, assembly GCF_012274545.1. NCBI lineage: Eukaryota > Metazoa > Chordata > Mammalia > Rodentia > Bathyergidae > Fukomys > Fukomys damarensis. The sequence continues at coordinate 25,611,066 of NW_022900918.1, read as the reverse complement.
ATGAAACAATCACTTAAAAAGAAGTACCATAGTTTTTATTCTAACGTATAGTTTAGCTTAATCATTTCACATGGTTTTATGAAATAGAAAAATACATAAATATATATATTGTAGGCTGGGCTTAAATTTGAAGTGCTACTATCTCAATCTTCCAGAAAGCTGGGATTACAGATTACAGTCCTGTATTAATTACCATGCCTAGTGTGAAGTATTTTTAACAGTATAAATGATTAAGTTTTAGTTCCTAGACTGTTAAGCTGAAAGGAATCAAGCATCAAGTCCAGAGAACAAATGAAGAACCGAATATATTGTAGGCTGGGCTTAAATTTGAAGTGCTACTATCTCAATCTTCCAGAAAGCTGGGATTACAGATTACAGTCCTGTATTAATTACCATGCCTAGTGTGAAGTATTTTTAACAGTATAAATGATTAAGTTTTAGTTCCTAGACTGTTAAGCTGAAAGGAATCAAGCATCAAGTCCAGAGAACAAATGAAGAACCGACACAAATTTTATAAATTCCCTGGAGGTTTTGTGCCTCAGTTTTCATATGCCTGGGTCAGGGTTTTCATATGGCTAGATCCTTTCTCTCTGGCCCTCTCACTAGCTTGGTGCTGAAGCCAGAGTTGAGGGCTGGGCCAGACATTGCAGCATCTGGAGATGGAGCTTTACTGGACATGAATCCTGTCATTAATGGTGTGATGCATTAGAACTGGATTCTGAGTATTTGGGGAATTCTTCTCAGAGGCCTGGTGAGTGCTTAAGAAAGTGATCTCTTTTGATACATAAGCACTTTCCTGCCTGTTGCCTTCTTGGCCATCCTTTTTCCATTCTTGCTCATCTGAAATGCATAGTATCTTCATGGTGAAGTTGCTTTAGATATTGTCAGCTCTATCTCCGATGTTTTTGAAAAGCCCCACCAAAGAGACATATGATAACTCCACTATTAGATTGAATCATGAGTAATTCTACTTACTTTAGTCCCCCAAATTTAAAAAAAAGTTAATTTTATAAGTTTCAGTCTGCAAATAACAAAGAATGGAAATACAGGATTCTAGACATTTTCTTTTAGGCTTTTGAATTCCACCCAGCACTATTCACAGCAAGGAGCTTCTAAACAAAGGCATAAAGAGGGAATATTTGACCAGGTTTTCTCAGAGTCTAGTATGGATCCTGGCATCCTGATGATGTTAAGAATCCAGAATTGACTCGTTGACCCCAAACCCTGCATATTTTTCTTTATACGTGTATTAATATTTGTAAGTCTCAGTTAGTGGTTCTGGACAAATTTGGGCAGGAAAGTAAAAAAAAAAAAAAAAAAAAAAAAAAAAAAAAAGGAAGCATCTGAGGCAATAAGGCAAAGAGCTGTAGATCACAAGGATGCAGGTGAATGTTCATTGTCCCTGCCCTCTGGATGGTCCCACGAGCTCTTCCAGCTCACTAAAGAAAAGACTCTGATCCTTGGAAAAGGTCTATCCTTCACACTCATACAGTAAATAATGCTGAATCCTGTTCTCACTTAGAATACCAATGCTTTTAGAGTCGTTACTTAGTTCAGAATGGAGATTAATATGTATTTATTCAATTCTCTCTGTGCCCCTTGAGATGGTTATTGTCTTTGTTTTAGCAATAAAATAAGATGAGTTTGGCTGAAAATGCAGACTAAAGCCATAACTATCTAATTCTAACCTGAGAGAGCCCCCCACCATTTCTGGAACAGAATCGGGAAATAGAAGATCCTTTGTGTACACTTATCAAAGTCACTCTGATATCCATAATTATTTTTAAAATGACTTATGTCTGAACATTATAGAAGTGAGCCAGATAGAGCAAGCTCGGTATATCACACACACATGCAGGAAGGACACTCTTCATGGTCACTGTCACATGCACGCCTATTTTCTTTAGCAAATTTTCTTAATTTTTCCTTTTATTTTGTGGATAGTGAATTGACTCTATTATTTAAAATTTTCTTTAACCATAATACGAAATCTTTGCTTATCTTTTCCTATGTTTATGGATGTTATTTATATTTTATGTTTATTTGTATTGAAAACTTTTAAAGCCAGAAACTTTGTTTAACCAATTTCATGAGGTATTATATTAGTTGAAAAAATGATATTTCAGATAACACAAAGATAGTTTGTAAGGTCCCAATAGAAAAAATATAAATAGTGTATCCTTTAATATAATGAAACTCGTTTTTACACTTAATGTCTATCTAACTTTGCAATACAAGCACTATGTTCTCCAGAAAAGTGTTCATCCCAACCATAAACACTGTTATATAAATCACATTATTATGAGTATTATGCATATTTTCCATACAAAAAATTGGAAAATTCAAAAGAAATATTAAGATATTATGAGCTCACAGAGAAAAATTTCAAAATCAAAAGTACTAATGCACTATTTTGATTATGGATTAATGTGATATTTTACTATCTCTTCACTGTTATGATAATACCATATCTATGATTCAGTGGTTTGTTTTTATATAAATTAAATATGGTATCACTGGAGATCCTATTCCTGTTTATTTTCAGTCTGAAAGAGAAGACAGAGATAATAAAAATTTTATTTAGCCAATATGAGTTGTCAGATAAAAACTGTTTCTAAAACAATGCTCTACAGTTATACAGATTGTCAACAGATGTTTGTTTTTTTCTTAGCTCAGAAACAGTTTACTTTCACACATGGATAAAATTTGTAACTGTCATGGAAGGTATATATCTAAATATATCAGGAAAGTGTTGGGTGGGAGCAAAACATTTCATAGTTCAAACATTTAGAGAATGAATTCTTTGATGCTGTGTCAGTAACATAAGTTCTAAACTATGCACATAGGTAAATATAAATATATAAATACATTAGCCAGGAAAGCAAGTAGTTGAGAACAAGAGTAAACAGAGATATTTCCTTATCTTCTTGTTTTAAAATTATAAGTATTTTACTACGGTAGCACATATGAACATAATATTTTGAAAAATACCTAAGAAATATCAAAAATTTCTAGGCAAAGATCAGTAAACTTTAATAGGATACTTTTGACATTCATATAAGAGTAGATATATGTACAATTTTTAACACTGGAATAAGTATTAGTGATATGTGATAGGAATATTATCAGTACTTCAGTCACATCATTGAATAACCTGGTTATTGATGATGGCCTGGTCGATTCTACTGAATTTGACTAAGATTTCCTCTTTCTTTCTTCTCCTTCTTCCTCCTTCTTTCCTTACTCTTCCTTCCTTCCTTCCTTCCTTCCTTCCTTCCTTCCTTCCTTCCTTTCTTTCTTCCTTCCTTGCTTCCATTTTTTCTTTCATTCTGGTAATGTGGGTTGAAGCCACTGCCTTTACCCTAAGCTACTTCCCAGTTCTTTTTAATTAAAAAAATTTTTTTTATATTGAGGCAAAGTATTACCAGTTGACAAAGTTGCCTAGGCTGAGATTGAACTCGGAACTTTCTGTCTCGGCCTTCCAAGTGTTAGCATTACAGGCATGGACAATTGCACCAGGCTTGACTAAGATTTTCTTAAACTATCTATGCATTTCCAATTACAGTTCTTGCAAGAAAGTAGATACACCTGCTATAAAATCCTTGGATGCAGTACGGTTTAAGGTTTACATCCACAGTGCTTGAAGTGTGACTCGTAGTCAACAGCAGCATAACCTGGAGACTGATGAGATACGTAGTCTCAACCCCAAATCAAACCTGGACGTACCAAGAACTTTAGGGGAAATCTATTTACAGTAAAGCTTGAGAAGACCTGGGTAGGACCTGCACTCTGGAAAAAAACAGAACAGAATTTCTAAACCCTGTCTCCTCACTTATAAAATGGGTATACATTACTAATAATTTCCACAAAATGAGATTAAATGAAAGTATGTGTGTAAATTCATGAACTTGTTGCCTGGTTAAACAACAGCATGTGCTTTTGTACTGGTTAATAGTGGCCTCTGTAGCATGGTAGCATCATAGGCCTACAATGCAAGAGCTTTAATATGTAGAGGAGTCTATACGTTCTGAGGAAAAACACATTCTAAGTATCTGTTGAATAATGATTGGTCACAGCTAAAAAATTTATTTCTCTTCTCCTTGAAAGTGAGAATACATGTGTATATAACCCCTCCCCCAATTTTGGACTTGAAAGTTTCAAGACTGCTTTGTATAATCAACTCATGGCTTTTATTCTCTTTACCTTGATGATATAAATTATTAAAAAGAGTTTTCATCTCCAAGTTTCTGTAAATCACTGCAGTGCTCTGTACAGAGTTCTCTTTTGGACATGATCATACTCTGGAATGCTACCAGAGGCAGTCGAGAAAAAAAAAATCACAGTAAATTCATCTACAGAAATATTCATTTGTGAACACTGTTGAATATCTCCTAAGTTCCAAACACCTGTCTAGATAATAAGGCTACAATACTGAATAAAACAAATTAAAATACCTGCAATATCTGTCCTCATATGTCTATTTCTGTTGAAAAGGTTGATATGATATTGCTGTGTCTAACAAACTATTACAGCTGCACTGAAGACGTCACATATAATCTTGCACATGTGGCTGTACATCCACTGCTACACAATACATTTTAGCTCATCTTTCTTAAGCTTTTATTTTCCACTGTTAAATTTTATAATCACATTTTGGTGGAAATATTAGTAGGGAAACATGCCTCATGCTAACTTGATAGTGTAAAATGTGACACGAAGCATTTTTATAAGCCACAAAGTATTTTTGCAGTTTTATTTTTCTTTTCTTATGCCATTCTTAATGGATAGTCTGACCTGATATGGGGCTAAAAGGATGGCACTGAACAGTTCTGTGTATGCATAAATCAATCAAACCAATACTAGATATGTAATTCTTGGCTCTACTTTTTAGTTTTTAACCTTGAGCAATTTAGTTAAATATTTATGTCTTAATAATTCTTGCTTGTGAAATTCAGAAAGTTCTACCATTTATCATCTACACAGTATTAAATGGATTCAGTGATGTAATATATGGGTTGTACTGAATAGAATGCTTGAAATATTTAGATTCTAGATTAAGTATTGCTTATAATTATAAACTTGAATATACACTACTACTTCTACTAAGGATAAAACTTCTATTGGCCTATATTCTTCATTTTTTCAAAACATCATCAGACATCAACTTATACTTTATCATTAGTTTTACAAAATTATCCTACTTAGGATATAAGCTCAAGCTGATAAATGCAGCTTGTCTTTCACACATGTACATGTCCAATCAACTTTCTGTTTTTCCTCAAATTCTCCTTTAGGGTGCTAGTTTTTGGCTGCATTAATAAAGGGACCTACTTAATCTTTCTGAGTTTCAGATACTTCAAATTAATCATATACCAAACTTATACTCCAATTGTTTAGATTAAATAATGTAAAAAAGTAATTAGCATAATCTCTCAAAAGGTGAGTGCTTCACAGATACCTTCAACTTTGATATCTATTTAAAGGTGAGATTATAACACATCAAAATGGTATGTAGAATAAACCAATCATCCTGTGTATTGTCAGTAGTATATTGTTTATTGTTACTATTCTTGAAGAAGTTTATATTCTACATCATTTGAACTAAAAGACAATATATATTTTTAAAATCCAATTATGAAGAAGAATGTGAAAAGTTATATGTGTGTGTGTGTGTGTTTCTGTGTAAAATAAGACAAAATGAAAGAAGAAATAGCAAATAGTTACATAATTATCATTTAAATTGGTCAGGTAGAAAATGCTATAGTAGATAATAGCTCACAAATGGATGAGGCCCATTACAGGATAACAGGTTTTGAAAGTGCTCTGAAGGACATTGTCAGGAAGAGATTACTGCTTTCAGGAAAAGGGACCCACACTATGAATATTCACTTTGCATTCAAGAGTGCTGTTTCACACTCAGAGCTAGAAGAGACCGGGAAACAATCGGGATGCTTTTGCATATGATCTTCCCAACCACCCAAAATGCAGTAGGAGAAGACTGGAAATAGAACTTAAGTATGATGACAAGTGTAGCAAAGCCAGAGAACTGTTTAGCTCCAAGTTGTCACAAATAAGCCAGAATCCCAATCTATTCCTTTTCATTTTATTACTGAATGACCTAGAAAGAAAGAAACCTTGGGGATGTGAAATACAGATAATTCTGAGGAAGGTGGATAGTGTTATATTCTAGGTCATTCTGAAAGCTGTTTTAAGAATTTGGAGTTTAACTTCAAGGTAATGCGTAGTGACTAAAGATGTATAAATTTGGAAGTGACATTAAATAGATTGCTTTTATTAAGCACCATCAAAGTTCAAGACAGGACTGTATCTTATTCTTTCTCTTTCCATTTTTGATATATTATGAAGTGACACATGACTTTCTCATTTTTTTCCCTGAAACTGAATATACTCTTTAGTATTAATTCTTGAGTTATTTGCTATCCTCTTGAGACAAAATGCCTGGCCATGAATTCCAATTAAGTCACTAATAAGTTATATGACTTTCAGTAAATAGTCTGTGTTCTCATCTTTAAGACATGGGCAATAATACTTATTTTAGTGAGGATAAAATTAGTTAATACATATAATGTGCTGACAAAATCATTTGGTAAAATTCAATATACTATACCATAATAGTATATAGCACATAATATTTTGGTGGATATTATACTTGATAATGGAATAATGCAAGGAGGAATTTTGACCTTTAGGGAAAGAATTCTAATAATAGCCAATCACAGAAAGATACCAAAGACTGCTATGTACAGTGTTAATATTGCACTTACCTGCCATAGCAACGGCAAAAATAATAAATTTAATTAATGTTCTTAACAGGAGAAACAACTATGAATAATTAAACAGTTATTTTCAAATCATCATCTTTACATTGGCAAGTAGTGGTATTAGAATGTTTCTCCTTAGATACTACATATCAATTTTAAATTTATAATAACAATGACAGATACTTTTTGGTTACATTTTACATTCTAAATACTTTAGGATATATCTTATACAAATAACTAGGACAGGTAGCTTTCTCCATTGCTCCGGGGAATTAATCACAATTAGTAAAATTTAATAAAGGTGCTAGCACTTGTTTCAGATTAAGAGTAAGCATTTAACTATGCCTTGTCAGTGAAACTAAAGGACAATTCTGCTGGGAGCTTCCCATGATAACTATGAATGTGCTCCTGGTAAAGAGAGATGTGCAAGGATAAACCCTATCTTCTTCCTTTGGAAGTTTATAGAAGGAAGTGCTATTCAATAATTCCACAGTCTTTGTCTGGTCAAGAGCTACAAAATCATGATTTGGGCCATGAATATGGATGAAATAGAGTCCCAGAGTTCACCACTGCCAGTCGATCCCACTGTAGCCAGCTTTAAAAAGTCGCACCAGGCTTTAATAAACTGGAAAACAAGTTTATGAAAGACCTTACAAGTCATATGTAGAAGTTTAAATTTTCCACTCAAGCCTAGTTGGAAACATCAACTAATTTAAATATGCAAAAATGATCTGGTCAGGGTTACAAAGTTAGGACAATTGTTTACTAGAGAAATTTGGGTGAGAGAAGATTGGTAGCAGGACAAACAATAGAGATTGTTGTTAAATCAACATGGTGAGAGATGGACTGGAAAAAGGAAAGGAAATTCTCCAAAATTTCTTAGTCAATATATTCAAATATCGTGTTTCTATCTTACAATAAAACACTTATTTTTTTTTCAGAGTTCAAAGTAACACCTTTCTACCTGTACTTAGATAGTTTAACTTATTTTCAGGAAATATTTGAGAAGATTACTTTTTTAACAAAATATTTTCACTAAATTTGATCATATACACATAAATCAATGTATGTGTGTGTGTGTGTGTGTGTGTGTGTGTGTGTGTGTGTGTGTGTATTACTGCCACTGTTGCAGTTTTTTTTAATCAAGAAATCACAGTGTGCTACCTGGAATGCACAGAGAGCACAGATCAACTGGAATTTGTGGCATGCATTTGCCATTTTGTAATTTTGTGTAGACTGAACAGAAAGCTATTTTTATGTTATCATTTGCATTGGAACCAGATTTTTAAATATTGACTTTCAATTAGAGAAAACATCAGGACTTATGCTATATTTACAATATTTCACATTTTACCAATGGAATTCTGTTAAAATAGCAACAAAAACATTGAAGTAGTTATATTTATTTCAAAGTATTCTCATTTAATATGTGAAAATTGAACTGTTTCATACTTTTTAATACTTTTTATAGTATGCAGTATAAATTCTATTTAGATTCTATGAGAAGAAGAAATTAATAATTTTCAATGCTAAACAAAAAGGTTAGAATTGTCTTGGATGCCTGCGCAATGTAACAGAAATTTTCTTATTTGTGAACATTCAAAATTAATGAAATGTACCTTATTTTAGAAAATCTGTTTGGAGTATTTAAAATATAACAAATCTAGTATATAAAATATAAAGAAATTTAGTAGAACATATTTACTTTAGTACATATCGCCACAAAACAACTTTCTGGAGGCAAGTAAAACAAACTCAATGCTGTTTTTGCAATTAGAAAAGTCCAGAATAAAAATAAAAAGAGAAAAAACAGTGAGGCAACAAAATCGGGATCATAATTTTTTAATAAATTTGAAGCAACATTGAGTATGCTGCTTTTCTCTTGTCTGAATAAGAATATGTCCCCTTAGTTGGTGATGCACAGCTAGGATGGATTTGTCCATCAGTTGAATATTTGACCTAAGTAGAAATCATTCTGTGCGAGAGCCATACGAATTAATTGGATGACAGCAGCAGCCTTGTGTATTGATTATGCATAAGTGTGTGTGTATTTCTTTGTGTGTGTGTGTGTGTGTGTGTGTGTGTGTACTTGGATTTTTGTGTGTGCTTGTGTATGCAACCATGCAAAAGGTGAGGGAGAAGACTTTCTTGTTTCTGATTTGGTGCTTGCACAGTAAAAAGTGTGGTAAATAATAATGTTACTTCACATAGAGAATTTGTAATCTGACAGAAGGTCAGAACAAGAAATAATATAATGGAGAAATGAGGAACTAAACAGGCTTATGAAGCACACAGGTTGTTTTCTGGGACCCAAAAGGTTTTTGTTGTTGTTTTGTTTTGTTTGTACCCGGAATTGAACTCGTGTCCTTGTGCTCACAAGGCAGGTGCCAGTATCACTGAGCTAAATCCCCAGCCCCCAAAAGAAATACATTTCATTTAGAAAAGTAAGGAGTAGTGGAATAAACCAAAAATAAAAATAGGCATGAGTGTACTGGGGATGGTGTGGAGGTTGTGTTCAGACAGTATGGTCTTGTCATGAGAGAATGCATGGACAGAAAATATTTGAGCATGACTATTGTCTATATTAAAGAAAATTCTGGAGATGATGGAGAATTAGGCATGAGCCAGATTCAGAATGGAAAGAAAAATGCTGGCCATGTTAGAGGAGTAGGATTGTATTTTAAGGGCAAGAGAAGAAAGTTGAATGGTTTTATGTAGGGACAACCATATTCGTATTAACATTTTCAAATTGCTGATTAAATGTAAGGAATAGTTTAGAAATAAGTAAAACGAGACAACAAGAGTTGCTGCAAAACTTCTGGAACATGAGGACTTGTACTAGGTTTTTGACAATGAGCATAAATTGAAGAAGATGGATTCAGATTTAGGTTGTGGTAAGAAAAAGATCTTTTTATCACGTAATGATTAAAATATGAGAGAAAGGATTCTAGGCTTGGGGGGGTGAGAGGAGAGTCACATATTTGGGACTTGGGTTTCTAGATTAACACTGGTTTGAAAATATCAGTGAAAGTATCCTTTGGGAGTAAATGTTCACAGTACCATTATGAGCGTGTGATCCTTGAGATATCAGGTATACAGCAAATGGAAATGCCAATCAATCTGTTATATGTATGAGTTTATAACTCAACAGAAATTGGCAATAAATATACATCTGAGGTATTTGTCAATATGATTTTATGTAAAATGTTGGCATGCGTACTTGACTCAGATTCTAATGGATCTAAATTCCAGTTCTGTTGCTTTTTAGCTGTCCTTGAGAAGCTCTTTTAACCTGAGCCTTCCTATTTTTAAAGCGTGGCTGGAGTAGTTTCAAATAGTACAAAGTTTTTGAAATGATGAGCACCAATTAATATGATCAGCAGCAGTCTGTTTTCGAGGATTTTGCCTGTTTGTCCTTGACCCGGTAGCTCTGTCAATACTAACTGCATAAACATCAGCCAATTACTTACAGACAGGGGTTAACGGTGCTACGCCTCACATCTGAACTGTGCATCCCCACTTCTCACAGTGGCTACTAACATTTTTAGAGAAATACTCGCTTGTATATACAACTAAGAAGTGCAGAGGGATTGGATTTATTTTGGTTTCTTCTCTTGGTAAACTGTCCTCAAACATACCTATTTGTCCGGCAATATCGTGTAATTAGTTTTCTTAGATGAATCAGAGACCTGTTCAGGAATACATTATCAAAGTGGTTTCCCGTCCTACCCCGCCTTAATTGTCCTCAGACCCCTTTCTAGGAAATCCCGTTTTGTTTTGGTGTTTTGTTCTCAGACTGTCCCTATTAGAAGCGTTGGCACTAAGTACCATGCTCATCCATGGAGAGTAAGGCTGTGCTTCTCTACTTTAAACTGGGTCGTGACTAAGTCTTACCAGTGGTTAACTGGGCTGCAGAATAGGTGGAAGTTACTTCAGTGGGAGATCAGTGGTGATGGAGACGGAAATAGAATGAATCGATAATAATTACAGTGGTTTGGGGATAGGCAGATCTGTACTGATTCCACACATAAAATAAGATGGGAGCCAGCTGCTGAGGGCTGCTATGGCAAAGTTTAAAGAAACTCTGAGCTCCAACATTGCATTATGAGCTGTGTTCAAAGTAAGGCCTGGGATGGAACTATAACGGGTATGGTGTTGTGAGACTGACTGTAGGTGCAGTCTCAGAGTATTACCTACACCAAGTTCAGACCCTTTGAAGGAAGATGGTGAGACCTAAGGACTGCGAATGGATGTTGCTCTGTTGTTTTGACAAACACCCTGGGTTGAGTTGCTTTTCAGACCTAATTACCCAGTTAAATTCTAGTCTCTAGGAAGATAGATCTGTCTGTTTGTTTGTTGTTTGAGAAAAGTCTCACTATATAGTTCAGGCTGGCCTCAAACTCATGGTGATTCTTCTGGCTCAACCTCCTAAATGTTGGGATTACAGGTATGTGCCACTACATCTGGTTAGAAGGTAGATCTTGAGACCAGTTTTTGGTGCTTTTTTCCAAGTCCAGGAAGTATCTAAGCTCTTTCACTGTTCTTCTAAACTTTAGGGTGGTCTACAGTTTAGCTTATTGTTTTCATGGAGCTAGCAGCCTTTTATACATTGCTTATCATCAACTTTTTTATATTTCCAACAGTACTCTCAGGTTCAGCCTTCCTCATACCAAATAATGTCCTAATGTCCATCTGTCAATCTATCCATCTGTCATCTACTAAGAGTAGAAGACAGTGGCCTACTTCCTGAGAAGACCAAGCTGTTGTCATGAGCAGAGGCCAGTATAAATTAGTGGGTTTGTGTCTTGGCTTGTTCCTGACAGTGTAAACCTCCACCTTGCAAGTGAGTAGAGTTCAGCAGACTGGTTTGCTACATTAATGGCCTGGGCTGGCTGCCTGGGGTAGAGTTTGGGCTGGGTGGAAGAAGAGAGCCCTAGAAACTTCAGCTGGTGTTGCCTGGAATAGAAATTCTGTGGCACAGTGTTGCAGGAGTACGCAAGTAAAATACTGGTGGCTTGATTTTCCTGGGAATGTACCACATTACTGGGCCTTTGACTAAAAGCTGTGGGTCAGAGAGGTCTGTGTTCATGCTCACATCTGCTGTGGATAGAATGTCCCTTTTTCTGAGGTGGAAAGGGTGAAGGAGAAGTGGATTATAATTAAAATGCCTTAGCTCAGTGGTTTGGTGCCCCGCCTTGCAAGTGCAAGGACCGGAGTTCAATCCCCTGTACCGAAAAAAAAAAAAAAAAAAAAAAAA
>NW_022900918.1:25563596-25598687 GCF_012274545.1 Fukomys damarensis | reverse complement strand
AACAAAAAAAAAAAAAAAAAAAAAAAAAACTCTGTCTTATCCACATTTTGTAAATTTTCTTGAATGTGTGCCCTCACCCCATGCACCTTTAGCATAATATCCAGAGACTGAGTTTTTCTTTTAATTGTCACCAATTGTGATTGTTTTATCAAAGAGTAGGTCACTGGAACACCTTATACTACCATTAATTAGAGGAGTAATCTTGTACCATATCTTTTGTTGTCTTATTTTTGCATCAGAATTACACTGAATTAAACATTCTGTGCCAATTTGTCTTATTATTGCTGTTTTTGATGCTCTAATAAATTTTTAAAAGAATTTTTAAAATTTACTTTGATGTTGCCTTTTTTCCTTCTTTCTCCTCTGTCACTTCTGCATTGGCAATGACAGCTCTAGCTGCACGGTTTACACTTCCAAGTGCCCACAACAGGTCATGCTGACTTCTGAGCCAGGGACACCTTCACTCTGACAATATCTTTTCAATGAGATTGACTTCTCAGCATAGTCTCCCTGCAGCCCACTGTCTATTGCGAAGTTAAGTTGCTCTCTTAGAGAACTGGGAAGACTGATTAATGTTTTTACCTCACCTGGGGAAATAGTAAATAGTTCCAAGCAAAGCTCCCTTCAGAAGTGAACCACTTTAGGAAATATGCTCTTCATTTGTCTAGATCTTTTCTTATTTTAAACTTCCTTTCTCAAGGTTTTTCTGAGGCTGTATATATCCCAATAAATTTCACTTTCAGCGTTTTTAGCTCTGTTTTCCTGGTACTATAAGTTGCACATTATGCTTTTTATTTGCAGTAAATGTATCATTACTAGCTGTTATTGACTCATTAGTCGATACTTTTTAATGGTTTAGAAAAAATTAGGGCTCCAAGCAGTGTGGGTTTCACAATCACCATATGAAAAAATGTACCTTTCTGCTAAAAGTGACAGTTTTTTAGAGAATCAGTAGCCCCAGCGATTTTACAGCTCAAACTGCATGGGTAATATTCGACAATGTAAAGAGCCTCAATATCGACACTAGCCAGTGTCTGGAATCGTTCTCATACCATGCTGGATGGGTTCCCGAGTGACTGATTCCAGATTGTTGTGCATGTTGAGCAAAGAATTGCAAGTATGCTGCCAGTTCTGGTGGAAAAAGCAGCTATATTTATTAAGTTAACAGAGAAGTTGTGCCTGGAGTGTGCAGCAGAAACAAAAGGCTGGCATGAACGGGGAAACAGTGCTGCTGAGATGGGGCTAGGAAGAGGTAGGAGTTTAAGCTTTGGGATTTAAAAGATGTGCTCTCCACCCAGGGTGCCTCTCATTGGTCTCTCTGGATATGAATGGGAGGTGCTAAGTCATCTCAAGGGTATGTGGTATGCATGATTCTCCCATAATGCACTGTTTTAATCACATGCATAACATGTGGTCCCTATGTATGATCCTTTAATGAATTTCATGTGGGGAAAAGTTTACTGTACATCAAGCTGCTGATATGCTGTGGCCTGGAGCTTTAGAGCTTTGCTGGGCTTTGATTATTTTTTTATGCTTTTTTTAGGACAGTGGAAGGAGGAGTGGCCCTGGTGTATTGCCCAAATTCAGGTGTAAGGAGGAGAAATGATTCCAATTGTGCTACCTGAGCTAATTGTATTTTCCTCTCAGATTCCTTTCTCTACTCTTTGGTCTCACTTAGCCTAACAACACTCCATGAGCTCATATTTTCTCTCTTCACATCAAGCTTTGTTTGTTTGTTTGTTTGTTTCCACCGAGAATCTAACTCAGGGCTTTATGCTTGCCAGGCAGGCACTGTACTGCTGATTTACCCCACCCCATCAAGCTAGTTTTCTTTCCTCATCTATTGATGTCAGCTTACCTGAAGAAAGAGTTTTTATAGGAGGTACTACCAACTTAATTAACAGTGAATTGTATTAACCTGTTTTGTTACTCTAACAAAAATATCTCAGTGTGGAGAATTTATGAAGATGTTTAGCTCACAGTTCTGAAAGTTCAAGGGCGTTAGCTTGGCTTGGATGTAGGTTGCATGGGCTTAACAACAACAGGTGTGGAAAGGCATGATAACATCTCCACAAAGAAAGTCAAAGCAAGACAAAGTGGTCAGGCTCTGTTCTTGTTTAGATATAAATATCCCCCCAAAGACTCATTTGTCCGGAAGGTGATTAAATCATGGAGCCACTATAGCTCAGTTGCTTTTAGGAAGTGGGCCACTGTGGGAGTGACCTGGTAGGGTACGTTTGTGCCCATCTCTTCTCCCTTCCATTTCTGCTTCCTGGCTGCCATAGGCTGAACGCCTTTTTGCCTGCCATGCCCTTTGGCCATCCTGCTTCTCCTTTGGAGCCTGCTAACCATGGACTGAAACTGTGAGATAAAACAAACTTCTCCTCCTTTAAGTTGTAGATCTTGGGCATTTTGTCCCAGTGACAAGAAAGTAAATAAGAGAGCCTCCCTCTTTTATAGCAATTCACTCTTCAAGGTCCCATGGGAACTACCCTGTCCCTTCCTTTGATGACCTGACAACTTCCCACTAGGCCACACAGCTTAAGTACTCCAAAACCTCAACATGGTCACACCGAAGAACAAGGACCAACAACCAATCCTTGGACACAACACATATCTAAAGTGTATAGAAATATTGAAAATAAATTGAGTTTGAAATGTGACAAAAGCCCCTAAAAATCCCTTGGAACAATAAGTGGGATCATTATATTTTTATTGTAGTAGCTCAGATTTACCAAACTATGTAAGTTAGTCTTTCTTTTAATGTAGAAAAGCAAAGCTAGGAGCATGCATAAACATGATGCTAGAACGTGGTTCCTGAATGCATCAAGCGTTAAACATTGCTGGGGATTTAGTGGCACTGAGCCTGCCTCGCAAGTGCAGGCTACTGAGTTCGACCCCCAGTACTGAAGAAAAAGAATAGCAGAGTTGAACATTGAGACAGCATGGCAAAAACGGTGTGTTTTCAGCTTCCACTTCCACTCTGTTTTCTCCCACTTGCCCTTTTTTTTTAGAACATTTCTCTTTCTTTTTGGTTCTAAAGAACCCCAGTTCTGTATTCACAGGCTCATGTGCAGAGGCATAGCTGGCTACTCCTCTTCTGCTGATGACAGCGCTGTCCAAACCATTCTAGATCCACATTTTCACCGGTCTCCTCTCAATAGCTGTACAGTCCTGTTTCAATCCACCATTTATTTTCCACAAGATGTATTAGCACTTGATTTTACCACACATTTTAAACAGTTTCTTATGATCCTGGGGGCTAAGAATGCTATAAAGTTTTATTTTTAGGTTGGATATTCCTTATTGCATCTTCAGAAATGGTTTGCACCAACAGCTCTAGAGAGAAAAGAGGCAAAATGGAATAACAAGGGAAAAATTATTAAGTTATAGCTCCTGAGATCTGGGATGGGCTTGGTCACCATTCATCATGTCAACATGAGGAAATTAATTGTATTTGAGGAAAATAATATTTCCTTTCATCATCTATGATGTTCTCAGAGTAGTATGAAAAATCAAACCTGAAAGTACAGAATGAACTATGACACATATGTTGAAATATTATCAACATCATCATTATCATTGTCATCACCAACGTTGTATTCTATAAAGGTAAATTTTTTTGATGGGTAAAGTCGAGTTAATCTACATAAAGATTGTAGTGCTGATAATAAGCCAATTAATTCCTTACAATACAGTAAGTTGTTTATTACTATGTGAATTTATAAAAAGTATGAACAAACGGTAAGAAATAAATAATCTGAAACAAATCGTAGAAAAACTGTTTAGAAAATAAAGAGGTAGAATAACAATAATTAGAAATGAGGAATAAGTTATCCAATAAATGTGTAAGCATGAAAAATTAGAATAGAAAACAACTGACATGTTTAAATTGAGACATGTGAATAAGTAACTCAACTTAGCCTTTGATCCTTAGTGCTGATTTGCTCAAAATTCTATAGTAAAGAAAAAAGAAAAGGAATAACTGAAATCTCCTTATCTGTGCTAAAACATGTCACAATCAGGAAAAAAAAATAGAAATAATAACAAAGTGCTATACTTAGGTACTGCCATAATAATTGAAGCCAGTGGACCAAAATATACTATACTGAACTCTTGAATATGTTACATGAGTACAAATATAAAACTAAGTCCACAATCAGCAGAGAAAGCTTTTTATTAAGAGCTCTATCTTCTTAGGCTGTTGTTATTGTTGAAATGACTTTTGAAAATGACTTGTCTTAACACGTTTGTAGTACTAAACATTATTTTAAGCCAAAATTAATATAAAAGACAACTGTAAACAAGGTAAGGACCCTCAATTTTGGCAATCCAATATTATTGATAATAGCCATATGTTTGTTTTTTCCCAGAATCAGATTAAATGTATCTATGTGGACATTACCCTAGCATATTGCGTTAGACTTCTAAGAAGCTTTCTCACAAGTCTTTAATCTTACACTGTGTTAGGTCTATTTTTTGAGAAATGAAATTAAAAACATCAGAAGCCTTTTATTTCACATTCAGGCCCTGAAAACTGGGCAAAAAATTAGTTTGACATTCCCAATTAGTTTGGGGGAGAAAAATATTGTCACAAAATTAAGCAAGTGTGTATTCATTTAATTTTAACATGAAATTACATGAAAATTTTCAATTATATGTTAGTTGCCAACCTTGCAACATTTTATTTTATACTAACATTTTGTATTACCTTCCCTGTTTTTTTAAACTTATGCTTAACAGTTCATTTTTTACTTTTTATTTATTCAAAAAATTTACTGAAAGTTTCTTTATCTAACATTATTATTCAGAAATACTCAAAATATGTTTAGAAGGCATACTGCTTATAACTATAGAACTACATAAGACAAATACCAAAATACTAAATTACAACTATCACAAGCACATAACCCCTCCTAGTTATGAAGAGGCTATTTTTTGTATTTATAGATATTAAACAATCTCATTTTGCAGAAGAGAACGGTAAAATAGGATAATTGATGCTTTGAAATCTTAAAACTAAAGATATAATAGAGAAGGAAATAGTTCTAGTTGATATTTTCATGCATACAAACGGTGCCTGCTAAACAATAAAGGCACCATTATATTAATTGTTCTAGTGTTATATGAAATTCTTGAGTGTGTTCATGATATTTACATTCCAAAATAGTGTGGGATATTCTATCTAAACATTTAAAAAGCTGATTGTTAACGTAGGCTGATGTTATTACAGAAAAAACAGAACAGAATACTCTGGACCCAAAACAAATTTTTGGCAAGAAGCCAAACTCCAAAGGCCCAAAAGGGGTATAGCTAAGCCTCAGGAGAATTTGTTAGATATAAATTTTAGTAGCATTTCTGCTATTTAATGTTGTAGTGTGTATTTCCTAAAACTATCTCTTATAACAATGTAGTCATTTTATAAATTTATCTTTTATTTAGGAAGGAAATGTTTTGGATGGCTTGCTTTCATGTAGTGACAAGATTAATATCCTTTTACAAGATATCTGGGGAAATCAGTCACTGAAGAACTACTACATTCTTTTTGATGCTCTTAGCCAGCATTCATACTGTCTAAATACATATTTAACTCTTGATGTGGTCATGACTTTCAGTATCAGTGTCTGCCCTAAGAGTGGCATCCGGAGAGTTAGAAAAGGTGTTGTCTCATTCTTTGGACATTACATTTAGCAAAAGGACAGTAAGCGACAATACTCTCAACTACTGCTGTCAAAAAATCTAAACACTTAGGATTTCAAACTACCACTTTATTATTTCCTGAGATTCAGTGGGTTGGCGGGGACATTTCTCACTTGTTTACCTGAATGCTCTTGTGAGAATACATGCAGCTGGCAGGTGGGCAGGAGTGGAAGTCTGAGGATGGTCCCTCTCTCCTGTCTGATAGTAGTGCTGGGTATTGCATAGGGTGCCTTGCTTTCTGCTTGTGTAGCTTCTCTCTGTACCAGGTTCCCATATATGGTGATCTTAGGGTGGTCATCCAAGGCAGGAGATGAGAGCTGCGAAGTCACTTCTGAAGATTTGCTTCTAGAACATACAAATGGTAACTTTAGTCACATTCTAATTTGTTCAAAGCAAAACAAAATGCAAAGTAATATTCAAGTTCGGGGAAATGAACTTGATCTCTTAATGGAGACATGGAAAAATTGCGTTGCTGCATTTTTAAATGTATAGTAATATTCCTCCGGGATGACATAGCATCCTGGGCCACTGTTCATTTAAAATAAAGTCTTCTTCAACTGCACTGAGTCATACTGCAAAACACAAGAACAAGAGCCCGATGGAGTCTGCAGACTACCCACTCACTACACTTTACACAACTGTACAAGTCTATGTGATGATTCAGGGATTAAATACTACGGGATTATTTACTGAGGATTTTGATGGATAGTGTTAGAGGAAGACGTTTCCATGTGAAGGACACCTAGAGAACAAGATAAATCTAATACAAAGCACCTGAGTACAAAAGATGATAAATTAGCCTCATTTTGTGCTAATCAAATAATATCTGTAATAGTATTACATATATTTATAAATGTCAAATAGACATGTTCAAAGTAGAGCAGTAAAAATAGCATCCAAACTAAGATATATGATTAAGAATTGAGAAAACAGAAGCTGTTAAATATTTTAAAAAAGAATCTCAACTGCTTATGAAATAGATGACTTCACTTAGATGAAAAATTGTCATTAACAGACATGCTTGATCTCAATGGCACCACAGAATATTAGGAGATGGAAGGTGAATACGTCCAGGGTCAAGCACAGTACTAGTTGATTGAGGGGATTTAATTAAGGAGATATTCCTTTGAAAAAAAGATTTTTGATTCAGCATTTTATTCCATGGGGTAAGTTTCATAAACATTACTTATATTTGAAAATTATTTGCAAAAAATAGATGTCAAATGAAGGATTCAAAGAATAAAACCATTTCTTTTGAATGATGAAGGAAAAATAAATGTATTACCATACCTTTGTACATGTTACCTGTTTCGCCAGATGATGAACAGAAATGTGTTAACTTCACGTTGGAAACAGTGTCTGGGGGATTGGGAAGAGAGAAGTAGTTTTCATGTACACCCTTTACAAATATTTTTAGTTTTCAACCGTATGTATCTCTTAATTAAATTCTGTCACACACTTATTAAAATGGTACTGAGACTATGATGAAATCACAGGAAAGAAAAATTGTACCAAATCCCACAAAACATCTTGTATTTCCAAATTTATAACTATCTGACTCACAGTCATACCATTTAACCACTTCAAATATTTTCTTTACTTTAAAAAGAGGTAAAATATGCAAAGTAACATGAACTTGAGTTCCCCTCTGAGTCAGCTAACAGTAGAATTCTGCTGACTCACTGCTTCCTCTAAGTAATTCCATCTTAGCAATTTTGCACCAGGTAGAATTCTACTGGGCTGTCATGGGATAATATTTTTCCATGCAAAAAGCTAATGGACACTTTTTACTTTTTATTTTATTCTGTGATCCTGGCCTCATTAGAACCACTCTCTTACCACTTTAGTGGGTTGGTTTCTGCTTAGGAAGTAGAGTGAGTTTCAATGTAGCGAGTTAAAGTAAAGAAATAACCATGTTTGAGTTTCGGATAGGAAAAAATAATAGGAATAGCTTAGTAAGAATAGGTTTTCCCTGTATTAAAATATCTCCTCCGAATTAATCAGATATTAAAAGAAAAAAGTCAAAACTTTTTTTTTTTTTTTTTTTTGAGACAGGGTCTCACTATGTAGTTGAGAATGACCTGGAACTCACTATGTAGTCCAGGAACTCACAGCAATTCAGATGAAAAAAGTCAAATCTTTAAAAGGTTTCCTTGAAGAAAAAACAAAAGAAAAAAAAAAACGGGAAAAATTGATGTGCTATAGTTAGTGATCACACTCAAAGGTATATTAGCATCCATTTGGAAATATTTAAAGGTCAACTTTCTTTTTTAGATTTATTATTAATCCAGATTCAAAGTTGGCTTTTAATCAAGTAGCTTGATTAAACTAATTTATTGGTGAAATGATTGCTCTGGGAGACAATAATTTATATTGTTCTTAGTGATAAAATATTTATGCTAATCAACTACATAGTCTATTGTGAATATAGATGATCATGATCATCACATCTCTAAATACACAAACTATTTCTACAAAGGCTGAAGCTGCTCACACAGGAAAGCCATCGATTCAATAGGATAAATATCTCATTTGTCATTACCCAAGTCAACATATACTGAAATTCTGTGAAGAAGAGAAGATTCAGGAAATATTTATTTCTGTGTTCTCACATGAAAGTTCACCATCTGGAAAATTAGACGCACTACTCTTTATGAAAGAATTGAAAGCGTAATACATAACACTAAGAGAAATAATGAGAGTGAGTGTTTGGGAAAATATTTTATCTGGTCCTCTTGTCTGTGGAAGTAGCTGTTAATAGCGGTGGTGACAGGAGGCAGTAGCAATAATTGCAGTAGATGTAAGTACAATTTTGACAAGGCTCACTTAGTTTCATACAGTGATAGTAAACTTGACATCTTCAGTCCTAGCTGTGTGGTGAAATGCAAGATGTGAGCCACATTATCTCTGCTTGTGGTGCTTACAGTGGAATTGTTTATTGTAATATGAGATCTTTAAAAGAAATATGTATATCTAGATTGAGTGAACCTTGACGCTATGCTTACTGGCAGTGAAATGAAGTCGGAAGGGCAAACATCAGTCTATAGTTTTATACCATGCAGTGTCCATTTCATAACAGCCTTGGTTTGAGTCCCTTACTGACACTCACCAGTGATGAGATCTTGATGTTTATTCTTAGCTAAGCCTGGGTTATGTACTCATAATATGAGTAATAATAATAATACTAGTAATATCTAGTGCCTAAAATTTTTGTGGTGAACAAATAAAATGAAAGCTGTAAAATGTTTCATGAACATTTGCTTCAAATCCTGGCATCTTCTATCTTATTGCACAGCAGACATAATCATCATTTTAAAAGATTCACCTCATTACCTTAACTGAATGTACTATCATTTGCTTAATTATCCCTTTGAGTTTCGAAAATATTTATAACCCTGATGAACATTTATTTTTGTCTTCCTTTTCATTATTTGCACAAAATCTTTCAAATGTTTTCTTGTATACTTCCCTTTAGGGAGTGCAGAAGAGTTCTCTTTGTTCATTGCTAAGTCTGATTAGAATCACATGGGCACATCTTGCCTACTGTCTCTCCTCGTTGCTTCTCTTTGTCTGAATGCCTTTCTGCGTGTTATTACTTTATTACAATTTTAGTGGATCTGTAAGATAAATCAGAGATTAAAAGGTTTCAATGTGTGAAGATAAAGCTGAGTTTATTCTCTTTATTTTCTATAAGCATAGTATTTGTTTATGTCATTAGTCATACAAGATGAGTGAATTTTGTGATGGCCTACCTTGTGTTTGCCTGTGCTTCCTAATTCATTAACTCATCATTTAATTTTTATTTCCATCCTTCTGCATTCATTGCTTTTACTTTAGTTTTCAAATCTTGGCACATTAAATTTTAGTTGTTTTTCTGTTTATAAACATCAATATTTAATACTAGAAATTTCTAAGTTGTGCTTATCTTTCTCCCCATGCTAATGTGAATGTTTCAACTACTGTTGAGTTCTAAATATGTGTTTCCATTATGACAGTCCATAAAAATAAAATATTAAACTATATTTTGATCCATTCAGATAATTATATGCAAATAAACGTTTTAAAAATCTCCAGTAGGTTTGTGGATGGTTAGAAGCTTATACATTGAATGAAACTAGTGCTTACTTTTGTTCAGTTTTATTTTGTGCCCTGGAACATGGCCAATTTTGAAAATGTTAGATATATTTTTAAATTGCATAAGCATACATTTTTATGTATTTTTAATTAGGTGGGCTAGTACTTCTCAATTTTACTATTCAAAATTCTACATCATTTCCTTGTTCGTGATGCTTGGTTTTTATCAGTTGTCAAAAGATGTATATAGGTATCTTCCACTCTTAATAAGGATTTGTTAAATTATTCTCATAATTCTGACAATTATGGATCATTTAATTTAGAACTATTTTACAAAATAATACATGATTTTATTTTTTTATAATCTATAGCATTGATCGCAAGTTTTTTGGAGTTACTGTATTCACTTTTGAAGCAACATTAGTATTAAATGTAAAAAAGTGATTACTTTGTAAATATTTATGCATATCTATTTCAGTCATTCTGTACACTTTTTGCAAATGTCTTTATAAAATTACATAAAGTTTTTGATTCTCTCATTTTAGCCTATTTATACTTTTTGTAATAGCTGCTCAATTTGGAAATTTTTCTACTAAATTTCTGCACTTTTGTTTACTTCAACTTATCTTTGTTTCCTTCTTCCTTTTGTTCCACAAACATTTTTAAAATACAATATTGGTATTTATTTTAATTTCTGTACTGTTTTTAAGTGGCTACTTTCTGTCATCTCAAATCCCTTCAGTCCTTTCTTGTTCTATTTTTTATTTCTATTTTGTTTTTTCCCCCTGTTAGTGATTAGTTACATTTTAACACACCCAGGTGACATACTGAACTCTCCTTACCTCCATTTATATGCACCTCCTAAAATATTTTCAAATGCTAAATTATTTTCTTGACCATTTTCATGTTAGCACTAAATGACATTTTTTATTCTCTTCTTTCTACTTGTACTTTTCCTTTTTGACTTTGACATTCAGATTTTGAACACTTATTTAATTCAAACTTTATTATTTTATGCTTATTGGTGCTGCTATGAAATGTAGTGTTTGCTTACTTTAAGTTTTAATTCTACATTCTTACCAAATACAATTACAATTGAATTTTTGTATTGATTTTACCTTTTGCAAACTTGTTAAATTCATTTTTTAGATTTAATGACTCTTTCAAGGATTATTTGGGATTTTTCCATATAATAAATCATGCTATTTAAAAATAAAAAATTCATTTTTTTATCCTTTTTTCATATTATACTTATATTTTTTCCCATCAAAATTGCCCTGGCAAGATATTCCAGTCATGTGTTTCATAAGCGTGGCTAGAGTAAACATCTTTGCTTTAGTCATAAATCTTATGGGGAAAACATTCATTCATATATCATCAAGTGGAGTATTAACTATTATTTCTCAGGCTCCAGGAAGTCTCAAGGATTTCTCATCCATTCTTTCTTGCTGTCATTTTAATATGAGTGGTTGTTAAATTTTGTAAAATTGTTGTATATAATGACATTATAAAACTGTTTTTATGTCTTTTGGCTATTTGATGTATTGAGTTATAGTGAAGGCTTTTTGAATCAGACATATTTTTTGGAAAAATCTTATTTATTTTTGGATGTATTATCTTTTCCATCTATTGTTGAATAAAACTTGAACAATTTTGGGTTTTTATGCATGAGAGAAGAAATGTGCAATTTTCTTTTCATATTGTATTTTGTCTACTGTTGCTATGAAAATAATACAGACCTCAACTTTACTTGGAAGATCACTGTTTTTCTATATTAGTTTACACTTATTAGAGAATTGTTATTTTTTGATGTCATTGGTTGAACTCGCCATTAAAGTTCTCTCAGTCTGGAGTTTTCTTTAATGAAGGTTTTAAATATTGAATAGGATCTTCTTAGTAGGCACAAAATTATTTAGTAATCAATATTACTTTTCTTTTTCCTTTTGGTACCGAAGATGAAACGTGGGCCTTTGTGCTTGACAAGTAGGCAGCAGAACCACTGAGCCAAATCCCCAGTCACTCAGTATTATTTTTTGAGTAATAGTTCATAGTTTTTGTCTTCCAAAGCACTTGTCTTTTAAATATAAATTGTCAAATTATGAGCACATCTTTGTTCGCGATGTTCTCCTACCACTTTTCAGCACTTTTGTAGCGATGACATCACTTTTATTTAAGGTAGTTATTAATGTCTTCTGACTTTTCTCTTGATCACTGTAGATAGAAGTTAATCATAGTGAGCTATGTTTTCACCAAATTTCAAATGAAATAGAGTCTCTATTTATTTGTATTTTTCAAATAACCCCAGGTTGGCAGGTGGTTGTGGAAATCATAGGTAGTTTTCTCAGTCTTTAATTACAAATCTGACACTTGAAAGTGTTAATATGCTACAGTGGATAATTATATCTTAAGAGAGCACCACGTTTCCATTTTAATGGCTGATGATTTCAGTTTGTGAAAGTGTGGAGTAATACTTGAAAACACTAATGGCAGTGGAGAACCTGCATTAATTCCAATGAGGTCGTTTACGTTCTCTCATTATTTCTGATGAGCCAAGAGGAAATGTAAAATATCTAAATTTATTACAAACAATTTAGCCTGCTGATTATTATGATTTTCATTCTATTTACATATTTGCTTCTCAGATCTAAATTGATGCCAACAAAAACTGTACAAGAATTTGTAGTAATTAAGTTAGAAATAATTAGCCCATTTTCTGTTATCCAATGTGTTTGTATGCATTGTTCCCTTTTGGTTCCATGGAGAAACAGAATACATTTTATTTTATAGTTTTAAATAGATGATCCTCATCATGACTTTCACTGTGGATACACATACATTGGAAAAACAAAGGCATCTTTGTTCTTGTTCTTCAGCCCAAACCAAATGGATCAATAGTTCTCTGAACTGCACTCTGTATTTTGTATTTTATATTTAAACTCATCCTATATTTATTTAACTTCAAAAACATGTTATACTTGGAAACATGCCATGGATATAATTCTAGATACTAATAGGACTCTTTGGGGGACCAGGTTCACCTCAACCAAGCCAGTCAGTCACCAAACCTCTCATTCTTAGGTTTAGTGTTGGCTACGGTCTCACTCTCTCACACAGCCTGTGATTTTTAAATGTTTCTGAGCCTAATGGAAGGAATTCCTTACCTCTGAACTCTCTCTAAAGAAGATTACTTTCACACACTGCATTTTGAACCTACATGTTATCAAGTGCATCATTCTTTACGCAGAACTTAAATTTGCCTCCTTACAACCTTAGACCCAGTGTGCTATTTTTTTGACTCTTAAAGATGACCAAAGTCACTCTAATCTCTTCAAATCACACAAAAAGCAATGTACCCGAAGATAATTTCCAAATAAGTGCTTTTTAAATCTTTGACTTCTTTATTTTTCCAGAAGCAGTTCTCCCTGGAGACGAGACCTCATTATCTTGATTTCGTTTTCTCTCTCCATCCTTCCATTCTCTCTCTCTCTCTCTCTCCCTTTCTTTTGGAACAGGATTTGTCATTATCTTCTTAAAGTACGCAATCCAAAATATATATTTACAATGAAGTAGTTTTGTGTATATATAAAGCTAAGTTTCTGAAGACTCCTGTGAGGGCCAGGGATTTAGCTCAGAGGCACTGCACCTGCCTCTCAATGGCAAGGTCCTGAGTTCAATCCCCAATAATAATAATAATAATAATAATAATAATAATAATAAATGCTTGCTGGAGACTTCTGTGAAAACATGATGAACCTATGTGTCTATGATACAAAATGAATAGCATAGATAGAATTTACATGGCAAAAGTAACTTTTACTCAGTGCAGAAGTTTGGCAATTACATTTTGTAACTCTTTATTCAAATGATTTATATCCAAAGACTATGGAGGATGCTTCCCCTAAGTGTTTATTCCAACAAAAAACAAGATCTGTTAAGATTTTCATTTTGTCCCTTGAAAATGGGTTACAGTTATTGAAGTCTGAATTTAAATACAAGTACATTTGACATTTTGATCTTAATAAATGTAATTAATAAGAGGTCTTTCAGGGGAGGGAGGTGTAATGTAATATGGTTGACGTGATGGTTAATATTGGTGTAGACTCACTTGGCTTGAGAGGCACTTAGGAGACAAGGAAAGTAATCTGAATGAATTTATGTGGGACACGGGGGCAAAAGCTTGGTGTACTATAGGTGGTTGTTTTCCCCTTCCTTTCTGGCTCTTTCCCTGCTCTCTGTTTCCCAGATGCCATTAGCTGAACAGCTTTGCAGAGCCCTTTTGCCATTATGTTTCTGTTTTAGAGCTAATTGACCATGGACTGAAACCTCTGAAACCATAAGCCAAAATGAACCCTGTCTCCTTTAAACTATCAGTGTCAGGTATTTTGTCCCAGCAATGGGACAACTGCCCAATACAACTGACATTTTTAGAGTGAAATGTGGACACAAATGAAGGGAGAACAGCATATGAAGATGGTGGTAAAGACTATAATATCCCATGCTGAGGAATGCCTGGAGTTACCTGCCACATGTCAGAAAAAGGAAGGCTATTGCCTGAGTGGCTCCTGATAGAGTGCAGGACTGCTAACAACTTGGTTTCATATTTCTGGGCTCCACAACTGTTAAACAATTGATTTGTAGTAATTCTTCATGGCAGCCCTGGGAATCTAATACGGGAACAAAAATTAGGTATGTATTCAGAAATTCAGTTTGTGATGTTTTACACTCTGATTCTTGAGGTCACTGGCTAGAAACATATTCCAACAAGGTGTTTTAATTATTTTCTAAAGTTGACCAGAAATGGTTAGGATACAATACTAGGAGTAGGGTAAGCCTTCACAGAGCTGAATTTGAATAAGCACCATCTTTCCAAGCCTAGGTCTCTTGGACCTGATGTAGAAGGAATAATATAATCATAACTGAAGATAATCTTCCATTGCTTGAAGCCGTTGTCTTTTCTTTTATATAGGTTTTGTATATTGGTTTACTAAAATACTGGCAGAAAAGAAAATGGGAGGACAATGCAGGACATAACAATATTTAAAATAATAATTAGGAAATATTGCTCTGGCAGTGGACTATGAGATTTAAGAGACACTGGAATTGGGAAAATGAATTATTGAATCGTTTACTCTAATAACATCTAGTGGGGACCACTGTCTCTAGGAAACTATAAGGCTACTTAACTTCTAGAGAACCTAAACTTGGTGCTGGATGATCCATGAGTTGTTTTTAATTTATTAAGAAAAACAGAGTTGGAAAGAGAGAGAGAGATGCTAACATTTTACTCATAAGACTGTTTCTCTATTTTACAACCTTTCAGGTATATTTGATTTTGTCTTAAGTGAAATGAGCTTAGTTTTAAAACCTTGAATAACTAATGGAAAAAGAAAATGCTTTAATGCCTATTCATTTTTAATGAGCAAAACAGTGTACTAGGGGAAAATAACATAAATGTTTTTGATGTGGCAGCTCAGGGTCATTGCCTCGGGGATGGTTCATTCTGCACAGTGTGTACTCATCGGTGGTCCGATCCCCACAGCCTGCTCAGTCAGAAAGCTCAATTACATACAGAATGAAACAGAACCAAGGTTATTTCTTCTAGCTTTGGAATTGTGAAACATTTTGTTTTTCAGAAAAATGTATAAATGCTACTCTGAATTCTATATGGATATGTACACAGAAGAGTTAAAATAATTTTGAAAGCGATGTACTATATTTATTGCCAAAATATGAAGCTAATCTATATTCATTTATACTGAAAGTAGGACACACTTGACAGCAATTAATCCATACAGCAATTAACATTAGCTTTGTAAGCTGAAGATAATATAAAAAGCTTATGCAGCGATATAAAATGTTCCAATAGATTATAATTGACACAGCAACTTCAGTTTGATTAAACATTTTTTGTTAGATTATTTCATAGGTTATACTTAATTAATAAAAATAAATATAAAAATCGGTACTATATACTGGATATTCAAATAAAAATATAATTTTGTTTTTCTATTATTTTTATATATTTAATACGTTTGAAAGATTTCATATGATATTTTTATTACTACAAAGTCATTCAATAAAAACTAAAGCAGTCCTTTTATATCTTTTTGCAGATTTCAAAAATATATTAAATGTTTGGCTAAGGGAAAATTTAATTCTTACATCATGTTTAATAAAGACTGAAGATGTGAAGGATTGCTATACTCTGATGACATATTTTTCAAAATTTTTTATTTTTATGTGTAATTTAAAATCTATCAACAATATTTTAAGAAAACATGAAAATATGACTTTAAAGTTATCTCATGAAATCAATCTTATGTCAACAATTGTTTTTTTCTAAATGAAAAATAATTGATAATTTATTATTACTAAAATTGCTAAAATACTATTCTTGCATCAAGAATTCCCTTGAATTTGGTCATACCAAATATGACAATTATTTTTCTTTAAATGTAAATGCCAAATTTCTTTTGGATGTTAGAATGCTGTGATAAAATGTCTGAAATAGTAAATGTATTGCTTGTAAAAAAAAAATCAACATTAAAGATACCAATAAGTTAAAGTCTGGTTTCTTTTTCGCCCTGGGACACATGCTTTCATCCTATGTCAGGGGGATAGATTATATTACTGTTCAATTTAGTCACATCACTTTTTCAAAGAATTCTTATGTTCTAAATCATTAATATAACACAAATTAATACCTAAAAAGACTACGGACTTAGCAATGCATTTGAGGCATTGCACATTTTAATCTTTTTGCTCAAATTCCATTTAAAATATCTCAATTATCTATTCATGGTTATCTAAGTACTATCCAAAATATGTACTAATTTATATTCTGAACAACTCCTAGGAATTTCTTTAGGTCAAAAGGTCATTTAATACATTTTAACTTTGAGTCAAGAGCCACTTCTAGAGAACATAGTGGTTATTTTGCTTGAATTTTTATCTGGATTTTAAACAAAAACCATAAAAGATGAATTCTTTTAAAACTATTCTAGCGTGAACAAAAATTATCTGTGTATACATTTATTAATAATTTTGAAAGTATTATTCATATTATTTCAGTGAAAACTGAACAGGATTTTTGACTATTTTCGTGACTATTTTTGACTATTTTAGTGAATGGAAATCATAATTGTATAGAACACTGTAGCATTTCTTTACACCTGTGTTATGTTCCTCAAAAGCATGGGATGATTTATAGTTGAAATATGAGGATCAGCTAATTCAGTTCAGCCAGCTATGTGTTACTGTTGGCCTCATTTTCCAGAATTTGGGAACTTCAAGATAGAGTGTACACTAAACCAGTAGAATGCCCCGCCACCAAGAAAGATCTCTTCCTTTCTCCCAGGTAATCTTGCATTTCTCGGTATGGTTCCAGTTCTTTTGACTCCCTCTCTACTTGAAATCCCTGCCTCTCTACATTTTCTGTCACTTCTTGCATCTTGACATGTTCACTCTAAGAGATAAGCTACCCTTCTTTTTAATCTCATTGGCTTTAACCTTGGAAAGTTTCTCTTCCTGGGAAGAACAAAAGGTTTCCCAAAGGGCACAGATAAAGTCCTTTCCATGAGCTTCTTCTCTCCTCACCTTTTCAATTGCTCAACTCTTACTTTACAAAAGAGATATCTACTTCTCAGCTATCTTGTCTTCTTATGCTGTCGTGTCCTTAGAGTTTACAACTCTAAGGTGAATAAATGAATAAATGAATAAATTCAAATATATATTATTAATGTTAGCAAAACCTATTTCCCATCTTTGAGAGAAAGGACAATTCTGAGACTGAGAACTACAAGAGAAATCATGGTAATTGGAATCTGCACTAATACAAAATCTAATTTGAAAAATGAATTCAGGCTCTGTGATAGCAGATCTAATTTGGCTTCTTGATTAAACAATGAGAGGTTTGTAATACCTGGGTTTGTCAATTGGTTCACTTGGTGGATATTTTTGATATTCATTAAACTAGACTTGCAGTTTCAAAGTTTTCCTGAAAATGTATTTAAAACATATGATAGATTTATACTTTTAATGAAAAATCTAAAGTTGGAAAATATGTGTGGAGATTTAAAATCATATGATTTTGCCAAATTATTTAAGTATCTCAGTTTAAAATTGAAGTTTTTCTAAATGAAATTAAGTGGCTTTTTTTAGTGGCTATTTTGATGGTTTCAAAAAAAAAATGTGAATGACATTTTTATTGAATAAATTGGAAAACAATTATATTAGTTTACCTGAATAAAACTGAAAGGAGTTTCAAATCAAATTGTTAATAAATTAATAAAAATTAACTTGTCATAGCCTGTAATTCAAAACATTTAAATAATTGAGTGAAATATTATTTAAAATACCTTACATTTTCATTTAAGCAATTATTTCCCAGTACATGTTTCTAAAATATATATATTTATATATGACTATAAGTTTTAGTATGCATTTGGCTCATTCTAGTAATGAGTATTTTGATTTACCTTTTGTTAAGACAATTATTTTAATAATAATCCATTCTCAAAATTTATAACATTTTGTGTTGTGGATTTACTGATCCTATGGCATTAGTAATTGAAATAAAAATTTATTCTGGATAACTTCTTTTAAAATTTAGAAACATCTAATCAGAGAAATGAAAATTGAATTTCAATTGTGTTGTAGAGTATGTTCAAAAAAGAGGTGTTCATTTTAGGGAGATTTTTATGAGGAATTAATGAAAGATTTTGGGATAAAATTCTATTGCATATGTGGAATTGCAATGAAAATTATAAATGAAAACTTATGCATTGTCAAATCAATGCCAATTAAAGAAATATTTGTTAATGTATTTTAATGGATTATTATCAAATATAGCCATGGATTAGTATACATCTTATACTTTAAATTAATGTAAATGTATATTTAAATATAAATTTAAACTGAGTTAAATAGTTATACTATTTATAACACGTTCCAACAATTTATGCAATTTAACACCTCACAACAGGAGTTGAACTGTTTAACTCATAGTTTAAATATTTAGATGGCAGCCTCCATTGTGCAACAATGTGCATAATTTTTCAAATTCTTGTAGTCATTACTTAAGAAAAATTGCTTAGAAACCAACGTGACATTCCATCTGCTTATTCTATTTGTCAGAGTTGTTGAGGAAGAGCTACTACTATTCTGCACAGTCTACTGGAGCTTTCTAGAATGTCATCACTTCCTTATTTCTTTGCTCCTATTTCTCTTCTTGTTTTTCTTTTCTTTTTTTAAATTAACTTTATCGGTACATTTAAGGTACATAATGACATTCATCATTAGAAATTTGCACCTTTACATAAACCATCTTGGTTCTTAATTTTTCCCCATTCCCCTGCCCTCCCTTCAACCCCTCCACCCCTCTTTTCTTTGCTATGGCCAACCATTTTTCTTGAAAAATTAAAATCAGACCAAGGCAATTATGAGAATCACTTTCTGAAAAACAGATATCACAGGATCTACATACAGGTTACATGTCACCCACAGCCCTAGTATAATTTTTGAACTGTATTATGGTGTCTAATCTTGTCTTTCTTGACCTTAGATTAAATTAAAAGATAATTTTTAACTCAGTCCTTAGAGCTGTCATAACAAAGAAGCTGCCACATCTGTTCTTTACTTTTCTAGACTACAAGTGAAGAGGAGCAATGTTTTCTCTTTCTCTTTCCACCTGTCTCTTTCTCTTTCTCCCTTTCCTTTTTATAAATGGCACTCGTTTATGAATACGAAGAAGGCGCACACGGAGTCTATACATCTTTTATATTTACTGCTTCTTATTAGAATTCAATACAAGCTGATTAGCCCTATGTTAGTCTGGGTTTTTTTAATTACACTAACACAATTTGAATATACAGAGCAGAATTATTTCCTGGGGTTTTACTTTATGATGGAAATGTAGGCTTTGTATGGTTTGTTGGATTAAATTTAATTATGATGCTGGATTCTGTCCTTAGGCATTCTCTAAACCTTTTAGAAGAAAAGTTTAGGTTAAAATAAAAGCACAAAAGCAGTAATCATCTGTTCTAAATGCAGATTTGGGTCTTTACCCTGGTACTTTATTAGAGGAGATTAGCTTGCCAGGGAGACAATTTGTATGATTATTATATTTTTAATATGCCCTTGTAACCTCAGTGACTATATGCAAAGGAGATACTGCTAATGAAAAATTAGAGAAGACCTTTAATATTTATAATTATTACTAATTATGTAAATCTGAAGCTAATTTAAGAGCCATATTAGGATAATTTATCTTAATGGAACTAGTTAATAAGTACATCTTAATTGCCCATTGGCCAGGTTTATAATTAACATTTATGATTTAAATCTTGTATAATGATTTCAAACTTGCTTTTCTTCTATATTATGAAATAGAGAAGTAGAATAATGTTTTTGAAATTTTTGAAGCATTTATATTTTACTTAAAATTCAAAATATTTAAAAGTAAGTGTACAACTTCTTGCAAATAATCATTCTCAATATAGTAAATAAAATCATATTATTTTTTTCTGCTTTGGGATTTCATTTTATCAGTTGGTTTTATTCCCTAGAGAAAAAGAAACATATCAAACAGACTATGTAGGCTACTTTACATTTCTCATACTTTGAAGGCAAAATCTTAGCTCAGTATTCTTGCTTTTCCATTACACAATGGTTTCCATCTTATTAACAGAGCTTCTTGCAAATATCAGAAGTATAATAATCAGTAATAACCACTGAAATGTGTATAAGTAGGTATACCTCTTAGTTTTCACACTAATAAAAAGTCTGCATTTCAAATGTCACATTTTAATGATTATTCATAAATCCACCATTTACAAGTAGCACTAAGCATGTCCTCTCTGGCACATTTCAACAGAGGGAAGTAGAATTCATATCTTTAGAGTTGTCAAATAGACTTTTTTTTGGCTGTTATAGTCTCAAGTATATTTTTTTAAAGTATGATAACTGCTGTATATAGACTATTAATTAATAAAAGTTTATGACTGCTGCCTACCACTAACTCTCTTTTGGGAAAATAAAATACCCTTCAGACCAGAGAGAGAGGCTAAGTGAAGGGGCACTTTGACAGCCTTGCTTTTTCTTGGCACACAATAATTATTGTTGCATTTTATGTACTGAAGTGGACTCACCTCAATTTAATCAGAACAATTCAGTTGAAAGAATAGAATTTTTCCAAACACAAAATGTCCTTCTCCAGGTCAGAAAATCATTTTTCATACAATAACAACATGAAAATTCTAATTACCAAGAAGAAAGATAGACCAGCCAAAACTTTTCATCTTCTCTTTATTTTCCTTTCATCCTCACTCTCAAGCAGAATTCAAGTTTCATCGGTACCATGTTTCATCCGATGGTCTCTAACAAGGTTGCTGTGCACACAGCCACGATTGTTACTTAATAATGGGACAGGTGAAAAAAAAAATGTTGCTGTAATCTGCTGAGGCTGATATTCTAGGAAGTATGAGGATTTTAAGCTGTATTTAGTTAGAGTTTCTAAGGACAATTTTGGGCCTATGCTGAAATCCAATTAAAGTTTCTTTGTGATTTCAGGGTACCAAAATCCTTTTTCCTTTTTCAACAGAATGCCATCTAACATGATTCCAAAACAAAAGAAGGATTATTCAGGGGATTAATAGATGTTATTAGTTTTCCTTTAATTCCAGCTAACAAAAAATAGGTCAAAGATCTTGACCAAATATACTCAATAATACAGTCCTAAATGAACTTTTCAAAGGGAAAACATAATTATTAGTTTGAGGAATGTTTTCATTTTTCCATAACCTACATCTACTAATTAAGTATAAGTTTAAGGTTTGGCTCTGTTTTGTATTTTATTTATTTCTTCATTAAATATGTATTCATTGTTTAATTGTTTATCGTATGAATCAGACATTGCAAAGAATCTGAGTTATAATTGGAAATTAGGTGGTGAAGATGGATGGGGGGCATTGCTGATCACACAAGAGATGAGAGAGAAGAAATAGGAAATCATAATTCCAGATGTAAATCCTTGTGGTTGCCAGAACAGGTGGAATCCAGGACAACAGGAAAAACAAAAAGAGAAAGCCCAATGGCAGCACTCAGAGGCAGACAAATTGAAGAGCATGGGTGAACTTTGAACTTGGACTTAGAAATCTACCATACTCATTAGATCGTATGCTGAAGAAATAATGTTAAGCAATTATGATTATAACATGATTATTTAATGGGGACAAATGATTTGAACATCATCCTGGAAGGTTTTCTGCTTATAATTATTCACTACATTCAAAAATAAAATTAAAGAGAAAATTTATCATTTTTGTTGATATAAATGAAAGCATGTCCAGGTAGGTGAATCCTTATGCATGTTGAAAGTTAAATTGCTTAATTTTACACTCTATTATCGATTTTGTGTACTACTTTTGGATAATCATCAGTTTTTACTAAACATGTCTATAAATATTGGAAATGTAATGAGTATATTCAGAACCACAAATTTGAAACTCTACATATTCTACAAATATACTATGTTAGTTTGACAATTAACATTTCTCTCATTGTGCCTTTGTTTTTTATTTTATATGCACTTCTTCTATGTCAGAGTTGATGTCTCCTAACAGTGCTTCTGAATTTTGCATTCATTTGTGGCTTCTTGCCTTTTGTGAACTTGCTTGACAGTTATTCTACAAGTAGTAACATTCAACTGGACTTAAAGATCACTACAAAAACACCCAGAGTTCTATATATAGTGGCAAACCCTGAGCTTTTACATTTTCAATCTTTCTAATCATTTCCATTCATGAGTTTTCATTGTATCACTGCAGAAATAAATCACCATTACTTGATTGCTATGTGCAAAACTTAAATGAATAGCTGTTTTTCATAGTTATTTAAACCAAGAAAAAAATAGCAAAGCTAATTATGATACAAAACTTCCATCAGAATGATTTTGTAAAAATTCTTAGAGAGTAATGAATATCCAGAGCCTTCATTCATAAATACTGTTAAATTTTGGAGGACTTTATCATGGCAACTTTTTGTTCCAGTCAATACTAAAACATCTTCTATAGTCTTCAGAAGAAATATGTGGACTATTTCCCTAAAAGAGCTTTGCTAAGTCCTTAGTGGTCTGAAGAGCAACAATCAATGCCATTTAAATGTTGAATTAACCACCTGATTTTGAGGAGTTTCAGTGTAAAATTGAGGAGTCCGAACAGGTGGTCAGTGGATGTACTAATTGTTGATGTGCAGAGTTTCAAATTTCCCTAAAGACAATGATCTGACTAATTAATATATTTGAATTTTATTGATACAAGAGAAACATCTAAAACTTGGAGATATTACTGCTTTCCTCCATCATACTGGAGACAATATCTGATAAGGTTTTGGAGTTTTGGTGAATGCATATAAAGCTTCATCTAAATGAGAGGTGGTCATTTCACATGAACCAGTTACTAAATAGAAAAATAAAATTTTCTACTACTTTCACTTCTAAAGACAATTGGCCTAAGTGTAGTGAAGAGTGACTACAGGCATTGCAATGGCTCCAGGCAAATACCACAGAAAAAAATAGTCATGTAATAATGTCAGCACCTTTCTTTCATTTTCAAATTCCAATTTCTATCATTTATTAGTAAAATAAAGAAGACAACTTGGATTTATTCTCATGGTCAGTTTGAAATTTTAAATGAAACACTGAATTAAAAAATATTTTCTGTTCTTAGATGTTGAGACCAAATTTAAAACTGTGAATACACTCCAACCTTCTGGTTCTCTTCCTGATCTCTGAACACAGTTAACTGATTTCCACATCAGAGCTCTGACTATTGCTCATTCTTCTCCTGGAACTTTTCTCAGAACTTTCCATAGCCTCCTTGTTCTCAGCCACATGCCAAGTTTGCTGTCAACTTACTGAAACACTACTGAGCATTTATTTACTATTTATAGTATGTTTCTTCTTACTGTTAGCTTTCAGTGATGTTATCCTATTTTTACTTCCCAGTTAAGTCTCATCAAAGTCTAAAAATTCCTTCTTAATTATTTATTTATCTGCTTATTGTCTATCTTCCTACTAGTGCTGTTCTTTAGCCTATTAAAGGGCTTGTTACAGCTGAGGGACTCAGTGGTCTGTCACTCTTTGGTATGGGCTGCCCAGAGGACTGATAATCAATAGTGCTGTTATTCTTCTAGCAGTGGACACTGTAGCTTCTGATGTGCAAAGTTACTGTCAGGTTTGTAAATAAGAACGCATGTATCCTCTGAAAAAAGGGTGTAAGATGCTCTGCAGGTCTGTCAATGACACCTTAAAAAAATTCAAAGATGAATAATTTTCCAATATTAAACTTTTAAAAGCTATTTTAGGCTAACTATTCACGTTAATTTACACTTTAGAAGATTATTATGGAATTTTCATAGATCCAGTGTATTTTCATTATAATCATTTTCTTTAGATGTTCAGAAATTACTGTTCTACATTTTTGGCATGACCTCTTAATATTCCAATGCTTCCTTACCTTTTGACTCAACTAGATGTCTCAGTTTTAATTTGTACAACCCTGCACCCAACGTAGCATCAACCACCTTCCCCAAGATTTCTGGTAACCTGCAGTGGAAAACCAGTTCTAAAAAATAGCATCTCTATGTTGCCTGAATCGATTTGAGTCCATATGCAAAGACAGTTGTAGGGAAGATTTTATGGATAGGTACATAGATATTAAAATTAGATAAAATGATTGATGATTTTGATCAAATGTTTATAATCCAGTTTTATATGGAAGCGCTTTTACTTTTTATACTTTATATTTTTCTACCTCATCCTGTATAGTGGCTAATTAGCTTGCTAATGAAAAGAGCATACTCACTTGCTCTATGTGAGAAAAATAGCCAGAAGGAAGCAATTCAATATTAATGTGAGTAATGCAAGTACTGAATAAACTCAAGAACCTATCTTCATTTTCTTTGGTTATTTGATTGTGTCTGACTTTGTATGAATAGTAAAAATATTTTTTAAAATTTTCCACCGGCTGTCATTTGTGTGACTATAAATAGCTATCTAAAAGACCATTTAGTCAATAATTTTAATTTTCTCTACTTGTGGACATTGTTACTACAATATTTGATGATTATAACTCCTGAGATGATGACAGCTTTAAGATGATGGTCTTTTCTTGGTAATTCATAAACAGCTAGAGAAAAAGAAGGGCTTACACACTGGTGTAAGGAGATAAGGGGATTCCAGCATGAGACTCTCCCAGCTTCTGGGTAAGTATTTCATTTTGACATTGTTTTGTCTGTCTACATAGTGGTTTATTATAGAATTATAAAAAGTTTATACATATTTGTTTATGTTCTATTCATATGAGTGTATATGTATGTTTTTAATAGAAAATTTCTGCCTATTACTGTTTAAAATTTAGTAATGTTATAATACTCTCATTTATAATATTTCATTTGATCAGATTCCTTCCTGAATTAAAGCTATTTAATTTGTCTTGCTCCCTTCTTTGATCTTTAAGTTTGTTTTATTTTTATACTATGCTGAGTATATCATCAGTATTTTGTATTACGTTGAGTGTTGTTTTGCTAATATCCAGGCACGATGGCTCCTGAAGACTTCCCAGTGGGACTAGATAAGGAGGAGAGGGCAGTGATATCAATGACCCTGATCTGGGTAGGCCTTGGCTCATGGGTGTGTTTATACTTACTTTAAAAATAAGCTATGCATTATAAAGCCTAAAGGTGTAATGGGATGTACAGCCTAGGTGTGTGTATGTAGTAAGTAAAATCTGTATCCACCCAGTGAAAATTGTTAATCACACATATCTCAGTACATGCTTGCAATTAAACGAAGCATAATTTCTATAGTGAATGAAGGAGCAACGTGTTAGTAGGCACGCAAGGATGGAAGGAGCCAGGGTTCCTCAGACTTCAGTTTGGAAATGCGATGGAAAGGATCAGGGCCTATTTCCATAGGGATCGAGCCAAAGGAAGGCGTTCATCCTTACTGAGAACTTCTGAGGACACTGTAAAAGCCCTTGTAAACCTTTGGGACAGCAAAACAGAATGAAGAAGGGCCAGTGCCGTTTCACACTACTAGATATTTCATTTATGTCTGGAGGGAAGACAGAGAGAGAGTTGACTCACAAGAAGACACAAGGAACAAATAACCAATCTGACTCTTCCTGCTAAAGAGATTCCCCAACTGACCATGATCACCTGTTCTGTTACCTAAAAAGAAGGCAACCCATTTATGTTTTCATTGAATATTCTAAAATTGTTTTCTTCTAGAAAAAACATTGAACTATATTCCAAAATCAGTCAAGGCTGAGATTAAAGTCTTGTACCAGCAAATCTACTTGGCTACTAATTGCTAGTAATCTGCAGCTCAGAAACTGATCTCCTTTAATCAACAGTGAATGACTAAACATTGAACTGCCTGGCATATTAAATAATTTCTAAGCCTCAGGTCTCATTCAAGTGTTTTTTAAATCTACTGACATTTTACATTTCAGGAATATGGCTCCTCTGATGCCCGCTAGTGTAGACTGCACAAGGTGTTGGAAATAGTGGCCCCTGGGTTAATCTTCCTGTCCAGGCCCTAGGCTTAGGCCTGTGTATCAGAAATAAATGGAACAATATCATATTTTGAGGAGAAATGAAATAAAAGCCTAATATTCCATTCACAACTCATCAATTGGAATTAAAACATTCTAAAATTTTTAGATAAACTCAAATCCTGAAACTTGTGTGTGTGTGTGTGTGTGTGTGTGTGTATGTGTGTGTTGAAAAGGACTATCAGAGAGAGAGAGAGAAATGGTAAAAATACACCTTACCTCATAAAAGAACAAAACAAAACAAAAAGCCCACAACCAACCATGGGGAGAGAGAGAGAGAGAGAGAGAGAGAGAGAGAGAGAGAGAGAGAGAGAGAGAAGAAAGAAGGAAAGAGTCAAAGAAGGAAAGAAAGGGGTCAACATAGACTAAATGGTTTAGAAGCAGCTAAGGATGAACT
This sequence comes from Fukomys damarensis, assembly GCF_012274545.1. NCBI lineage: Eukaryota > Metazoa > Chordata > Mammalia > Rodentia > Bathyergidae > Fukomys > Fukomys damarensis. The sequence continues at coordinate 25,571,903 of NW_022900918.1, read as the reverse complement.
AGAAGCTTTGAAAGAAACTAGAAAAAATGAAAAAGCATTATTTAGCTCATTTGTTTGCCATTATGACTGCTTATGCTAAGATGCCATGTGGTTTATTTAAATTTAATTTACAATTAACCCATGAGAACATTACAGTTATACTGGACATGGGAAACTGAAAGCCATTTATTTATTCTTTGAGTAGAGACCAAAAATGGGAGACAGTGTTTTAATTATGACTTTGTCCTTACCTGGCTTCCTGACACTGCTTTATACTACTATCGCACAGACCCAAATCCCGAAGTAATTTGATTAGTGGCCATTTCTAAACACAAAAGTCCCACATTCTCTGTTTCTTTGGAGCTGCCGAAATAAATAAAACATACAACAAAGAAAAGTCTTTGAGAAGACAAAATAGATTCACACATAAAGGGGAGGAAAAGAAATGACAGGGAGATATAAACAGCACAGGGCTTGGAGAAAATTAGAGGAACTAGAAAAAAATAACAAACATTTTAAAGCAATCTGTCAGGTGAGGAAGCGTTCATGGAAATTTTTATTAAATAATGTTGCAATTCTCAGAATCTTTAAAATATAAAGACATAGATACATAAAGACACATATATGTAAATATGTGTTTGTAAACTACATACTTTAAATATTTTTGAGAACGTATTTTTGAGAATGTATAATATATAAGGTAGGACTTGAATTCAAGTTAAAGTAAAAGAAAAGGACTGATCTTTCTCTAGTTTAGATAAACTAGTAGCATATATTTCATGCTCTTTATTCTTTCTCTTCCTCCTGTGATAATTTAACATGAAGGCACATTCAACGCTACTAAGTTCTTGAGAGCAAATATAAGACTTAATTTTATGAATACAGAGGATTATTTTTCTTTTATCTTACTAGCCTTCTATTTTTTTGCGCTCAGTTCTTTTCCACATTTAGATCTTTAGAGTCCATATTTATGGACAGGCCTCACATCCTGGTTCGTATACTTGTTAGAAAATGATAACAATAATGCCTTCTATTGACAACTCTGTGGCTGAGCTGTACAGCCTCCATTATTCTGTTTACAAGGATGATACACAACCCAAGACTGCTCACGAGTAGCCGAACTTTACCTTTTCTCTACTATAGTGTTATCTTACACAGTTGTTCTTGTATGAGAAAAAAGAATGCCATCCTTTTTCCTATCTCTAAAGAATCACATTTTTTGGACTTTATGTTCTTCTGACCACATCGATGACAACAGTACTATAAAGAAATGATTTTTACCTTTTATAAGTGAAAACTTATTAAATGCAAGTTTGATCCTATAAGTCTGGTATGCGGTCTTCTGTTTCATATTATACTCCTGCCAAGCTCCGAGAGTCCTCAGTGACACTAACCAACAAGGGCTTCAGAATAATGGAGAAGGGTGATAAGAAACTGAGACTCAACATTTCCACACAGAAGAAAGTGCTTCATATCCTTGATCATTTACTTGAGGGTTGTTAAACGAGGGAGAAAGGACTTTCCATAATGTGAATCCATCGCATTTTATTTTAAACTTTTTACTTGGACACTTTTGCAGGAATAATGATTACATTCATTGTAGCGAATTGGTACATGTATTTAACGCTTCTCTGTTCTTTTTCTTCCCCTTCCCCTCTATCCCCCTTTTATTTTTTCCCAGCATCACATTCATTTATTTATCTTAAAAGTGTTTATAAAGTTAAAATCTTACATACAGATTAATAACCAGAATAAGGCAAAAACATATAAAGCGATTATACTTAGTCAAGATGTACTTTTAGATCCATTGTGCATGCTAAATCACTGAATTTTAAAGATCTCCTCATTGCAGCTATTAAAGTCCATATTAAACCTCATACCTTTAATCCTCCAGCTCCCTCATGATCCAAGATGGCTGCAAAAGCTCCAGTCATAATAACTATATTCTCTTCAGTAGCAGTAGACATAGAATGCAAGGAGTATGTCTTTGTTTCCAAAGAAACTTTCAAGAATTCCCATACGCCTCTTCTGCTTGTAGTACTTAGTCGCATGAACATACCTATCTGAAAGAGAGAGTGAAACATTTACTTTGGATTCTGATCAGTTACAGTTATGTCATAAGTAAGGTGATTACAGAGTTTTTTCTACAGCCAGAAAATTCTGATTGTGAAATGACATGCTTTGAGGATTATTCTAGATCCTAGCTCTGCTGAGGCAAATTATAATGCATGCATATGTTCATTAGAAAAGGAAAAGAAAGAATGAATGTTAAAATACAAAACTAACCACTGCCGTCATAGAATGCTTTCCTGAAAATCAGCTGATGAGAGTGTCAAGGAATGAGACATGAACGAATTCATATGCATGGATGCAGCTTTTCTCAAAACTGTGGTCTATTTCTGAGGGGATTTTATTAGCAATTATATCCATAAATTCCCTTTATAAAAGACAATTATCTTCTGAGTGAACAAAGGTTACATATATAGTGAAGGAAAATCTAAGAAAAGTTATTCTTTCTATTCCTGAGACACAGTACCAGGGAGGTCTGAGTCTACTTCTGGAAAGGGCTACCTGTTGTTGGAAAACAGTGCCGGGTAGCTGTCAGAATGGAAAGTTTGGGAGAGAATGCAACGAATGGGAAAGGCTGACAGTGTCTAAGAGCTCAGTGTCTAGGACACTGCCTTCCCTAAAGGAAATATCCCTATGCTGATTGAGTAGAAAAGCCCAACTATTTATAAGCAGGGAGAAACCAGGGAGCTATCAAACAGTGAAATATGAGTAATAATCTATGACAAGGCTGGGAAACTGAATTTTGTGTGCATAATTTGGCTTAAGATTTTGGTTGACCACACTCAGACCAAAAGGATTTAGATTTACAAATATGCAAAGATAGAATAATCTCAGGTTGAGCCAATATGGAGTGAAAGCTCCATTTTAAAACTAACCTGATGCAATGTAATCATTCTACAGCTTTTTTTCCTAATTGTAGAAGGACTAATTAAAGAAGGGCAATGGAGGAGAAAGCTTTGCTCTTTCCCTTGACAGGGGGTAACAAATTGCTTGGAAGAAAGTTTGTTAGTAGGACCAATATAGAGCTTGACCAATATAAAGTGACAGAGTAAAGCAAATATAATCACTGAGTGTCGTAAAGACATCTTCAGTGGGTTTTGGTAACATGGTTATAGATTCTCTTGTTCAAGTTTCCTAATGCTGACTGGGAAAGGAAGAAAAATGGAGTAAGCCAAAAACCAAGAACCAATTTAAATTCATAATAGTGTGGCATCTGCAAAGCTAAGATAGAGAAGAGTGACAAGAAATCGTTTAGATCTCAGGTTAATCACTTACAGTTGTGTCCGACGTGGCCTCTGTTTCCCAGACAGATGCCTTTTCTTTGCATTTATGGAATACATTTTAAAAAATAGTTTCCACTGTTCATTGGTACATTTTAGGTACACAGTACAGTTACATTCATCATTAGGATTTTGTACTTTTATATGACATATCTTGGTTTTGATTTTTCCCTATTCCCATACCCTCCCTTCACCCCCTCTATGCTTCCCTAGTTACAAAGACTTCGTTTCCATTTTTTCCTCTTAGTATATTTTTTTCCTTCTTACCTTTCCCCTACCTTCCCACTTCTCCTACTTTTTTAGATCTTTTCTTCCTATTACACAATATCAATTATACATTTTTATCCTTATTTATAATTTTAGTTTGTCATTCCAGAGAAACTTCAGTATTTACACATGTGTCCTATTAATCTCACTCAAGAGTATGGCCTCAATATGCATCCACATAGCTATAAATGTCTCTAGTTTCTCATTCTTTATGGCAGAGTAGTACTCCATTAAAAAAACAACACATTTTCTTTATCCAGTCTCCAGTTGAGGAGCAATTGGACTGTTTTCAAGTTTTAGCTATTACAATCTGTGTCTCTATAAACATGGGTGAACATATATTGCTGTGGTATGATTCTTTTAATTATTTTGGGAAGATACCTAGCAGAGGGATAGCTGGATCAAATGCAACATCCATTCCTAGTTGTTGGAGGTATCTCCATATTGATTTCCACAGTGGTTGCACCAGTCTGCACTCCCAACAACAGTAAAGAGGGGTACCTTTCTCCCCACAACCCTGCCAGCATTTGTTATTGGTTGATTTCTTGATAGCAGCCATTCTTTGAGGGGTGAGGTGGAATCTCAGTGTTGTTTTCATCTACATCTCTTGAATGACCAGTGATGTTGAACATTTTTTTTCATATGTTTATTTGTTGCTGTTTCTTCTTTCTCTGTGAAATGTCTGTTCATTTCAGATGGCCATTTTTGAATTGAGTCTGTATATTTGGGGGGGTCTGATTTTTTTGAGTTCTTTATATATTTTAGATAGTAAAGCCTTGTCTGAGGAACAGCTTGTAAAAAAGTTTTCCCACTTTGTAACTTGTCTCTTCTCTATTGTTGGTTTCTCTTGCAGTGAAGAAGCTTTTTTAAAAAGATGAGATCCCAGTTGGTCATTCTTCGTGCTAGTTCCCGTGCTACTGAGGATGGATTCATAAAGTCTCTTCCTATGTCAAGGTCTTCAGGAGTTCTGCCTGACTTATCTTCCAACAAGTTCAGTGTTTCTGTTTTAAAATTTATATTTTTAATTCACTTCAATTTTACTTTAGTGCATGATGATAGGTATGGGTCTAGCTTTAATCTTTAGCAGGTTGAAATAAACATTTCATTCTTATCTCCTCCTCCATTTTTCAGTCTCTTTCAAATAAGGGCAGGGCTCCCAGTGTAGCAGGAGTGGAAGGAAAGGTGGAAGTATTTCACCAGTCAGTCACAGTACTGCATTGCACACGTTGCCATAATCAAGTATTTCTAGGCAAACATGGACACTGTGCCATAGCAGAAATTGGCTGTGCCCTTGAACCTTGTTTTCATAAACTTATTTAGAAATGGTGTAAGTGAAAGATTCTCAAAGGGATAGGGAAAAAGAGCTGGGTTGAGTGAAAGTAAATTCTCCTTTACTGTGATGCGATTCCATCTATGGGACTTGCAGGGAGAATGGATCCTAACTTTTTCAGGCAGCATAGCCGGGCCAGCCACACACAGGCTTCACTGGTGTGTTATGCCTGAGATTCTTAAAATCAGGTAATGACCAAGTACAAGCATACATTTTCCGTCTCTGGTTATACTCTAAGGTGGCATGTATTGGATCCTGCCTCCGATTCTTTGCGAATAGACATTTGCGAATTTTATCTTATGTTATAGTGCAAAGGAACTCTAGGCCAGGAATAATATTTATCTTACCTATGAAAGAAATACTGCTTGAGTTTAGAATATGTATCACAATGTAACATTTCAAGTATGTATAGCATCTTTTAAATGAATCAACTATAACTTCATAGCTGAAAGTCATAAATATATGAATGTCAAATTTTTAAAATTAATAACATCACCTCTCTATTACACAAATCTTTGTCTGACCTTTACCCCATCCTCATGGGGTCTTCAAGAAATAGGAGAAAATGGAAGTATATAATTGAATGGATACCAAAAAATAGAATTGGGTAATTCCACTTTATAGTGGATTCCCCTCACAACTTGCTACGAACCCAGTGGCATTTAGCTTGAATGTTTCTATCCACTAACAACTCATATGTTGAAACATTGACTGTCAAGGAAATCAGGAGTTGGGTTATTTGGGAAGTGATTAGGCCAGGAGGGAGGCGCCCTTATTATTAGGATAAATTCTCCTATAAAAGAGAGCTTACTTAACACCTTCTGCGCCATAAGTACACAGGAAGAGAGCTTCCCGATCCAGCAAGGAAAACATCTAATGAGGATGTGGACCTTCACCGTACACTGATCTGCCATCACTACACCTTGACGTCGTGCAATGCACCATGCAGAACTGTGATCAATGAATTTCTGGTGTTTTTAAACCATGTTGTTCTCCTTCTGAGCTCGCACCCAAAAGCCTGGCAGGTGGTGGGGGTGGTTAAACAGCAGCAGGGGAGCGTTAAGAGGGTGTCTCCCCCCTCACTGTATTGCACTGTGTTACCCAGTGTGTAAAGGGTAGAGGCTCTGGGGAAAAGTTGTCCTAAATGGCTCTACTGGAATTAGAGTGTTGGTAAGAGTAAGAAGGGTCCAGGCCTTCCTATCTCGCCATTTTTCTTTCATTATTTTCCTTTTGGCTCTTTCCTTTGAAAAGTGTAGGGTCAATTTATCGCTGTGCCTTTGATACATTTTGTAATTTTGGGGGCAAATATTTTTTTAAACTTAAATTATCAAAATATATTTATTCATTGAAAATACATTGCTGGGCCAGGAAGCACATGAAAGACAAGGACAATCAAAGTGAAAAAAATAGGGCTGGTGTTTTAGCTCAGTGGTCCTGCTGCCTGCCTTGCAGGTGCAAGAGCCCAAGTTTGATCTCCAGTATCAACAAAACAAAACAAAAGCCATGACAATAGCTCTCATCCAGCCTATTTTTGTCAGACCTACAAAAACTACTCTGGGTACATATTACCTTTATAAAGGGCAAGCCCTTGAACTGGAGCAAAAAGTGACTGTGATGAAATGTCACTGTAGAAAAGTAAAAAACAAATCTTTATTTTAGGTAATTGCACTTGACTTTTGCATAGCATTGTTCTCTATCGGTTATAGTACTGAAAAACCTTTCCTGAAGACAGAGATTTTACTGAGTCACCTTTAGAAAAAATATAGAAATCATATAGGGTTACGAGAATTTAGGAATATGCTGGCTGAACAACCTTTGGGACAGTAGGAGAGAGGAGACCTGAACGAATGAGTAGTGTCCTGCCCTCCGTTCTTTGCCCATATTTGTATCCATACGGTTTGCATGGCCTAAAGGTTGCACTCTGTAAAGAGCTTACCACAGTGGACAAGAGTTTTTGCCAGCTAGTATCTGTCTGGCGGTGAGTATCAGAACAGGTGTTCATCTCAGATTGCAGTTCCTCCAAATTAACGACGTGATGTGGAGGAACAGGTTTCGATGTCATTTGGAGTAGGGGCAAAGTGAAATCCAATGAAGAAATAAATGTTCTGTTGGTCACTGAATGTAGTGCTGCCTCATTAGTGGACTAGTTCTTGAGGTTTGTGATACAGCAGGTTCCAGCAATAAGCATATTGATTCTCTTTCAAAAATGAACCAGTTTGCATGTCATTGAAATGAGTTCCTGTGGAAGAAAACAAGAGTCTGGTGCTACAAGGATAGCTGTAAGATAGGCTGTGAAGCAAGGTATAGCTGAAAAGTGTGACTCTTTCTCCTTTCTCCAGGATAAAGCGATTATCTCAGAGGAGATGGGTTCAAAAGTGGAGAGAGCCATTTGGACAGATCTTGAGGTGGGAGAAAGATGAAATAAAAACAATCATAACTGAATATCCTGGGCCAAAAATGTAGGACATTCTCTAGTAATTAAATTTCGCCAAATTGCAAAGTATATAGAAATCACTAATGGGTGCTGCGCTAATTAGTAATCTGCAATAAGAGCTCACTAATGGAGTGTTTTATTAATCTGTAACTGCAAAAACAGAGCGAATAATTGATATTTCCCAGTGAATATCAAAGCATGTTTTGAAAGCACTGCAAAATCAATTTAATCTCAAAAGAAGAAAATGGTTAGAAAACTGATCTAAGGCTAATTTGTCTGGCATCAGGTGACATAGCAAGTCAGTCCTAAACTTAAGACTTGTCTCAAGTGTCAGGTTACCCATCACTATTTAGGAGTTCCTGAAATTGGGGTATATAGACAGCTTTTCTTTTTGGTGCCCTAGAGTTAGAAGACAAGAAATGTGGGGTTTTTCAATCATACCCCTGTATGAATCATGAACAAAATGTCCCCCTGGTTGGCTCAGGGAAAATAAATGGAGACTGAACATAACATTTTTACATATCTCTAATTCCACCAGATAATGTCACTGACATTTTGCTTCAGTGAAATTCAAAAAAAAAAAAAAAAGGTAATGTAAATAAAACAATGACTCTCGGTTGCTCATTGTGCTACTCCTGTGAGTGTGTGCAAGAGACGAGTGAGGGAGTGGCTGAGAATGTGAGAATAGTACAGGGGGGTTCTTGGGATCGACCCCTGGAGGACGTTGAACTGAACAAGCTCTAGAGCTTTTAACTAAGAGAATGTTTGATGATATCTCACTGGTTAGAAGTTAGTGATTTTGCTAAGATTTTATAGTAACTTTAGGGAATATATTGCATAGCAGAAAACAGTATCTGCAGATGTGCTGCTTCTCATTCCTTAATATTTTCATTATCTTTGTTAAATTTGTCAGAAATACTTTATATGTAACATATATATATATATAT
>NW_022900918.1:25550788-25563560 GCF_012274545.1 Fukomys damarensis | reverse complement strand
ATAATTTATTTTTTTATTTTTTTCCCCTGGTACGGGGTTTGAATTCGGGACCTTGCACTTGCGAGGCAGGCAGCGGCACCACTGAGCTAAATCCCCAGCCCTATGCGTAAATACTAACTCATTATTTTTCAGTATTTAATGAAAATTAAATGTATGCAGAAAAAGAAATTATATGTATGTGAATAGAGACACACACACACACACTAAATTCTGTCTTGCTAATTCTAGAAACTATAGCACTTTAACTTTTTCAGAGAAGATATACTTATGGATTATTTTCTTCTCAGAGTATACTTACTATATATATTATGTATGTATATATTTATTATATATATAGTATACATATAATATATAATGTATATATATTATATATATGCCTTCTTATTTAAAGTTGCAACTGAAAAACATACAACAGGGTTATTCATTTCATTTAAACAGTGATACAGGTCAGTGTTTCAAATTCACAAGGAAAAATAGAGCTTTATGATAAAATAGCATGAATTTAGAAGCCTCACTGTTTAATATTTGTATGATTGTGACAGAAATTTTGTTTTCACATTCTCCTCTTGCAAAGTTACACTGTTTCATGTTAAACTTCTGGATAACTGGTACAGGAAAGCAGGTCGTATCTGATAAATTCAAGGCTTGTAAATTAGATTACTTAATTATTGTAAAACAAAGAAGGAGGCAGATGGAGTGATAAATTATTAATCTGAGCAGATACATTGTCTTTTCAGATAGAGTGGTTTGACATCGTTAAGAATTGCTGTTCAGGTAGGAAGGGATGCACATCACAGCAGTGTGTGTTGCCATGGAACTGTGAATTCTCCTCATAACTGTCCAAAAGTCCGTTCCATTTCTCACCTATCTCCCAGCAGCCATTCTTTCAGACTGCAAAGCTGAGAAATTTTCTAAAGCAGAGAAAATCTGCGTTAAAAACACAAAACAACCTTTTCTTCCGCAGAAAATGTGCTCTCCAAATAAGAGATATAATTTGGACACTTCTGTAATAAAGTTGGAGACATCCTCCCCTGATCCACCAGAGAAAGATCTGTTCATTTTTGATACTTCAATTTTTATCTAAAGAAGATTAAAAATTGCAGTATAAATTTCAAGTGCCTCACTAAATCTAGTTATCTGGTGTTATCTGAATAAGACAGAGAAGCATGTAACTGCAATAATTTTAGAAGTCTTTTCAGAGATGATACTCATTATTTTAATAAAATTTCCTTCCAATTTGAAATGTTTAATATATATAAATAACTTTTAGGAAATTTTTGAATCAATGGAGTCAATACAAAACAAATAACTACAAAAAATGACTGATTGTTTCATAAGTATACATATAATTTTCTATGATGATCTCAGTAAATGCAGTGGGACAGAGACAATATAGTTGATAAAAGAAGAATTTTACTCCCTCTGCTCATGACTGAAGATATAATGATGTAGTAACCTGAATATCTGGTACATAAAGAGTATAGAAATTTTATCTATCCAGTTCCTGGGAAGTAAAACTTTGGTAGCACATATATCTTAACTAAGGTGTTTAATTTTGTTTGGATTCTTTGCATGCCTTTAAAACTTTGAGTACAAATTCATGGGAATTTTATTGCATAAAATGGGGTGGCATTTTGCAGCAGTTATTAATATTTAAAGTGCTCTCCAAAGCAGTGACAATATGATCCTATAGTGGCCACAGGAGCTGCTTTTGCTATAACCAAATTGAATGCCTTTTATGAAAATAAAACAAAGAGAAGCAATTCTAACTTTTAAGTTACTCTGAAAAGAAAAAAATAGATTTCAAAGGATCGTGATTACTTAAGAGCTGCATTCCCCAGATTACCAAACCACAGAAGGGTCACTGGCATGAAAAGTCATGTTATTGGCACCAATAACTATAATATTTAACAGTGAGTTCTGACCATGCTACATAATAAAGAATATTAAGCAGAATTTCCCTTTTAAAAATTGTTTTTCTTTAATGTATCTGTTTTTAAAAGTAATTTTCTTTGTAAATTCATTCAAGTCTTTCGTTATACTAAACTCTAGGCACTTTTTAAATGCTATTTTGAAAATAGTTATTTTAGTACACACACTACTTGGCAGGCTTTGCACAGAGTGCAATTGATTATTTGATACCAGCTTAAAAAAAAAAGGCAGATCTTTTTGTTTAGTAGATTCTTGGGGGTTTTCCATGTTGACAGACACAACAATGGCATAAAAATTTTGTGTATTTCTAATTTATATGCTCAATGTCTTGACTCAGCCCTCTATGAAGGAAGGGATACAGGAGATGCTTTTTGCTTTGCACTTGACTTTCAGGAATTATTTTTAAATTTTATGCTTTAATGATAGTTTTAAATATTATTTTTATAAATGTAACTTGTGTAAATAGCTTATCTTCTGTTCCCTATAGACTTATGTTAACAGATATTTCAAAATTAAATTTTACCAAACACATTTATATATAAATTGATGTTAAATTATTTGAATTTATGTAGAAAAAATGAGAAAAAAAGAAATTAGAATGCAATACAATAAATTTACTCTGTGAAAGAAGAGGAAAGAGAGATAGACAGGTTAGAGAGAAAGGAATTAAAAGAAAAGAATCCAGTTGTATCAGGTACATGTACCCAATCCCCTAGACAGTTGTAAACTACATGTACTGGCAATGTGTACTAAGTTTTTTAAAAGAGAGGACAGAAAATCTGAACTGAAATATATATATGTATATGTATATATATATATAATATGTATTTGTTACATTATATGGATATATATTACAAAAATTAAAATTAAAAAAAGCAAAAGTTACAGTTTCAATTTTTTTTGGTTGTCATAGGGGATTGAACTTGGGACCTTGTGCTTATGAGGCAGGCAGCAGAACCACTGAGCTAAATCCCTGACCCCTATTTTTAATTTTAAAAAACAATACTTAGAAAATGAAAACACAAACCACAAATTTGAAAAAGCTATGCTCAATTTATTTATCTAAAAGATATATTGCTGGTAGATATATAATAAACTATGACAGTGCAGTAACATTTTCAACATCGGTCCATTTTATAAATATTTATATTAGCATTTTCATTTTTATCAAATACAGGAGGTAGCATATTAGTTCTTTGAAAAGTAAGTCTATAAACCAATGTGCAATACCTCCATACAATGGGACATTACTCAGAATAAAAAAGTTACAAGCCACTATATATGAATTGTGTGGGTGAATCCAAAATGCATTATGCTTCATGAAAGAAGCCCATTTTAAAGATTACACACAGATGATTTTATTTATGTGCTATTCTGGAAAAGTAATAATTATAGAGACAGAATTGATCAAGGATTTTCAGAGAATAAAGGTATGGAGGGAAGAGAATACAAAAAAAAAAATTATAAGAAGATCTCTGGATGTGCAGAATAGCCCTGCTGGTGGTGGTGTTTATAAGATTCTCTGCATCTTCTAAAATTTGTGGAAGTGTACACTGAAAAAGGAAGGAAGGAAGAAAGGAAGGAAGGAATGAAGGCAGGCAGGCAGGCAGGAGCCTTCCCTGCAAACATAAAGAGACTAGTTCAAAGAATATTCTAATAGAGTTAAATGACAAACTCATTGCTTAAACTTTTGTTATATTCCTCTCATTTTTCATATATTTTAATATGTTTTAATTTCCTTATTATATGCATGTATCCCAGGAGTATAAACTATGAATGGAAACACATTTTATTTATTAGGTGATGAGTTTGCTTTTTCAGAAGACAATCTTTTTTTGCCATCACAGGGACTTATAAACTGGGCCTGCTGCTGCCAATGAGTAACTAAAATGGGATAAATCTTAGCAACTCTCCCTTCATTTTACATTCATTGTTTGGATACCTTACAACTTTGAGTCATATCTTTGCTCAGCTCTGCATATAGCATGTTAATCACTTAGAAATGTCTAAAAACTAACAATACAAGTTTTATTAGATCTAAATTTACCCAGCCTACTTTATCCTTCTATAAGACTGAAGTCACTGAAAGAAGAGTAAGGCAGTTGTAGTTACGGAAATGTCCACCAGCCGGCTACAAAGAAGTGTAGAAATCTCCCATTGAAATCTTAAATTGCAGTCATTGTAGATTCCAGGAAAAGCAGTCTTGCCAACCACCCAGGGATGTGGTAACCCCACTCCCAAGGAGGAGCAAGTAATCCAGTAGGGAGTCCACACTGCCCTCTTCCCAGGCACCCACATCTCATATTACTTTGCTCAGTCAAGCAAAGAGGGCTCTCCCAGGACCTCGCAGGACCGGTCGGGAGATGGTGATCAGCCAGACCTCAGCCTGACCATGATCACCTACCCTGCCAGAGGCACAAACACCAGCTATCCAGAACCCCAAATCCTTGTCTTGTCTCCCTTTCCTATAAAACCCAGAGTTTCTGTCAGCCCTTCTGAGACAGTTCTTGCACCTCTTTAACCACCTTTCCTAGCATAGTCGTCTTGATTAAAGCTCCTTTCCTGCCCATCACTGCTACTTGTCCCCTTATTTGGTATTTGTGATGAGTGGCTGGGCATAGTGATGGGACCTCTGCACTGGAGCGTTCACCCTAAAACTCTGGGAACAATGCCAAAGGTAAATTTCACATTTGTCTAGCTGTATTTATTTAACCTTTATTCTCTATACTCTAGAAGTATTTATATGTTAAATCAAATGAGGTTTATGGCGACTCAAATTATTTCAAATAGTCATTTTTTTCTTATAGGATGTTTCAAATCCTTTTTTTCGTTGATAATTATTTGTTGTTCTTATCACATAATAAGTTTTTGTATGAAGTATAATGCATATTTCCAGGTTCTTCTTTAAGTTGAATAGATCAGTATGTATTACGCACACTCTAACCTTATACTAATTTCTACGCCATCTTGTTAACTGCGTTCTGAGGTACTAGGTACACTTTGCAGAGATTCCTGCTAGGTTCATCTTGTCCTGAACCAAGAATTGCACAAATCAGAAGGGTTTTACATTTTTTAAAGGCAGGAAAACAAATATGTTCTGCAGAGCAAGGTTTTCTTAGCCTTACTTTTTCCTAGACTATCAAATCTCCCTTCAAGACTGAAGATACCAAGATGATAGGCACTAAAATGATTTTCAGAGGTTCAGGGATACCTATTGTCAGCTTTTACCATATCCAGTTCCACACCCCTCTGAAATAATACCTAGAAGTCCCAAAACATACTGTGACCTCATTTTCCAAGAAGGCAGACCACCCTGTGATGAGCTCAGTTCCCCAAGCAGGATAGGAGCAATCAACTGCCCCTTTTCAGGAATTTAGGCAGTTCCCTTTCTGAGAGATATTACTGTATTATTATTATTTTTAGTTTTTATTTTTGTACCGAGAATCAAACTTGGGCCCTTGCTCTTGCAAAGCAGATGGCAGAACCACTGAGCTAAATCCCCCGCTGCAGTACCTTTTCTAAGTGAAAAGTAATCCTCTCCTGAGAAGCAATATGCCTCTCAAAACATAAGGATTCCTCCCGGCAAGAGACCTGAGGGGATTGGCTGGATCTTGGCCCACCTCAGCCAATCCTTAAAAGCCTGCCTTGCTTTCTTTCTTGTGTGTGTGTGTGTGTGTGTGTGTGTGTGTGTGTGTGTGTGTGTGTGTGAGTGAGTGTGTGTGTCAGTGTGTGTGTGAGTGTGAGTGTGAGTGTGTGTGAGTGTGTGTGTGTGTGTGTGTGTGTGTGTGTGTGTGTGTGTGTGTGTGTGTGTGTGTGTGTGTGCAGGCCAGTCTGAATTCCTGCATCATAGAGAAGCCCCTTCGTTTTGCTCAAGTTGGATTCATTTTTCAATCTTCCTCATTTTCAAACTCTGCCTAATAAATAGGCCTATGCTACACAAAAGCATCTTGAAACTTTTTTCCATTGTGTGTGTGTGTGTGTGTGTGTGTGTGTGTGTGTGTGTGTGTGTGTGTGTGTGTGTGCAGGCCAGTCTGAATTCCTGCCACATAGAGAAGCCCCTTCGTTTTGCTCAAGTTGGATTCATTTTTCAATCTTCCTCATTTTCAAACTCTGCCTAATAAATAGGCCTATGCTACACAAAAGCATCTTGAAACTTTTTTCCATCTTGTGAATTAAAAAAAAAAAAAAAACTACAGGCTGAGTGGAGTCCTCTTTGAGGGACCTCCATAGATGCCATTCGGGGACAAAGGTACCTACGCTTATTTCTCGCAGTTACTTAGTTTAATTAGGTAGCTCATAGATCAGCGCCTGAAACATAATAGTCTCTCAATAAATTTGGTTAAAATTATCAATGTTTCCAGTCAAAGTGATTAAATAGTTTTACCTCTCAAGAGGTAACACTTTATCATTAGTATCAGTGTATTCTCTGAATATCTATCTGTCTGCTTCCTCCAATTTATTTATGATAAGTAAAGTTGCTAGGACACATAATTATGATTAATAAATCAGTGTGTGTAGAGTATGTTGAAACCAGGCCTCGTGGTCCAGACCTATAATACCAGCACTCTGCGAGGTCTGAGGGAGGAAGATCACAAGTTCGAGTCCAGCCTGGAAAATTTAGTGACCTAGTGAGACCCTGTCAGGAAATAAAAAATTAAGGGCTGGGGATGTAACTCAGAGCAAAGATTTAAATTCTAAGTATCACAAATTGTCATCCTCCTCATCCTCCTCCTCCTCATATCATTATAATGGCTGTTATACTAGTAGATTTCTTTCTACCAAGGTGGATTTCAGTATAAGAAAAAGCTTTCTCTTGGATTTAGTAATACTAATTAAAGTGCTGAAGAGGGAAGAATGTAAAAAATTACAGAAGATACCAATGAAGGGGAAATACTGTTTCCAAAATATGTTTTGAGAAAAAACTGTGAATTAAGAGCAACTACAAAAGAGTAACTACAATGTACCCCTAAAATCTTATCAGATAACCACTAGGGAGGTACTTCAATACCCAAACTCTGTGGCAGAAAAATAAAATGGTAGACGCAATGGATGGAGTTGATTCCCTAGAAACTGATTTCTTCAGGTTAAGCAAAGTAGAATAATTGTTTTTTGATTTATTCAGCAAAGGTAGGATAGAAAAACAAAGTAAGAAGAAGATAAGGAAAACCACAATTTAAAGATAAAAACTGCAGGTTCAGGACACAAGCATGTTTCTTAAGTTTTTTTTTTTTTCTTTGAAGACACAATACATCTGTTCAACTCCCTTTTTACCTGAAAATGGGTTTGGCCCTTAGTTTTTACCCACAATAGGCCTCTTTCAGCTGTGAACTGACTGCCTCTTTTCACCTTAGGAGTGGGCTACAGCTCTGTCACCTAAGAATATAGGTGACACCTGGCTGTCACCTAAGAATGTAGGTGACAGCTTTCCCCCACTAAAAGACCTTTCACCTTTGATCTGTAAAAAACCCCTCTTTCCTTACAGTCACAAGTGCTACAGACTTCCACCCCGAATCTCCCATAAAATAGCCAGCCCCAGACTGTCATATACATCTTACTGCCCTGTCATGAAGGGTTTTTTTTTCCCACTACGTAAGTCAGCACTTATGCAGCCTACTCTGTGGGCAGCATGGGCTTAGGTTCCTTATTCCACTTTAGAAACCCAAGAAGCTGTCTGATGACAAAGGTAGCATTTCCTTATGTGTTTATTCGAAGTTGTGAAATACTAGACTCAAGGCAGAAAAACCCAATCCCTTTAAGTAATAAAATTTTGGAGGTGAGTGGCAGGATAAAATGTGAAAAACAAATGTCAGTAGAGGGAAGACATAGGTGTTATTCTTAGGCCTCCTTCATACTGGTCCTGTTTGCTCCTATTTAAGCAGTGTCTTTTATCCCCAGTGGAGTTTACATTTGGAAGTAGAGACCTCTTTTTCCAAGCATAACAACATGTTAAGCTTTTAATTCTAAAGGAGAAAAGGAGTGAATATTTCTGTTTATATATATGAGCACTAAATCTAGTAAGAATTAGTTTCCAAGTCTTTCATAACAAAGAAACAAAAATTGGGTGGCTTAAAACTACTGAAAGTTATTCCCTCTTAGTTCTGGAGGTTCAAGTCTAAAATCAAGGTTCCCCAAGGGTCCTACTCTCTACACAGCCTCTAATGGAGAAGGATTCTTCTTGGACACTCCAACTTCCCATGCCCCAGGTATTCCTTGGCTTGGGACAGAACTTGAGTATCTACATCTGTCTTCAGAGATCCATCCTCTTGCTGTGTGCCCTATATCACCTACCCTCATGCATGTTTGTCTCTGTGAGCAAATTGCCCCTTCCTATAAGGCTATGGTCATAGCACACCAACACCCATTCTTATGGCCTCTTCCTGCTCACATTTGCAAATAGCTACTTTCATTCACAGACATCAAGAGGTAAACCTCCAACATATTGACAATTCAGCCAATAATACCTCCTTTTCTCTCTTCCTTCTAGCCCCTTCTCTTCTCTCTCTCTCTCTCCCTCCATCCCTCCCTCTCTCTCTCTCGTCCCCCCATTATTTTTCCTTCTTCCCCATGCTGTGGAAGCTGGCTAAGTATCTTGTTTATCTACTGGATCAATGTTAGTTAGATAAGTGCCTATACTCATAACGCTTATAGGTTGATGGTAGTTTGGCCCAAGGTAATGTCTGATTATTGCACTGTAGGAAAACTCTAGACAAACAGCTTCAGCAGTAATTCTCTTTCAAGATCCCCTCCTACTTTCCTGGTCTTCACCTCCACTCTTTGACATCTCAAGACACAAACGGCACATCTAACTCATTTGGACTTACTTCCCTGTACCACTGTGACACTTGCACTAAATATTCTTTGTCTTTTACTTCATCTCAGAATGTGAAAAGTAATCTCCTCTCACTTGTCTTGGTGTATTTTTCATCTCTTCTCAATAAAACCCTTTTGTTAGGCATTTCCTTATCCCAATAATATTAAATTTGGTCCATTATTAATGCAAAAATAAAAACAGAAATATAAGACAAATCCATTATGATTCTTTTTAAAAGAAGCATTTTCCCACTTCTTTTCATTATTTTTTCTCACAAGTGCTTTCCAAGAAAGTTAAAGTATTTTAATTATCACCTAATCATCCTTTTAATCCACGAGTTTCTGCCTTTCAATTTCTTCCTTGTCCAACCTTTAACTTCTACTCCAGAGGCAACTCGTACAGTAAGACAGACCTAGCTTTCATAAGCTTCCCTTCTATCTAGGTGTTTGATCATTTAAACATTACTTAAATGTCTAACTCTTCATTTCTTCATCTATAAACAATCATAATAACACTTATTAAAAGTAGAGCTTATTGAACAAATGTATACACATGTTTAGTTATACAGTACAAGTAGGACAGCATTTAACTGCTCAATAGAAGTTATTATTTTATTAATAGTAAAAGAACGTTACACATAACACTCAGCAAATAAAATTGAAAGTGATTTAAACATTCACCTTCATTTGGTTTGGCCTCTTTCAACTCCTTAAGAATGTCTTTAGACTCTGCCCTCAGCAAAAATATCTTCTGCTTTGAAATCCATTTTGTTTGATTTTACCCCCTGGATTTGCCTGTATGGCCTGCTACGTTTAGAGTACTCCTTCAAATTCAGATGATCACTCCAAATTTATCAAGGACTTTTTACAGAACCTTCTCTCTTTTCTCTAAACTCTTTTTAGAATTCCTGGAAAAGGCCGAACATACAAGGCTACTCATGCTGTCCTCTAGGCTACTCTTTAGAATAGTGTGGGATTTATTTAGCTCAGTGGTTCCACCGCCTGCCTAGCAACCACAAGGACCCGAGTTCAATCCCTGGTACCAAAATATAAATAAAATAAATAGATTAGTGTGACAAAGCACCTAAACTGGTAAATCCTAAGATGCCTTCACATTCCACCTCAACATCAAATTAGAGACCCTGCACTGTAATTGTCTCCCCTTTAGCCAAGTCTCGCTTTCCACCCTATACATGTTTTAACAACTCTAATATTTCTCAAGCAACATCATGGAAGTTTCTGGTTTTGTTTTATTCTGTTGCTTTTGAACATTTTTTAATGTATTGAGTCTGAGTGATGAGAAGTTTGAAAACAATCCATCCAGGTTCCATTTTTATTTATTATAAGAATCGATTAAGCCTGTAGTACAGCACACTACCCCTTTAAACATTCTTTGGACAGATGACCTTGCCTCCTACTTTTAAGTAATTGAGACTATCGGTATAACTTCCTTTAACTACTTATTTTCTCTACCCATAAGCTTATTGGCACTTATCCCAGTCTCTTCTTTTCAGGTTAGGTGGAACTGATGTATTTCTTCTAAGCCACACTGAATTGTTTCACTGCTGCTCACGGTTCCATATTAACTAATAATTTCTTATAGCATCTTTTTCTCTCAACTTTTTGTCTTTACTTTGGGCTGCTATAACAAAATATCATAGACTTGTTGCCTTAAAGCGACATTTATCACTTACTCTCTACAGTTCTGATGCCTGCGGAATCCAAGATTGCAATGTGCACAGTTTCACTCTTGGTTAGGGACTTTGTGCCTGCAGATAGCCACCTTCTTCCAGTGTTTCACATGGCACAGAGAAAGAAAGTTCTGGTAGTTTTTTTTTTTCTTTTTATAAGGATACTAATTACATTATTATCCACCTTGTGACTACATTGTATTGGTCAGATTTTAACTGCTGGGACAAAATGTCTACCAACAACTAAAAAAAAGACAGGTTTACTTTGGTTCACAGTTTCAGAAGTTTCAACTGTTGATTATCTGGCTCCAAGGAAGACACATCATGGTGGAAAGACACGACAGAGGAAAGTTATCCAACTCATGGCATTCACAGGGCAGGGGGCAGGGGAAGAGCCAGAGAGGAGAAGGCCAGAGATCTCAAGGTCATGGCCCCAGGACCCAAGTCCTCCAACTCATTATGCCACTCAACTCTGAACTAAGCCAGTGATGGGAGCAGCATCCTCAAAATCCAATCACCTCTTCAGGAGTATTTTAATTCAGTCAAGTTGATAATCAAGATTAACTGGCAGAAGCATCCAAATTTATTACCTTCTAAAGGTCCCCACATTTAAATAATAGTGATGTTAATAATCATATTGGAAGTTAGGGATTTGACATTCACATTTTTGAGGGCTACATTGAGTCTCTAACCATGTCACTTACGCTTTCTCTCCTGATTTTTTTTTTCATAAATACATAGTACTTCAAATTTATCCTTTAAAAAAACTAATCAAATTAAAAATACTGCCAAACTCTTCATTGAGAATTAAATTCTATACAGCAATATATCTTTCAACTTTGTATGCAAAGCTTCTAGAAATAACGCTTTATGCCATTGACTTTACTTTCTCACTCTTTGTATATTCATGCATCTGTCTTCAACATTTCTTTCACTCTGAAATTTTTCTTATATAGTCCAACAGACCAGATGGCTCTGAGAACATATACTATGAGCTGGTGATGCTGAGAAAAATCTGACACTTGTTACATTTTTAAGAGTGGTGTGAAGATTATCAAAATCAGAAACATTATATGTAATTTTAATACAACACTAAAGATTCTGACAAAATTCAGACTTTTCAGTGTGTATCAGTCTCATTCGCCCATGGTCATTCTGTAACTTTTAACATTTTGTATATCTCACTATATGATCGAAATGTTCTACTTCCTTATTGTATTTTTTTTAATAAAAGACAGGATAGTACTATAATATAGCATCAGTTTAATTAACTACCCAAAATACAGACTGGTTACAATTTCTCAGTCTAAATCTTAAGGATTTTATAAGAAGGTGTAGTATGACTCTAGGAAAACCATTCCAGTATTATAACAAATAACACTTAGGTTTAGGTCTGACATGATATACATGCATGTTAAAATGTAGGTAACTTTTTACATGTAACTTTGGAAAATATTTCATGGCTGATCATAAGAGTATGTAAAAAAGGACTCAAATTTCTAGAGGTGGGTATAAATAATTTGGTATTGGATTTCTTGAAGAGAATTTACCAATAAACATTATATAACATTTTTTTAGCATAGTTTTAAGAGAATGATAGCATTTTAGATTATTTTATTACAAATAGTCAAAATTGAAAGCATACTTTAATGTAATATTATCTACACATATTTTAAATAATAGATGATTGATACATTAAAATATTATCTGTATCTTTAGAGTTCATGTAAGGTCATCATATTCTAATTATGCCAAAATTAAATAAAGCTCTGAAGAAGTTAGAAGTCATTACTATATGCTTCTCATCCATCAATAAATGGTGCACACACATAGAGAGCATACTTGGAGGCAGTTAAAGAATCTACAGAACCAAAATATACAGTAATTATAAAATATGCCAAAGTATAAAAGGAATTAAATGACATAAATTTATACAGCAGCATGTTATCATATGATTCTGATTTTATACATCGAGCACAATGTCTCAATGTATACCTCTATTCAATTTCTTGCAAATATATAAACAAATGATTGGAAAAATTAACTTAATTAAGTGGTGGATTCTATATATGTCTGAGCATTATAAGAAAATCTATCAAACTTCCAAATTCACACTTCTAAAACTGGTGACAAACTATTCTAGACCAGTCCATATATAATTAAATATTGTTATTACCTTTGCTTTTAAAATCTTTGGGTCAAGAATTATAGGAATTAACTTGAAAGATGTGTCCATCAGTCATGGAGTTACTTACGAAATAATACAAATGCTAGTACCCCACTATGATAAAGTCTTTACAAGGTTTTAAAACTATTCTAAACATATATATATATTATAT